>NW_027555847.1:705517409-706087409 GCF_003287225.1 Phascolarctos cinereus | reverse complement strand
GGATGGTGAGAAGAAACTGAACATGATGGAACTGAAGGGGAATAAGGAGCCCTGGGGTTAAAGGACAATAGCATGGTATGGTGAGAAAAGTAGTGACTCTAGTGTCAGAGGGTCTGGGTTCAAATACCACCTCTGATGCTTGCTACCTATGTGACCTGGGGCAAGTCTCTTAACCTGCCTGGGCCTCAGTTTCCTCATCTGTAAATTGATGGGGTTGCACTAGACAGCCTCTGAGCTCTATTCTATCTTGAGATCTATGATTCTATTTCTAAACTGGAGAATGTGCAGAGGAAGGCACCCAGAAGAGACAGACCTCCTCCATTCACTGCTCTATGAGAACTGATTGAGGGAATTGGGGCTGTCCATCTCGGAGAAGGGGAGTCCCCGGAAGGACCTGAGAGCTTTCTTAAAGTGAAGGGTATGGGCATATTTTCCATATGGGAAAGGAACCGTCCTGTGTTTGGCCCCAGAAGGCAGAATCAGGAACTATGTGTGGAAGTTACAAAGAAGCCGGTTCAGGCTGGAATGAAAGGAAAAACTCTCTAAACAGAGCTGTTCAAAGTGGAATCAACAGGCTTGGAGGGCGAGGGAGAGCAGTGAAGAACTCTCCCTCCTTGCAGGTCTTCAGAGTTTGGATAGCCAATTGCTAGTATGTTGGGGGGCATGTCTTTTTGTATAGGTTGAACAGGACAGCCTCATGAGATTCTTTCTAGCTTTAAATTATGTGATTCTGTTACTCGGACACAGTAAAAAAAAAAAAAGCCCTGGAGATCTGAGTTCAAATCTCAGCTCCAGCATTTAACAGCTATATGAACTTAGGAAAATCTTATCCTCTCTGAGCCTCAGTTTCATTATCTATAAAATGGGGGAAAGTATATCTGTTCTGCCTACCTTCTGGGGTTGCTATAAGAGTAGTGCCATATCAATAACTCACCTGAATACATCCTGTAGTCCCTTCTCCCCCTCTCCAGGATACAAAACTGGAGGCTCCCTCCAGGTGCCCCCTTTTTCTTTTCTAGCCAGAAGGTGGGAGAAGGCAGAGGTGTAGGAGAAAACTGAGAAGAAAGTAAGGATGTTGGGCTGGGCTCCCCTTGTTCCACGCTTATCCCCACCCCAGGCTGCCTGACATCTGACCCCACCCCAATGCAGCTCACCTCAAAGTGCCCCAAGATCAAGGGGCTCTGAGGAGATATGTCAACTACCATCATGCCTCCCCCCTCCTGATATCACTCCTCAAACCTTTGGGGTCTTTGCAAGTCCCTAGAAAATAGTCAGTTGAAAGCACAACAGTGAAGGCTCACTGCCATCTCTAGGTCAGGCCGAGAACTGTCACTCTCTAGATTTCAGCTGAGTTGGCTGCCTGGTGAAGCTGGGCTGGGCTGGGCAGGGAGTTCCCTATTCCTCTCCAGATGGGGATGCCTAGCTACTCCCAGGAAGTCTGAGATCTTACCAAGAGGTCAAAAGGCACCATTTCCTCCAGGTTGGCCATTCTGCTGTTAAAACTTTGTAAAATCCCATTAAAAAGAACTTGGTCCTAAGAAGTCCTAAGAACTTACATGTGAAGAATAGAATCAACATAGAATATCCAAGCTCAAAGGAATCTCAGAATATAGACTCTCAGAGCTGGCAGTGGAGTCGGGGTGGGGTGTAATTGGAACCCTTAGCATATAGAATGTCAGAGCAGAGAGGGGCCTTGGAACACAGAATATCAGTGATGGGAGGAATATGAGTGTGTAGAATGTCAGAGATGAAAGGGCATGAACTTAGGACACAAAATGTCAGAGCTGGGAGAGATGTTGGAACACAGAATATCAGAATTGGGAGGGACCTCAGAAAAAAAATAACATCAAAGCTGGGAAGAAACTGAAAACATACACTTCCCAAGCTGGCCTTATTGATCAGCCCCCTCATTTTATAGGTAAGAAAACAGAATGATGGAAGGAAGGGGACACGTCCAAGGCCACATCTAGTTAGAGCTCAGACCAAAGGTTCCTAATTAATCCAGCATTCCTTCTAGCAAGTCCTTTCTCTCCCTTATCCTAAACATGCCTGTAAATTACCTGGTTGCTTCATTCGAGTGAGTGCACCTGGCTCCTGGGGACATTATTTCTCACACACCCTACCCCAAACTTTGTTCAAGTTTACTTTCCAGATAGAATAGAAAGAACACTGGTTTGGGGACCTCAGCTCAAAATGGCTTTGCCACTTGTTTGACTCTCTGCAAATCACTGGCCCTCTCTGGGCCTCAGTTTTCTCATCTGTAAAATGAGGGGATTAGCCAACATGAGTCCTAAAATCCCTCCCAACTACAATCTAAAATTATAATCCCATGACAAATTGGTACTAGAAGACAGGGTCATAATTTTAGGTATCTCTGTGCCAAAGACCACACAGCAGCCCTATCCCTGTTCTACCAAACCACCCAGCTCCCAGGTCTTGCCTTCAACCTTAAAAGAGAGGGCTGATTGGTGCTTAAGGAAGAAAAAGGTTCGGGGTAGCAGCAGCCAGAAAGATGACACTCCAAGAATGTCTCTAGCCTTGGCTTCAGTGACCCCCCACCTTCAAGGGGTCATGACAAGAAGCATGAACCCAGAGCATGACGTAGTGAAGAGAACATTGTGTACTTGCTCAGCCTGGTAAGTCCTTTGGCATTCCCATCACCTAGGCTCGATAGATGGGGTCCAGGGTAGTCATGCCTTAGACCAAATTCTTTCAGATAAACATTTGCCAGGATTTCTCAGGAAGGTACAACCCACTCTCCCCCCTTTTTTTCCACATCCCTTCCCATCCAGCCTGGAAGATACACCCACATCTGAGTGCCCTGTATCTTCTTAACCCAGGCTGAGATCTTGAGGGGGAAGAAATTAAGCTTTTGAAATTGCTTAGATTTTTCTGGGTGAGAAAAAGCCATCAATAGCTGGGTTTGCTTCTCTGGAGCAAGTTTGTAATCTGCATTGCTTCTAGTCTGATGTTTGACCCCCTTTCCTACCTCCCCTAGCCTTTGGCTCCTGGGAAAGGTACACAGTCAGTCCTGGAGGCTGCCAAACCTACCAGGCTTTTTCTCGGGGCCTTTCAAGTGCAGCCGAAGCCAGCAGATGCCTTTCTATTGTAGCCTATTAAATTAGCCCCTCTACAGTCAAAAGGAGATAATTATGTTTTCATTAGCCCTGGATAATGTATTACCCCCCTCAGTGGCAGCAGCCATAGCAAACTGGAGGGCAGCTGTGTCAGTGGCTGACCAGCAGCTCAGGGAGACTTGGACCTCGGCCTTTACTGGGCCATGATATGTGTCCTGGAGAGTTTATGGTTGGAAGAGGGTCAGGAACCAGCAGGGGAGAGGAAAGGAGGGATGATCTCTCCCCTGCCCTCTCACTTCTCACACATTTCCCTTCCCCATTGTCTTTACCATACACAGGTAGAGTCACTCCTAAAGGGGGCAGGGCCCTGAGCAAACCATACTCCCACCCTCAATGTGTTTATCCATCGTGGTTAAGGGAAACATTGAATGAGAAGAGGTCACAGAGGTATAGAATGGAGTTGGAGAGAAGCAGAGAAAGGTTGATCCTACCTAACAATAACAATAACTAGAATTTACAGGGCACTTTAAGGTTGGCAAAGTGCTTTGCAAATGTCTCATTTGATCTTTACAACAATTAAGGGAGGTCAGTGCTGTTATTATCCCCATTTTTTTACATGAAGAGACTGAAGCTATGTGATTCTTCCAGAATCACAAAGTTATAAGTGGCTGATGCAAGATTTGAACTGGGACTTCCTGCTCCCATGTTCAGCTCTTGATACACAATACCATCTAGCTTCCTACTTCTTTTGATGGCCAGAATGGTAGGGTGAGATGCTGGTAGCATTTAGCCTCATTTTTTTAGCACAAGCTAGGGATGCCTCTTTGGGTACAGCAGTATTAACTAGGGATACCTCCTTAGATCAATGTCCAGCAGTATAACATCCTCCTTGCCAAAGAGAAAAATGGAGGGCCGAGGGTGATGGCCATATTCTGCATATGACTAAGTATGCTGGAATATATTCACATAAACACCCTTTCTATGTGTCAGAGATAAACTCTCTACCCTAGAAAGAAAACTGAAGTCTAATATAGATAGAGTGGGCTATAGACCATCCATCCAACCTACACATATACTCGCCCCTTATTATGAAATCAGAAGATAACATAGTTATAGCTAGAAAAGACCTTCAAGGTCATCCAGTCCATAACCTTCATTTTACAGAAGAAGAAACTGAGACCCAGAGAGGTTAAGCCAATACCCAAGCTCACCCATTACTAAGAGACGTAATCAGAATTGAACCCAGGCCCTCAGACTTTAAATCCAGTACTCTTTCTTCCTAAGCTCTGACATATTTGGAGGTTTCCATATTCCTGGGGCATTGACTGCACGCTCAGTAATGGCCCTGTTATTTTGTTTGTTTTAAACCCCCCAAAGGGAAATTGCTGGGCTCAGAGTGGCCTTTTTTTGTTTCCTTTTTCCCCTGATCCATCATGTGTGGGAACATCCCCAAACCTCCAGAGTCAATGGCACCCTTACCCCATACCTAGAGAAGTTTGCGGCTACCCTGCCCCCAGCCTTCTTTGGCCCCATCAGAACAGCAGGTATGCCAGGAGGAGGGCTCCCTATTGGCTTGGGCCCAGACCCCCAAGTGGTCCCAGGGCCTGTTTTGATCAGGTGAACTGCCAACTCTGTGGAAGAGCTGTTTCCTTGTACTGTTTCCTTTTTATTTTTCCCGGTTGCCATGGTAATTGGGGGAGCAATTTACCAAGGCTGACGATGGTGACACAGCTGAAGCCTGGCTCTCAACTTTCAAACAGCTCAGGCAGCCAGGTGAAGATGAGCCAGACGGAAGGAGATTGGGGCAGGAGAGAGAACAGCTTAAGGATCCGGCACATCTCTTTTCTTCCTAGGGCTCCCCACACAACCTAGAGGGTGGGAGGTGACTTTAGGCCCTGGCTCCAGCCATCCCTGACTCACAAATGCATTTTTTACAGCACACACACATACCTGATTATTGTTTAGTCTTTCCACTCATTAGAAAGTAGATTTCAAACATTCCAGTGCCTGTCCCCTGAGTCATTTCTCATTTCTCCTGGGCTGATGTGAAAAAGATTTGAAAAGAATATATTAATGACAAAGTGGTGTGTTGAGTTGTAGGTTTTGTTTGGAATCTGGAAGGCCTTTGTTCTTGTGGTTGTGTGCGTGTGTGTGTGTGTGTGTGTGTGTGTGTGTGTGAGAGAGAGAGAGAGAGAGAGAGAGAGAGAGAGAGAGAGAGGAGAGAGAAAGAGAGCTCCCATGCTTCTTCAAGCATTTGAGTGGGCTCGATTTTCAACAGGAGGCACAAGACTGGAAAGTGGGAAAGATCAAGTTAGAGGTGAACCAGAAAACTCAGGTGCTTTGTATATGTGATTGGGCTGGAGAAGAAAAAAAAAACTTCCAGTTATTGCATTACCTTCACACACAGAGAGACACATAGACACACACACACACACCCAAAAACTGTAACCCTGCTTCTCCAAGAGTGTATGAAGAGCAAAGAAAGTGATACAGAGACTCATTATAATCTGCCAAAAAAAAAAGACAGCTTTCAAACGGGGTGTATTCAGTCACCCATATGTCAGGGCACTTGTGAAAATGAAGGAAGCCTGATTCTTAGCTATTTCCCTCTTTCTCTTCTCTCTAGCCTCTCTCCTTCCTCCCAGGACGATGCTGAGCAGGAAGGATCCCGGTCAGACCACTGTCTTAGCATCTTTCCTCACCTCCCTCACTGGGGAGAAGGGGGTTGAGATGAAGGCCATCCCTATGGGCTGAAAGAGGCAAATATGTTCCAAAAGGGACTAATAATGCTGGCATGTTGAAAGTGTTGATTGTGAAACTAAAGTCTGTATGGCTGTGGATTTAGGGCATAGCAAGTATCCAACCCAAAATCCCCACAGCCTCTCGAGTTGTCCTTAAGTGATTCCACCCTGGACAGTGGGACACTGGTTCTTAATACCAGCTTTGTACATTTAGGTAGAGGTGGGGATAGTGGCCACCAACAATTCAAATTTCCAGAGGACTCCCTCCCCCACCCCTTGATTTCTGCCCTTTCTTGATCAGAAATACAATTTTAGTTTGAGGGCTTTATTTATTTTTTTAATATATTGTTAAGCAACAAAAAAATTAACATCTTCTAAAGAGAGAAAAAACTAGGAATGTCAACAAGTCCTGGACATTGGGGGGGGGGCGATTAGCTGGGGGAGGGAGGCGGGCCTAAAGGAGCACTTAAGAGGAGTAAAGGGTGGAGAAAGAAAAATCTTTAAAAATGAGCTATCGTTTCTTAAGAGTTCCCTAATTGGAAAAGAATTGAGGGGTATGTGTGTGTGTGTGTGTGTGTGTGTGTGTGTGTTTCCTGATACGGGAAAAAAAATGGAAATTAGGTTATATAAAAGATGTATGCCTTTGAGTCCAGAGAGCTTCTCTTAATGAGGGTGGCTTCGTCTCCCCCTCCACACCCATAAAATGGGCTGGTTGGACGTCAATGTTAATTTGTTTCAGTGATGATATTAAAAAGTAAATTCCCCCTCACGACCCTAGCTGAGCTCATCACTGGGTCCCTGTCCCTACATATTTAAACTGCATTTTCATCTCATGGCTAGAAGACACTTAGTGCTCTGACGGGTGGAGAGAGCCAGCACAGGAGGGAAGAGGAAAGCAGAAGCCGGTGAGAGAAGGGACCACCCTTGCTCCTTCTGGGAGACTGGGGAGAGCACAGCATTCTAAACTCCGGCTTCTAGGGAGGAGTGAGATGAGGGCAGGGGGTGGGGTTGGGTGGGGTGGGGGTGGGGGAAAGAGAGATGGGGGTGGGGAGTGATCTTGGAAAGCACAAATCAGATGAAAGGGGGGGAAACTGTGGCTGTCACCCATAGGTAAGGAGGTTTCCTTCCAACCTTGCAGCGTGCGTGGCTGAGAGTGGATGCCACCAGGTTCCAGGTCTGGCATCCTTGAAGTGAACCTGAGACAGAGTAGAGGAGGAAGAGGAAGAGAAAGGACTGAAAGCAAGCAGACTGGTCGGCACGAAAGCTAGCTGAGGAGGCTTGGCTGGCACTCGATCTCCTGAAGCAGGTGAGTTGCCAGCTTGGACACCGTCGAGCTTAACACCCCCCCCAATCCCTCCCACCCATTCTTTGCAACTGGCTTGAAGCCTCCTGGCAAACCCGGGAGGAGAGGAGAGGAGAGGAACAGAGAAATTAGAGAAGGGGGGGGGAATAAAACCCAACTTTGTGTCTCCCCCCTTCTAGTCCACCCCCTCCTCTAGACTCCTTAGCATGATGCCCAGGCTGGAAAAAGACTTAGAAGGGTGGTCCAGCAGGGGAAGGGTGCAAGATTGGAGCTGGGGAGAGCAGGGCTCCAGAGCTATTTTGCTACCAACTTTGTGAGGATCCCCTCTCCCCATAGCCCAGGCTGGGGGAGGGGTGAGAGAGGGGCTCTTTGGTAATGCTCTTCCTCTCCTTCCCCCCACCCCACCACCCCACCACAGCACACATACACACACATACCAACCGCCTTGGATTTCCCTCCTCAGGGAATTGGGGCTACGGGTGGTAACAGATGGGATGAAGGGACTAGATACTCGTGCATTAATTTACCTGATAAAAGTTGTTCCCTTTCTCAGGAAGGGAGAGGTTTCCCCAGGATAAGAGCAGAGCTCCCAGACTCGCAGGTTGTTTGCACTCCTCGCCCCAGGCGGACGGGGAGCTTCAGGTTCCTAGCTCACATCTGGGAAGCCGCTGACCCCCACTGCTGCCTCAACCTCTAGCAGAAACCTCTCCACCCCCGCCACTGTTGCCCGGGCGGAGTCGGCCCGGCTAAGCCAGGGTTTAGGGGAAGGGAAATGACCCAGGCATGATGGATTCCCTTCCTGGGAACAGGGGAGGCGGAGCAGGGAGCCCCTGGGGAGAGCTAAACTTTCCGACTGGCCCTAGGTAATCCTTGGGGATAGGTCTGGGGTGGGAGCGAGAGGAAGGGGCACAAGCGCTCAGAGCTAGACTGGTAGAGAAATGCCAGCGACCCCAGGGTTTATATTGGGGTCTTCTCCCTAATGAGGCAGTAGTTTCGGGGGTCCTCCTCATCTCCACCTTCAGAGGACAAAAACAGGAGCAGGACTGGGCTGCCTTCGAATGGTACAAAGTAGGGGAAACAGATAAGAGAGGTGGGGATTTTTTAAGGTGGGGCATTCCCCCTTCAGTGCGTATCTTGAAGCATTAGGCAGGAAGAGGTTCCGCTGTTGTGGCATCTGATTCCTCAAATCTAGTAACCTCAAGGTTGGGGGAGGGGGACATAGAGGGAGTAAAGGAAGGGAAACTGGCTGCGACCTCCTCTAGTCTTACCGCAGTTGACTGTCAGCTGGACTACTGTCACCTGTAGGTTAGGGTTAGTGGCTATGTCTACAATTCAGGAATTGCTGTCTCCCAAGCCTCTTAATTTGGGATTCCTGCAGTTGCTTGACTTCTCTCTCTCAGCTTAGGAAAAGGTGGCTAGGTGCCATGGCCCAGGGAGCAAGTTTAGGTATTCCCAAGGGAAGCAGAATGGGGAAGGAGTGCAACAGTCATTCAAAACTCATCTCTATCCCTCCTGGGTTGTGTCTGTGAAGGAGAGCCGAGGATCAGGGAGAAGGGTAAAAGAGGCTCATGCACTGCCACTGAGGGTCAAAAGCCAAGAAAAACAAAAGGCCAGAAAGGACCCCAAAACCCAACAGGCAGGGTGGTAGAACTGAAGGGTCCACACAAGGCTAAGTGGAAGAAAATACAGACCCAATTAGTTAAATAGTACCGGCTACAGGAAGACTTGAGTATGTATGGCCTCCTTCTTCACCTGGGGCATACTTATCTCCAGTTCTAGGCTGTTTGTCTCAAAGTGTTGGCTTCCAAAACAAGAGCAACCCAAGTGCTATAGCAGTCTGTGATGAAAAGATCAGCCTTAATTAAAAAAAAAGCCAGGAATCACCCCCCCCAAAAAAAAACTCCAGAGGTACAAGAAAAAACTTTATGTGCCCTACTGTTGAAAGTTGTTGAGTAAACACCCCATCTTTGTTCTATTAGTTCAAATCACTTAGGATCGTAGATTTGGAGCCATAAGGCACCTTGGAGATCATTTAATGCAACCTCCTCTTTTTACAGATAAGGAAATTGAGGCTCAGTAAGGGAAACTGACTTGCCCAAAGGTAGGAGAGCTAAGATTTGAACCTGTGCTCTGACTAAATCCTGTGCCCTTTCCAGTGTTCTTGATGGGGGCTATCACAAGAAGTGAGAATCTGGAATTCTTATGGTTAAAATAACCCTAGAGAGGCAGTGTGGTATGGTGGGATAACAGTAGGCCTTGAAGTCAGAAGAGCAACGTTTAAATACAGCTTCTGATTCCTTCTGGTTGTGTGATGCTGGGCAAGTCACTTAATCTTTCAGTACCTTGGGGCAGCTCTCTAAGACTGAGAGTTACAATTGAGTTCCCCAAAGCAGGAGTCCACAAATAGAGCATAAAATTATAGGACCAGAAAACTCTCCCCCAATAAATAAGTTAGCCCCTACCTGCAGATTAGTCTGTCTCTCTGGACATTTACACACACACACACACACACACACACACACACACACACACACACACACACACACACACACATAAACACACACTATTTTCACCCCCTCTTCAAAAGGAGGAAGAAGGCTCATGGAGGCTTATCAGGATCCAGGAGCTCAAGGGGATTGTGGAGTGATGGAATCAAAGATGGGATAGGAAGCTGGAAGTAGGAAGACAGGGAGAGGGCAGGAGTGTGGGTGCCTAAGTGTCTATGCACTCCAGATATAAGTTGGCTCCCAAAGTCACAGCAGGAAAATGAATGCCTACTGCATTCACTCCTCTGAGGTGGGTACGTGTTACCTCTGGGTCGATGGGCATTACTTGTCATCAGGGGCCACCTCCTGCCCATTTCTTAGGTCAGATTAGCCAGTCATGGGTGGGGTCGATCATTGAGAGGGTCTTGGAGAGAGAAAGGACATGGTAATCACATTCTTGACTCCATTTCCTGGGTTGGAAACAGCATGCCCTACCCCTAGCTCATAATTTCCCCCAATGGCTCCCTAGATTTTCCCTGGCTTTAGGACCACCAAAACCCCAGGAGCCTGCTCTGAGTGGGTCAGAATCTTTTTCTTGAATTCAGGCACCCATTTGCCCGTTTCCTTCCCCTCCCCCAGCCCCAATAAGCCCATGAACTTGTGCAAGTGGTGTATACACATGCACAGCCCCTGGTCCCAAGGATAAATAGTGCCCTATTATAAGATTCTCTGAAATCAGCAGGTTCTCCCCCTTTTGCTCCAGGGATAGAACTGGAAGCTCTTATCTGTGCAGGGAGGAGCCAGAACGGAGACCAGAGCAGAAGAGGCGGGAAAGGCAGAAGGAAAGGAAACCATCCCTGTTGTCTGGAGACAGTTTGGGGCTGTTAGTTGCCAGGGAACGTGGAAGCTATTCTCTAGGAGTCCAGGACAAGTCAATCTTTTGCTTTCTTTCTCTCCTTCAAATGGCCAAATTCTAAAGTCTCCAGACTTTGTGCCTTCCTGGATTAGAAAGGGGTTCATGAGTGCTTCGTACATTTGCTTGCACTTTGCTATCCTTATCTTGCATTTCCTGGCCAGTGCTCGCCTCCCAGGACCCCAGGGAAAAGGGTGTGAGTTGTTTAGTCTGGGCTGGAGTAGGAGCTGAGCTGAGCTGAGCTGAGTAATTCGCCCACACAGCTCTGCAGAGGCTACAGTGGACCCCAGAGCAAGGGAGCTGTCCGTGGTTCTGGATGGGCACTCTCTCTGTCCCTTGGTTGGTAAGGAAATTAGAGGCGAGGGCTGGTGTGCACCGAAATGGTCGAAAATGTGAGTATAATTTGTATACTGGGTATATATGTGTGACAGAATCCATTTGTTTGTACTGCTTAATTGTGAGTGAGTGAGTGTGTGTGTGTGTGTGTGTGTGTGTGTGTGTGTGTGAGAGAGAGAGAGAGAGAGAGAGAGAGAGAGAGAGAGAGAGAGAGAGATGGCAAATCTGTGTCTGTGTGAGTTTGTTCTAAGGAATGCTTGAGGTTCTGTGAGTTTGTGTTTTTGTGAGTTTGTTTTAGGGAACATTTGAGGTTCTGTGAGTTTGTGTATGGTTTTAGATGCTTTTTTATATGTCTGTATGTGTTTTGAACTGTGTGAGTCTGTATGTGTTTTGGGGAGAACATTTGCTAGATCCGTATTCTTTAGAATTAAACCATCCCACATCTGAATTTGGCAATTTGAAGTGTGGTTTCGAAAGATTAAAAGCTGGAAAACGGTGACGCTGGCTTTTACAATTCACCGCTAAGATTAATTTTGCATGGAAGGATGAGAGGGATTTCTTACCTAACCAGAAAAAAATCTGGAGTATTCCAGAGGAGGGCAACCAGGCTAGTGAGGGAACTGGATACCATACATACTACATTAGAATCATTTGAAAGAATCGGAAATGTCTAACCTAAAGAAGAGAAGTCTGGGGGAGGGGAGAGAAGAGAGCAGGAATGATGTGAGAAATAGCTCTCTTCAAGTATTTGAAGGCTGTCAAGGGAAGAGGGGGTAGATTTGCTTTGCTATCCTGAGAGGGCAAAACAAATCTCAATGAGTTGAAGCTACATAAAGGCAGATTTCAGCTCAATGTAAAGATAGATATTCTAATGATTAGAGCTGGCCCCAAAATGTAATGAATTGCCTTGTGAAGTAGTGGGTTCATCTTCACTGGAAGTCTTCTAGCGTGGGCTAGATGACTATATTGAGTATACTGCAGAGGGGATTTTTGCTCCGGTGTAAGTGGGACTTCATGACCTTTGAGGTTTCTTCCAGTTCTGAGGTTCTGTGATTCAGACCATTACTAGTTTGTGTGATTAGCCACAACCCAGAGAGGACATAATGTCTTTACAAAGGAACAGTATGGCTTGTCCTGTCTACATATACTACATATACATATGCTACAATAATAGCATATTTGAGTTAGAAGAGACCTTTGAGATCATCTAATTCAACCTCATTGTATGGATGAGCAAAATGAAGTGGAGACGTGAAATGACTTGTTCATTCTTGATGAGTGTAAGAGTCAGGACTAAAGCCCAGGTCTCCTCATCTCCAGGCTAAGACTCTTTTTCCTGCATCATACTTTCACTTCAGCTATATCAATAATAATGTAAGTCTTGGAGTCAGGAGAAGCTGAGTTCAAGTCCTGTCTGGGAGCTATACTTGCTATGTGACTCTGGACAAGTCACTTTGCTTCTCAGTACTCCAGTCTAGTGTTCTAATACTAGAAGTTGTTAAGAAGGTGCTAATTGGCATTGGTAGGTGAAGTTCTTTGCTGGGAGCTCTCCAAATTCATGAAATCACCAATCTAGTCAAATAACAATAACAACAATTCACATTTCTCTAGGGGTTTGGTTTTAGAGTGACAAAGTACTTCCCTCGCAACAATCCTGTGAGATGGGTAACATGATCATATATCCATTTTACAGATAGAAAAGCAGAAATTCTGAGAGGATCAGTGAATTGCCTGTAGCTGCACAGCTGAGAAGCGTCAAAGTTGGAATTTAAGCCCAGGTCTCCTGGCTCCAAGGTCACAATTCTAGAATGTTACCAACCCTTGATTGTATCCTGAAGTGCCATTTATGTAGGTTAAGAGAAGTGATTATTCCCAAGAGATAGCAGATTAGAGCCAAGATTTAGTGCTGGAAGGGAACTGAGCCCAAGCTCCTCATTGAAAGTAAGGACTAAGAAACTAAGAGAATTAAGACCCAGAGTGGTTAGGTGATTTGCCCAAGGTCACACAAGTGCCAGAACTAGTATTTGAACTCAGGTTCTCTGACTCCAAATTCAGTGTTTTTCCATGAAGGGCATCCTCCTAATCATCCAGCCTCATCCAATGTCAGCCCCAAATCCACATTTAATGTTGGACTTTGGCACCTTAAGGTGATTCTGGCATGTTTTCAGAGAGAAAAATCCCTGGGAAAATGATCCACATGGTGAACTTACTTGTGGAGAGTAATTGTGAGAAACAAGAGGTCCAGTTTATTTTATACTGACCTCAGCAAAGCAGCTACTTTGAATTCATTTCAATAGCCAGTAGTCAGCATGAAGGTGACCCCAGCCAGCCCTCTCAAACTGGACATAGATTTCTTTTTTTCTTGATGGACCCCAGGATTAGCAGGCTGTACAAGTTTTGAAAAACAGAGATTTGAGCCCTCTTCAAACTGTGAGAGCAAAGAGATGAGCTAAGAATCACTAGTGATCAGGGATACTGTAGCTTCTTATTTAAATAGCTGGTTACTGAAGTTCCTTCCAACCCTGTCATTCTACGGTTCCATGAATTAAAAAGTCTAAATCCCCTCTCAGTGAATTGTTTGCTTTGTGTTACCTGTATGAGATTCACAGTATAACCTTAACCAGCAGTAATGTCTCTGAGCCAAATGAAAGAGAATGATAAGTCACCTAAAATATGCTAAATTACCAGAAAGAAAGGAAAGCCTTCCTATTCATGGCAAACCCTTAGCGAAGCAGGAGCTCAGAGATACAACTTATGCCAGTGCCACCTGAAAAGTGCCAACTAGAGGAACAAAAGAGCTGAGTTCCAGTAAAGAGTGTGCCTCTAGCTAGCTATATGTCCTGGAGCAAATCACTCTACCTCAGTTTCTAAATTTGTAAAATGAAATTGATTGGTCTGGATGGTGTCCAAGGTCCCTTCCAGCTCTGAAATTCTAATTAGCATTCCATTTATGGAGAGCTTATTAATTGCCCTTATTAGAAACAACTCCTAGTGTAAGAAGGAAAGTTCTGACTGGTAGAATGAGAGAAGGAAACCATAGTGAGGTTGTAATTATACAATGTAGTAAATGAGTAGTAGAGAAATTATTACCTAGAAGCTTCCAGGATATTGACTAACTTATAGCAATTTTTTTCTCCCTTTAACCCATTCCCAAAATTCTGATGTTGTTTTGTCTCTGCTTTGAAAAGATGCTTCTTAATAGTCAGTTACCAGAAAATAAGTCAGATTTATTCTCAGTGTATGGAAATCTTAACAGGTATTGAAATAGCTCAGATAATGGAAGGTTTAAGTGGAACAAGATAGCTGTCTTCATGTATTTAGAGACCAAAAAAAGGGAAGGAAGCGGGATTTTGGTCTTCAAGTCACTAGTGTATTTTTTTTTCTGTTTTCACAACATTGAAGCAGTGTGGTGTAATGGGTAGAGTTCCACCCTGCCTTGGAGCTAGTAAGACATGGATTCAGGTATTGCCTCTTTCACGTAACAGGTGTGTCACCTTGGGCAAGACATTTAACCTCTCCAGACTTCAATTTCGTGACCTGAAAAATGAGTGGGTTGGACTAGATCAGTGGTGTCAAACTCATAGAAATGGGGGCCACTAAACCATACATAAAGATTCCTGGAGGCCACATATTAGCATTATGTATGCTATTCTGTAGCTGAGGAAATGGAAGCTCAGAGTGTTTAAGTGACTACTCTAATATGACCCAGCTAGTATGTGTCAGGGGTAGCTAGGTGGGTTTTTTAATTTATTTTGTTAAATATTTCCCACTTACATTTTAATCTGGTGCTGGCTATGGGCTTGACACTACCATTCCTTTCTGAATCTAAATCTACGATGCCTGTATGACTTGTTCTGCTTGGACCCAGAAGGCAGAACAAAACACTCTGAAAGGAAGTTATAGAGTGGTAGATTTGGGCTCCAATTTCAGGAAAAACTTGCGTACAAATAGAGCTGTCCAAGAATGGAATTGGCTACATTGGAGAAGTAGTGAGTTCCTTTTCCCTAGAGGTCTTCAAATACAGACAGGACACCCAGTTGTTGGGTGCTTTGTAAAGGTGATGCTTGCTCAGGTCTGGGTTGGACTAGATGCCTTTGAGGTCCCTTCCAAGTTTGGCATTCTGGGATTCTGCGAAATACCTTAGTAAGTACTTTGTACATGATAGACACTTAATAAATGTTGAATTGAATGTGTTAAGTTGGATACCAATCCTGATTTTAAAGGCAATGGGGATTGTTGAATTATGGAGCTGGAAAGACTTTCCATAGGTCATCTAGTTCATCCCTCTTCATCCAGGCAGAGTTGCATATACGCTATCTCTGACTAGACACATAGCTGCCTAGGGAAGATTCCTCAACCTCCACCGGGGCCTCTGGCTCCTCCAGCACTTCAAGGATCTGTAATTCTGTAATGATCATAATAACTCTCAATAACCAGGGTTAAATAATTGCCAGAAGTTTCTCTTTTTATCTGCTTGTCGCACTGCGGATTATAGGGTTGGTCCATTTTCTAAGTAATTTCTCCTCATACCATTTCAGACGAAAAATAAATAAGCCTGCAGGTGAATTTAGGACAATCTGTCAACCCCAGCTGTATCAATGTGGAGTTGCTGGGAGTCTCCAGTGAGACCACTTTTTCAGACATTTTGACAAGGCTCATCTTCGGCCATGTCATCAATTCTTGGGGCAGGGACAGAGCAGTTGGAACTGGACCTTGGATTTCATTGGTATAAGGAATTTCCTGATGAATAAGCTCCTGCCAATGCAGATATGCACCTGTCCTGAAACTTAGAGTCTTAGAGACTTGTTTGGGGACATTGAGAGGCTACGTGACTTGCTTAGAGATGCACAGCCAATATGTGTCAGAGGAAGCAATTGGATGGAGTGATTTTGGAATCTGAGAGTGGCTGTCTATCCATTAAGCCATGCAGCCTAATGTTTTATCATTAAAACAGATAAAAAGCATTAAAGTGACCACATTTATTCCCTTTTTTCCTTGTAAGTATAGCCTGAGAAACAACATGACATGGCAGTTAGAGGGCCAGACTTGTAAATGGAGTCCTGCCTCAGACGCATGTCCTTGTTGTTGTCATTGTTCAGTCATTTCAGTCATGTCTGACTCTTCATGACCCATTTGGAGTTTTCTTGGCAAAGATAGGGGTGGTTTGCCATTTCCTTCTCCAGCTCATTTTACAGGTGAGGAAACTGAGGCAAACAGGGTGAAGTGATTTGCCCAGGGTCACACAGCTAGGAAGTTCCTGAAGCCAGATCTGAACTTGAGAAGATGAGTCTTCTTGACTCCAAACCAGTGCTCTCTTCACTGCACTGCCTAGCTGCCACTGACTCATACTAGCTGTGTTGTATTAGGGTAGTCACTTAAACATGCTGAGCTTCTATTTCCTCACCTACAGAAATGGAGATAATAACAATGCCTATTTCAAGGGGTGGTTATGATGACAAGGATTTTTTTTTTTAACACTGGGTCTCTCTATCTCACCCAGGCTGGAAGTACAGGTGCTTCTCTCAGGTCCAATCACACTACTAATGGACAAAAGGGCTTTGATTTGCCCCATTTCCTTCCTAGCCCTGTTTGCCCCTAGCCTAGTGGCCCTCCACTCTTGAGGACTTACCATATTGATGCTGGAGTTAATGAGGACACTCTCATCAGCATAGCCCACTGCAGCTCAGAACTCCTGAGCTCAAGTGATCAGTCAGCCTCAGCCTCCTTTGTAGATGGGTATACCACTACTCTCTCCTGATAAAGCTGCAGAAAGCTTCAAATCCACATGAAATGTGAAGTATAATAACACAGGTGGCAAAAACTGGGTATATCCATAGTATGGATATGTGCCAAATATGTATTTCATCCATTCATTCATTTACTTGGCTACGAGATAAAAGAGATATGATGATGATGATGGTGGTGGTGGTCATAGTGGTGTTTGTCTTGGCAGTGGTAGTGATGGATAGATAGATAAAGAAACAGAGATAGAGATAGATGATAGAGTATACATAAATAGATAGATGATAGATTATATAGATAGGTGATAGAGATAGACAGGTGGACAGAGATAGATAAATAGACAGATGGATTAAGATAGATAAGTATAGAGAGAGACAGGTAAGTGATAGATAAATGGTATTCAGTGCTTGCTATGTGTTAGGCATCATACTAACACTGGAGATACAAATATGGGTAAACATGACAGTCCTAACAGTCAAGGAGTGTATGTTCTCATGGATGGCTGAAAAGATTTGTAACGGTGAATTTTCTTCCACCCCTAAAGATGTATCTTGATCCCCACCCCTTTTTTCTGGACCTATGATTTTATCTGTGTTTGGAGGGAACTCTCAAATGCAAACTCCCCAAAGATCAGGACAGAACACGGGACTTGGCATCAGGAAAACCCAAGTTCAAATCCTATCTCAGACACTTATTTAGCTGTATGACCTTGGACAAGTCATTTTTACCTCCTGGGGCCTCAGGTTCCTCATGTATAAAATGAGAGGATTGGACTTGATGGCCTTTGAGGTCCCTTCCAATTCTAAACATAGGATCCTTATACTCTTAGAGAGTTGCCTGGGGACACTGAGAGATTAAGTTACTTGCTCAGGGTTAATACGTCTAGTACATGTCAGAGGTAGGTCAGTCTTCTTTCTATAATATGCCATTGTCTCTCCTCCCATCACTTTATGGGTAAAAATGCCTCCTACATTAGACTAGCACATTTTATCCTCATTCACAGAAAACCTTCCCTCACACGCCCTCTAAAATAACACAAGTGTTATTATCTTCATATTATAGTTCCAGAAACAAAAGCAGAGAAGCCAAGGCACTTGTTTATGACACAGTAAGTGCTTGTACCGGATCTAGAACTCAGATCTTTTCACTCCAAAGCCAGTGTTTCTTCTGGCCCTGGTTTGCTCATTGCTTCATCTGTGCCAGGCTAATAATAAGTTAATAAGTGGGATTTTCCCCTGACTCACTGCACTTAGTATTCCTTGATACCATGTTGTGGTGCAGAGGGGATCCTTGGTCCTCCAAGGCTATGAATCATGCAGCTCTAGAACTGGAAGGAACCACAGGGGTAATCTAGTTCAACCTCTTCTTTTTATAGGTGAGGAAACTGAGGCCCAGAGATACAATATTACTTGCCCAATGTCACATGGGTAATAAGATAAAAAGATCATCCTAGAGTTGGAAGGGACCTCTGAGGCCCCTCTTTTACAGATGAGGAAACCGAGGTCCAGAGATGTGATATTACTTGCCCAAGGTCACACAAATAGTAAGAGTCAAAGATGAGATATGAACCTAGTGCCTGGTGACAGACGGGCAAGTCTGTCCATCAATAAAAATTTATTCAACAATAAATGTGTCTATCAGGCACTGAGCTAAAAGCTAAAAGCATTCCCTGCTCTTAAAGGGCTTCCATACTAATAGAGGAGACATTATGTAAATAAATAGGATGTGCCTTGCACAAAATACTCCCATCTCTGTGTGTGTGTGTGTGTGTGTGTGTGTGTGTTTCAGCCATTTTTCAGTCGTGTCCAACTCTTCATGGTTTCTTTGGGTTTTTCTTGGCAGAGATACTAGAATGGTTTGCCATTTCCTTCTCCAGCTCATTTTACAGATGAGGAAACTGAGGCAAACAGAATGAAATTACTTACCCAGGGTCACACAGCTAGTGAGGGTCTGAGGCTGGATTTGAACTCAGAAAGATGATTCTTCCTAACTCCAGGATGGGCACCCTATCCACTGGGCCGCCTAGCTGCCCCACTCACATCTCTAGGCTCCAGGTATTTGCCCTGGTTGTCCCTCTTTCCTGAAAGGTTCTCCCTCCTCATTTCTGCCTCCTGGCTTCCCTGGCTTCCTGCAAGCCCAAATTAAAATCCCACCTTCTACAGAAAACCTAGCCTGATCCTCCTTAATGCTAATACCTTCACTCTGTTGATTATCTCCAATTTGTCCTGTATAAATTTTGTTTGTTTGCACGTAATTGCTTGCATGTTGCCTTCCCCATCAGACAGTGAACTCCTTGAGAACAGGAACAATCATTTGCCTTCCTTCGCAATCTCCAGCACAGTGCCTGGCACATAACAGGCATTTTATAAATGCTCATTGATTGACTAATTGTTACAAGATGCATACAGAATAGAAGACAGGCAGACTAAGTCTGTGCTCTGAGGCCCAATCTAGCTAAATTCAGAGAGGCTCAAGTTGGCTGACGGATAATGGATTTTCCAGCCATAGCAACTCTCCAAGACTGTATCTACTATGTCACAAAGGGGTCATGATCTGCGTCGGCAGAAGGGCACCCAGACCGATGAAATCACAGATCCTTGAAGTATTTTTCACTCAATTGACTGGTTGTTTTGTCATTGTCTAGACACAAACTTAGTCAGAACTTTCTCTCTACAGAAAAATTTCCTCAATCTCCTAAAAAAAAGAAAAAATTAATTCTTTTCCCCCCATCCACTCTCCTTTACTCCCCCAAACCCTCATTCCTATTCCCAATCGATCTGTAGCCAAAGGCTCCAAGAGCTGAAAGGGACCTTGGACAGCATCAGTAATCATAATAACAACTATAGCACATATTTACATAACACTTTGGGGTTCATAAAGCACATTTCCTACAGTGCCTTCTTTCTTGATGTTTTCTTGGCATTTTAATTGGAACTGTGAGTCATACTTCTCTATGAAAATTAGAGACGGTGTCATTTATTGCTGCTAAAGACCCTCACATTTTTGGTTGTGTTGAATCAAACTTAACTGAACCTCATGAGGCAGATAGCGCCTTATAAAGGGCACTATCATCATTATCCCCATCTTCACATATGAGGAAATTGAGGCCCAAAGAGTTTAAGGGACTTGTCCAAGATCATACAACTAATTAGTGGCAGAAACAGAACTAGAAGGCAGGTCTACCCATCCCAGCTCAGTGCTTTTTCCATTTCCCCTACACTCCTGCTGTTCTCTTCTTTCTCTTTTCCCTGAAAACTAATCATGTGGTTAACCAGTGTGTCATAGTGTTTGCCATGGACGTCTTTCTTTATGTTTTTCCTCGGCATTTTAATTAGGGCTGTGAGTCATTCTTCTCCATGAAAGCCAGTGACAATGTCATTTATTGCTGTTTAGGGTCCTAATTGAGCCTTTTCTCTCACTCTGGTTGTATCGGGGACATTAACCACGGAGCCAGTGATGCTTCCTCCTGTCAGCAGAAGAATAGACTCTAGAGCTCTGAGAAATTGAGATCATTGGATCTCAAAGTGGCTCATCAGACTCATCCCTCTACAGTATGCCCAACAATCTGCCATCCAGCCTTTTCTCAAAAGCCCCCAGTGAGCAGGAACCCACTACCTCCCCAAGCAGCCTAGTTTACATTTAGACAGCTCTAAATGTCGGTAAGTTTTCATATTACGTAGGAAGGATATTGATAAGGTGGACAGTGCCTGGATCTATCTAACAAGGGTGGTGATGGGTCTTGGGATCACACTTTCTAAGGACTGGTGTAAAAGATGAAGTTGGGGAGGAGACGGGGGAGTAGTGTTTAGCCTGGAGAAGAAGATGCTTAAGGAGGATCATAGGATCATAGGATCATAAATTTGGAGCTGAAAGGAAACTCATAGGTGACTTACATATGGGAAAACTGTGACTCAGAGAGGTTGGGGGATTTACCCAGAGTCATATAACTAATAAGTAAGTGTCTGAAGTAGAATTTGAGCACCAGTCTTCCCAAGTCCAATTTCAGCACCCTGCTGATTATGCCACACTGCTTCATTGTATTCAAGTATTTGAAAGGTTATCGTGGACAAGAGGGATTCAAATTATTCTTCTTAGCCCCAGAAGGCAGAACTAGAAACTGTGGAGAGCAGGTACACAGAGATTCAAAGCAGCTAGAATGGGCCATCCTGCCACGAACTCCTCCTTCACTGGCATGTCTTCAAGTAAAGATGACCCCATTTACTGGGTCATGATGTTAAAGAGATCCTAGTTCAGGGATGGATTGGAGCAAATAACCTCTCTGAGGTCTCCTTTCTAGCTCTGAGATTCTGTGATCCTGATCCCAAACCTGCCTCTTGTTATTTCCCCCCATTGCTTCTGGCTCTGCCTTCTGGGGCCAAGGGGAATAAGTCCTGACATCCCAACAAATACTTGAAGAAGATATTAGTTTGAAGTTCATTCCAGGAATATGTGCCTAAGCTGTCCTCTCCATCACTGATCTTATTTATTCTTTTGACGCCTTTAATCTCTGGGGCTTTCTAAAATTCTTTTCTTAAACATCTAGCTTCAGTGAATTGTATTAGAAACATGCATCCTCTTCTTCACTGATCATATCTAGGCATTATGACTAGTGATATGAAGATGTCTCAGGCAGGTAGGTGGTGCAGAGGCCAGGCCTGGAGTCAAGAAGATCTGAGTTGAAATCCTGCCTCAGACACTAGCTCTGTGACCTTGGACAAGTCACTTTGTCTCAGTTTCCTCATCTGTAAAATAAGCTGAAGAAGGAAATGGCAAACCACTCCAATATCTTTGCCAAAAAAATTCCAAATGGGAAGAGTCAGACACAGCTGAAATGACTCAGCAACAGTATCAATATATCCAATCTCCACCAATGAGGTATTTATGCTCACTTTTTGGAATTGTAACAAGGATGGGAGAAAGATAGTTTTAAGTAAGAAGAGAAGCAAACAAGTTTTTGGCGTATCAACATATGCATTCATCAGATGAGAGCCGTGAAGGAGAACTCTAGCTTGGACCACTCTAGGGCATCTCTGTCACAACCTTCTCAAACCACCTCCACACTAGATGGAAGTTCACTTGGAGTTCGGGGACAAATACACACTCTTCAGTGCTATGGGGCAAAGGGGAAGAGTAACACAAAATCCATCACAAAGCAAAAGGAAGTTAAAATTTCAAAACAGGTGGGAGCCTCTAAATTTTAGCTTGGATTTTGACTCTCTCCCAGAAAATTGATTTGAAAGTACATTTGTTTTGCACAGCCAACTCTTCATCTGATAGCATCCAATTAGCTAAGGAGGTGGCAAGCAATTAGATAATCTGTTAAAATAGTTTCAGTGTTAGGTCAGCAATCAATCTGTATCTCATAGGACTCATCTTCAAGTGCCCAGCCTTCCCGCCAACCCAGACTCCTTCGTTCCCTGTTGATGTTCGGTTTCTCACTCACTTGCCTGCCCTTGCCCATGTCATTTCCAATAATTACAATCCCCTCCTGGAAAGCCTGCCCAGCTTTCCTTGATTGCCCATAGCTGAAATTGATTTTTGCTTCCTCTGAAATCCCACAACACTTTGTTTTGTATCTTTCCAATGGCTGTATCTCACTCTCCCTTATTTGTGGGCACATCAGCAGGGTGGAGTGACAGAAGGAACACTAGAAATGGAGACAGAAGACTTGGGTTTGAATCCTGGCTCTGTCACATATAACCTATGTGACTTTGGACAAGTCACTTTCCTGCTCTGAGCCACAGCTGTAAAATTCAATTCAACAACAACAACAACAATGATAATGATAATAATGATGGCTGGATAATATAGTACATTAAGGTTTGCAAGGGACTTTACATTTCTTCTCATTTATCCTCACAGCAATCCTGTGGGAGGTCATTACTACTGTTATCCCCATTTTACATACTGAGGCTGGAAGAGGTTACTGAGAATACTGAGCCTGGAAGAGATTAAGTGATTTGCCCAGGGTGATACAGCTAGTTAAGTATCTGAATCAGGATTCAAACCCAGATTTTCCTCACTCCAAGTCCATTTCTCTATCTACTACGTCACACAGCTGCCCCACAGTCATGGATTAAGTGCCAGACCATGCATTAAACATCGGATGTTGTTCAGTTGTTTTCATTTGTGTCCTATTCTTTGTGACCCCATTTGGAGTTTTCTTGGCAAAGATATAGAAGTGGTTTGTCATTTCCTTCTCCAGCTCATTTTGCAGATGAGGAAACTGAGGCAAACAGAGTGAAGTGACTTGCCCAGGGTCACTCAGTTAGTAAGTGTCTGAGGCCAGATTTGAACTCAGGAAGATGAGCCTTCCTAACCTTAGGGCCAGCGTTCTATCCACTGTGCCACCTAGTGCCAATGATGCTGGGTGTACAAAGACAAAAATGAAACATATCACCAAATCCTAGGTGGAGAAGAATATACGTATTTATTTAGTGCCTACTGCATGACAGACACTGTGCTTAGCATTTGACAAAAATCATCTTATTTGATAATATGAGCTGGATTTCATCTGTTGAGTATCTGCCATATTCTTGGTCCTGTGGGACACTTTGCTGTAGAGATACAATGGAAAGAACGCAAGCGGAGTGACCTTGGACAAGTCACATCAGTTCTCTGGGCCTGAGCTCAGTTTCCTCCTCAGTAAAATGAAGGAGATGGATTAGATTGCCACAAAAGTCCCATTCCCGGCTCTGGGGAATCAGTCACAAAGCATTTATTTTATGCCACGCACTGTGCTAAATTCTGGGGCTACCAAGAAAGGTAAGGACACAATCCCTGCCCCACAAAGAGCATTCAGTCTAAATCTATGATCCTAGGATCTGTGTCAGTCATCAAGTGGCTAGCCTCTTTTTAATGTGAGACTAATTAACATTAATATCAACATCATTTTACAATTAATATTAACCACAACATTCATGTAAACATTAGCTACTTTTAATGTTGTATTAATTAATATGAATGTGAATATTAATATCATTAATTACTATTGATCGCAATCTATTAATGTTAATCATTCTAGTCATGTGTTGGCCTCTCTTTAAATGTATTAGACTACATTAGGGTTAGTGTCCAGGAAGGAGGACCTGATTGTCCCGCTGTCTTCTGCCTCAGTAAGATCCCATCTGGAGTGCTGTGTTCAGCTCTAGAAGTTACATTTTTAGAAAGGATATTGACAAGCCCTTGCGTTCAACTGGCATAGCCAGAGATCAGTAGGGTATTACATACTGAAAGGTGATCAGAATGGTTCAAACTCCTGCCGTAGGAAGTTTGCTTGAAGGAGCCTGGAATGCTTAACATGAAGAAGACAAGATTCAGGTGAGGCTGGAGATGTCTTCTAGTATTCAAAAGGCTGTCATCCAGAAACTAGAAGCAATGAGTAGAAGTTGCAGAAAGGCCAAATTAGGCTTTATGCAAGGAAAAACTTCCTCCCAATTACAGCTGTTCGAAAGTGAAGTGAATGCCTTAAGAAATGGAGGGTTTCCCCTCACTTGAGCCCTTCAAGTAGAGACTGGACAAACACTTGTCAGAGTTGTTGTCTGGGAGTTTCTTATTCAGCTACAGGCTGGACTCAGTGGTCACTGAGGTCCCTTCCAATTCTGAAATTTTGGGATTCTATTGAACTTTCTTTTGAAAGTCGTGGAATAGTCAATGTGGCACAGTTTAGAAAAGGACACTGGGGTGGCAGCAGGGGAGGAGGTCCATGGTACTCTGTAAGCCTTTGTTCTGTAGACCTCAATCAGATTTGATGATGTTACTATATGACTGGCTAGGGTATGTGCCAGTGGTCACCACATAAACTCTAAAGGTGACAGACAAAAATGGTGCTATCTCTTATGAGAATAAAGGCCACTCACTGAGCAGCAGCATTGGGGTATGGGGACTGGGCATTCCCATCGGTTCAAGTCCAGGTTGTAGCATTCCCTGGGTAATCTAGGATCATTGTTGTTAAGTCATTTTTCAGTCATGTCTGACTCTTCATGACCCAATTTGAGGCTTTCTTGGCAGGGATACTGCCATTTCCTTCTCCAGCTCATTTTACAGATGAGGAAACTGAGGCAAACAGAGTTAAGTAACTTGTCCAAGGTCACAGAGCTAGTAAGTGTCGGAGGCCAGATTTGAACTCAGGTCTTCCTAACTTCAGGCCTAGTGATCTATCCACTGCACCCTTAGTTGCCCTAATATAGGATTTAAGTCACATAAACTCTGGACCAACTGGAATTCACTCCTTTCTCATCTCTGTCTCCTAGAATCCTTATTTCCCTGCAAAGTTCAGCTCAAGGTTTACCTTTTACATGAAGCCTTTTTCAATCCCTCCACCTACTATTGCCTTCTCCCATCTCATATGCTTGAATGTACACATTGTGTGTCCCTTGAAAGAATGTGTTTCATTTTTCCTTGTATGTCTGGTGTCTAACACATCACACAAGTAGGAGCTGAACAAATGTTTGTTGGTTGATTAATTGGTAAGAGAAAAAGAAGGAATTTTGTTCAGCTTCTGTTAGAATAATAGGGCATGCTATGGTCGGATTTCAAGAGGGAAGTGCCGGCAGAAAAGGAGAATTATTTTATTCCAAGAAAAAGTGATGGAGATAGAAATGAGATCTATCATTTCACCTTTGCTTAAAGCACAGTGGTGTGATGAAAGGAAAGAGGAGAGAAAGGCAGGCAGGGAAGCTTTCCTCCAGGTAGGGCATTTAGAAATCCATTACAAGGTCTCTGGAATTCCCTGAATGAGTTCTAAAGCTCTGATCACACCAAATCTTTCTCACCTGAAATAAGACATGAGGAAACAAGAGGCTGGACCTCATGGCACAGTGCGGGGAGAGAAGTTTACAATGGGAATCAGATGAACTGCTTTCCAGTTCTGCCACCTGCTAGCTGTACAACTCAGGGCAAGTCATTTCTGCTGACTGGGGCTCAGTTCCCCTATCTGTTAAGTAGGGGGCCAGGGTGGGTGATTCCTAAAGTCCCTTCCAGTCATTGGTGTGCTACAGCTTGTGGGATTCAATTGTTAAATTCTCACTGTGATCATTTGCACCTCAGAAGTGGGCAAATACTACAAACCAGGGCTTCTTTTAGTGTTTTGTTGATTTCTAGACTTAAGAAAATGGTGGAGAAAGTATTAATAATGCAAATTTTACTTAAAAACTTGTCTGCATTTTTTTTAATTTTGAGAACTAGTTGTAAAACACCAGTAATTCACTGCTTCCTGCAGTTATGGGCCTTTAGCTACTTGATAATTTTCTAGAATTCCCAGAATCTACCTTCTTGTTCATCTTTCTAGGCTAACTATTTTTCTCACTAAAATGGAACCATTTCCTTTCTTCTGCTTTGCGGAAGGAAAAAGGAAGATTTTAAATATCTAATTATTGGGGCAGCTAGATGGCACAGTGGATAGAACTCCAGCCTTGGAGTTAGGAGGTCCTGAGTTCAAATCAGATCTTAGACACTTGACACTTACTAGCTGTGTGACCCTGGGCAAGTCACTTAACCCCAATTGCCTCACCAAAAAAAAAAAGTCTAGTTATCATCTAATTGCTAAAGCAGCAAGTATTGATGACTTAAAGGAAATAAAGTATGGTATCATATATTTATATTCATACATCATATACTCGGGGCTGGAAGAGACCTACTTTCAAGATCATTCTAATCCAACCCCCACTTTTTACAGAGGAGGAAACTGAAGCCCAGAGAAGGGACTTATTCACAGTCTCACTGGCAGTGAGGGACAGAGCTGGAATTTGAACCCAGATCCTCAGACTCCCAGTCTTTCTTGGCATTGTGCTCTGATGTCCTAGGCAGGTAGGTGGACCCATAGTGCACAGAGCAATGGGCCTGGAGTCAGGAAGACTCATTTTACTGAGTTTAAATCTGGTCTCAGACAAATAACTAGCTTAACTAGCTGTGTGACTTTGGGCAAGTCACTTAGCCCTGTTTGCTTCAGTTTCCTAATCTGTAAAATGATCTGGAGAAAGAAATGGCAAACCACTCCAGGATCTCTGCCAAATGGAGAGTTAGACAGGACTGAAAAATAGCTAAACAATAAATGATGTCCTACTCCCCATTTTAATCTGTAAATTGAGAGTAGACCTTGAATACAGGAAGATCTGAGTTTGAATCTTGCCTCTGATACATTCTAGGTATGCCTGATCAAGAAAAAGCCTCTCAATCTCTCAGGGCCCTCAGGCAAATCTCTAAAACCATAAGTGATCTGAGGATTGCTGCTCTGCATCAGTAGAGAGAGTTTCCACATGGATGTCTCCCTCTCAACAATGAAATCACACATGCAGACTCAATCTGATTCCATGTTCCAGTTAACCAGTGGTTACATCTACATTGGGCAGCTAGATGGCACAGTGGATAGAGTTCTGGACCTGGAGTCAAGAAGACTCAAGTTCAAATCTGCCCTCAGACATTTGCTAGTTATGCGACTCTGGGCAAACCACTTAACCCTTTGTCTGCCTCAGTTTCCTCAACTGTAAAATGGGGCTAATAATAGCACCTATCTCACAGGGTTGTTAGAAGGGTCATATGAGCTAATTACTTGCAAAGCACTTAGCATAGTGCCTGGCACATAGTAGGTGATACATGCATGCTTATTCCCTCCCCTCCTTTCATTCTTCCTCCCTTCGAAAATAGCCTTAGCTATTCCATCGATCCTTATTGGTTGAGTAGGGAGCTGCTGAAGCTTTTATTTTCCTAATTTATTCCCTTAATCAAATGATAAATCTTTACTAAGCACCTACTATATGCCAGGCACTGTGCTGGGTGCTGGGAGGACATCGACCAAAAAAAAAAGTCCCTGTCCACAAGGAGTATTACCTACATTGTATCAAGAGAAACATGTCATCATTGAAATGATGCTTGGACCCCCAAACATCTATGAATCACTCTTAGACTTTTCTCTTTCTCCTTATGTAAAATGACAATGTCTCATTCTCCCTTTTTTAAACCCTTTTTTTAAAAAAAAATACCCAATTTGAAAACCCAAAAATACTCAATTTGAAAAGGGTTTGAAAACCTTTTTTAAAAAAAATTCCCAATATAAAATGGGAGTTTAACAATCTAGTTCTTACTGGAGACCACCCAGGAAATAAATGAATCATGGCCTCCTGTGGCTGTCTTCCACCCTATTGATAAAATGGGCCAGTGACACTTAACTCTGGGAGGGGCAGCAGGATGACAAAATGTTCCAAACTACCGTGAAAATGGCACTAATCGTCTATGTCAGTCGCCACTCCAGAAAACCATTGAGTACCAATTTGCTGCAAAGATGAAGTGTTTAAGTATCATTCAAACAATTTGGAAACTGAGTCTCTCATGGCACCTGAGGCTTTTTTATTGGGGGCCCTCGGCATGAATTGCTTGAAAGGACATTTCATTCAATTTACCATCTGGATGAGAACAATGTTCCTTTGATAACCAACTCACTAATGCACTCTTCAGCTGGGCAGCAGGGAGAGAGCAAGGGAGGTGATGGGGTTGCTGTCCTCAGCCATGGCCAACCCACAGCTGAACTACTGTGTTCTGTTCTGAGAACTGTAGTCTTCCAGTGGAGGGCGGCCACAATCATGCCATACAAACATCAGTTGAAAGAACTGAGGGCATTTATCCTGGAAAAAGGAAGAACATTTATTAAGTACCTCCTATGTGCCAGGCACTGTACAAATATTACCTCATGGGATCCTCACAACAACTCTGGGAGCCATTATTATCTTCCTTTTATTATTGAAGAAACTGAGGCAGACAGGGAATAAATAACTTCCCCAAGGTCACACTGCTAATAATGCTTATGGCAGGATTTGAAGCCAGGGCTTCCTGACTCTAATTCTATCTCCCTGTCCACTGTACCATCCAGCTGCCTTTAGGGGTGATCCATATCTCAGAAGCATGGTACTCACTTGTCAGGGATGCTGGAGAGGGGTTCGTTGATCAGGCATGTGTTGGACTGAATGGCTTTTGAGGTCCTTTCAAGCTCTGAAATTCTGGGACTTTTGGATTGAGTCACAGGAAGCACCTTCAGGGAGAAACCAGGTAAAGCAGAGGAATGATATAAGGAGGAACAGGAGGTGGGGAGGGGAAGAAAGGATCAGTGGACCAAGGGACAGTCCTCCCCTAACTTGATCAGGTCAGCCCCCTAGAGAATGCGATCACAGCAATGAAGGACCTTTGATGTGGAGTTCAAAGGCACTTCAGAGATCACCAATTCCAACATTCTCATTTTACAGAAAAGGAAACTGAGGCTCAGGAAGACAGACAATGAGAATTTAGAGCTAGAGATAAAATGTTAGAATGTCAGAGCCAGAAGATTCTTTAGAACTTGGGATGTTAGGGCTTGGAAGGCCCATTAGAACACAGAGCTAGAAGGGACCTTAGGATGTACAATTTTAAAGTTCAGAGGACCCTTAGAACATGGAATGATAGAGCCTGGAGAGCCTTTCCAGCAGAGGTCCTAAACCTACAATCCGTGGACCCCTTCGGGGATTTCAGAAGATCTCAGAACTTGGATGGGAAAAAAATGTTTTTATTTTCATTGACCCCTAATTTAAATTTATCATTTCTTTTATGAATTAAAAAAAAAGTTTTCTGAGTCCATAGACTGTTATCTATAAATAACAGAGAATATCAGGGCTGGAAGGGACTTTAATAATTTAGCCTAATCCTCTCACATTTTCCAGATCAGGCCCAGACTGTCAGAGGGGTCTAGGACAAGGAAAAAAAAATGTTTTAAGAACTGACTTAAGTCACAGAATATCAGAGCTGGAGGGGCCTTAGAACAGGGAAAGTCAGAGCTGAGTGGATCCTTAGAACAAAGAATGTCAGAGCTGGGAGGGCTATAGACTATAGAATATCAGAACTGTAAGGGCCCTTAGTAATCTATCCTATACCCCTCCTGTTTTTCAGAAGGGGCCCAGTGAGGGTAAGTGGAGATGAAATTGGAGCCCAGGTCCTCTGACTCCCAGGCCATTGCCAGCTACCCAGTATCAGGCTGTCCCCCACTTGCTCCAAGGATTTGGGGGTGGGGGGAGAATTGCAGGGCTGTGGCAATGAGCTGCCAGCGTGGGAGAGGGGATGTCAGATGGATTCCTAGCTGTTATATTCCTTGGGGGAAAGACTGAAAATTAGTAGTTTGGGATCTGTTAAGAAATTCTGGCTCTTTTTTAAGATGAGAGAAAGGATTGTTTGGGCTTTTGAATGCTTTTGTGTAAAGATTTACATTTCCAAATGAGGAGTGACTGTTGACCTATGGTTTATTTCCACCAAAGAAGCACGAGTGTCCTCCGCCAAGGTCCTCCTCCACTGCCTCGTCATGGCAGGGAGGTCACCCTGGGCTCCAAGGCTGTGCCAAAACAGCACAAGCCCTGGCTCGTCTCACACGATGGGAGAAGCTTCCAGTGCAGCACTGGTGACAGACCGTGTCTGACATCCAAGGACCAGTCTAGCCCAGACTCACAAAGACTTATCACTAGGTGGGCTCTAGAGAGGTGCCTTTTTTTTTTCTTAAGCCAAGAGAGCTCTCTACGATCATCAACTAAGACATAGTGGAATGGGCAGCCTTGAGAGGGAATGAGTCTCTCCACAATGGAAGTATTGAAGAATAGGCTAGATCACTGCCTGTTGGGTGTCAGGTACAGGGGATCTAAGTGTGGTGGATTGGGATGAAATACTGGACCTAGAGTCAGGAAAACCTGAGTTCAAATCTGGCCTCAGACACTTACTAGCTATGAGACCTTGGGCAAGTCACTTACCCTTGTTTGCCTCAGTTTCCTCATCTATTATATGAGCTGAAGAAGAAAATGGCAAACCACTCCAGTATCTTTACCAACAAAACCCCAAAAAGGGGTCACAGAATCAGACACAACTGAAAAATGACTGAACAACCACAACATAGGGGATTTTTGTTCTGGTACCAGTTCTCTTGCAAAGATGAGGTTCTGTGACTCTGATTCTGGGTTGCTCTCTGTGTCAGTAAGTTCCCACACCAAGAAATCACAGATTGTGAAGTGTCAAGGCCATGTGATTACTCAAGCCCTTCATTTCCTATGCCCTTGTTTCCAGGGTTCATCACCAAGGTCAGGACATCCCCTATTAGAGGATCATAGAAGGATGAATGAATGAATGAATGAATGAATGAATGAATGAAAAATCATTTATTAAGCATGGTATGCTAAGCACTATTCTAAATTCTGGAGTCAAACTCAAAATAAAAAATTTTAAAAGCCCAAACTCAAATTGGGGAAGCTAAAGACATATAAAAAACAAAGTTCATCTGTAAGGTAGAAGTCATTATAGTGCAGCAGTGAAGTGGATGGTAAGTCCCAGAGGTACTTATGCCACAAAAGTAGATCAAATAGCAGTATAAGAGGACTGCAGGGCATAGAGTCAGGGAAGGTGGTGAGGCCTAGAGGATATTAGGAGGCAGCGACAGGGTCAGTGGTAAGTCTTCCATGTCACAGAGAGGACGTTTTGACTCCCATTTCATCCAAGCCATGGGAGCACTCCCACCACCTTAGTAAAGCTGAGGAGGCAAGGAGAAGGCATCTCTTTTGGTGACATATTCCCATTGCCTGGACATCCTTGATGGATTCTGAGACTGCCACAGATTAGGAACAGGAAAAGGGAAGGGAGGATTCTTACCACCCATCCCCTACTCCACTCACCCATAATGCATCTTCACACTGTGGCCATCCTGTCTATGTTCACAGATCATAGATCTGGAAGGAAATTTCTAGTTCAGCCATTTGGAAGAGGAGGAAACTGAGGTCTGAGCATTAAATGCCTCACAAAGATCCACAGCCCTTACATCCTTGTACTTGTCTCAGACAGTTGTCCAGGCCAAGGATCCTGGGAATGAATTGCAAGCTCTTAGAGCTGGCAAAGAACGTGGAAGAGGAGACCTCAGAGAAAAGCTAGTCCCTCCTTTTATGAGTGTGTTTGTGTATGTAGGTATATAGATAGGTATGTACTATGTATGTATTTATGTGGGTATGTATGTAGATGTGTGTGTGTTTAGGTGGCAAAGTGGATTAAGTCCTATAGACAGGAAGAGCTGAATTCAAAAATCCTGCCTCAGACATAAGCTGGGCAAATCTCTTAGCCACTGTCTACCTCAGTTTCCCAATCTGTAAAAAGAGGAATAATAATAGTATTCCTTTCACAGGTATGTTGTGAGGGTAAAATAGATAATATTTGTAAAGCACTATAATTGCTAGGTGTTCTTTCATTATCCTCTACTAATATACACCTACAATTGTCCTGCACCTGTTTGTAACGTATAACCTTAGAAATTTGCCTAAGGCATTGAGGGGTTAAGTGACTTGCCCACGGTCACACATACAGAATATGTCAGAAGTTAGACTTGAACCCAAGGCTTCCTGAATGCAAGGCCAGCTGTCTATCCACTCTGCTTTGCCTCCCAATGGGCACTAGAGGGAATGATGTGCCTTGTCCAAAGGTCACACAGGAAGTCCATGGCAGAGTTTAAATTCAAACCTGGTCCTCTAATCCCCAATGCTACACCCCTCTAAAGCAACTTGGGGAAGGGGTCTGGTAAGGAAGAGAGGTGAGGCAGAGAGACTTAAGGCCTAAATACCTTTCCTCATCCCCTACCACCACACATGCGAAAATCCTTTGCCGGCCATCACCAATGACTTCCTACTATGGGTAGCTAGTTAACTTAGTGACTCATACAGTGGAACTGGAGGCAGGAAGACCTGAGTTCAAGTCTGACTTTAGATGCTTATGACCCGTATGATTCCAGGCAAGCCTCTTAATCTCTGTCTGCCTTCATTGCTTCATCTATAAAATGGGCATGTTTTTACTGCACTATATAAATGCTAGCTATTAGGCTAGCTACTAGCTTGGGCGCCATATTTCCTTTTGACAGCTCCAGCCCAAGGAGTGGAGTGTGGGAAGAGTGGAGGAGGAGAACATGAGAGCCTTCTCTCTATTAGCATGTGTGAGACTTGCCTCAAAATCTCTCCCTTAGTAAAAGAACAGAGGTGGGATTCCCAACTTGTGCCATCCAAGGGGCTCTTGTGGTCTTGTCTGCTTGACTCTGCACCTAAACATTTTAAAATTCCTCTGTAATGAGTGAAATCTCCAGATGGAATTGGGATGGCAGACAGCTAAGGGAGTATGGGCATGGGCATTCCATGGCCAGGAAGAGACTGGTGCTATTTTCTGGATTTCTGGTCCTTCTGGAACCTCTAGAGAAGAATACAAAGAGAGAGAGACTCAGGAGAGCCTGAGAAAACGTGCACGCGTGCAAATGCACTTGCGCGCGCGTACACACACACACACACACCGGAGAAATGACACAGCAGGAAAGTGATGCATGAATACACAGAGAGAAACACACACAGAGATGCCAGATGGAGAGTACAAACCAGGCTGGTCCTAGGATATTTATTATTCCATCTCCCACACAGAGGGGCTGGCGGCATTACATAACACACCCCACAAAGGAGGAGGCTGAACACACACACACCAGGGACTCAGGCTGACCCAGGAGATGATCCCTTGGGCTGAGGGGGAGGACATGGATTGACCCTAGCCTCCAGTCCCCAAAAACATTGGATCGTGGGGCAATTGTCTTGGTCCCAGTGAGACTCAGGAAAGGAGCTGAAGGCAAGATGAGGACGAGAGTGTCTGTCATTCACTGCAGCTGGGAGCTCCCCACTCAACTGGGTTGGCTAAGAGGACACCCAGAAGAAAGGAGTGCGCTACTTTGCATGTAACTAGGACTTGAAGGGAGAGAAAGAAAAGAATTGGAATGGTTATTTCCACCGCCCTCTCACACCATCTGTACCATCTCTGACCTGAACCAGATCCCCCAGGATTCAGAGTTAGTCAAAGCCTTTAATTTCATAAATGGGGAAACTGAGGTTCAGAGAAAGGAAGTCACACAAATGAGAGAACACAGCCAGACGTGAAGCCTAGATCTTCTCATTCCAAAGACATTATCCTCTCCACTAGACCATATATACACCCACACCCATTCATGCACAGCAACCACCCACTCATCCCATACATTCACCACACAATCACATGCACACATCAAGATACACAGCCTCCTACACAGCAACTACACAAGTAAAACATGTGCTCACACCCCATACATAGCATACATTCATACCATGCAGCCCTACCATAATCCCACTGTACACAAACATACACATTCACATCCATTGTAATGCTATCACACACACACAAGAAAGAACACATACATATTTGTCCTGACTTAGGGCTAAAATATCAGCATTGAGCCTCACAGAATCACTGACCTAGGAGTTGGAAGGGGGCTCAGGGGCCATCTTAATCCATCCACTTTGGGTCTTACACAAAGGACCTCCAGCTCCCCACTAAGATTAGACCTTTGTTCCCAGCCTGCCTCTGTCCCTTATTAGCTGGATGCCCTTAGTCCTCTTCAAACCTCAGTTTCCCCATCTTTAAAATGAGGGTAATAATAGCACCTATTGTTGTTATTCAGTTGTTTGTCATGTTTGACCCTTCATGACCCCATGGACCATAGCATGACAAGCCCTTCTATTCTCCATTATCTCCCAAAGTCTGTCCAAGCTTAGGTTCTTTGCTTCCATGACACTATCTGTCATCTCATCCCTTGCCATCCCCTTCTCTTTTTGCCTTTGATCTTTCCTAACATCAAGGTCTTTTCCAGTGAATCCCATCTTCTCATTATGTGGCCAGAGTATTTAAGCTTTGGCCTCAGTATTTGACCTTCCAATGAATAGTCTAAATTAATTACTTTAAGTATTGGCTGATTTGATCTCCTTGCTGTCCAACACACTCTCAAAAGTCTTCCCCTAGCACCACAATTCAAAAGCATCGATTCCGCAGTGCTCAGCTTTCCTTATAGTCTAACTCTCACAGCCACACGTTACTACTGAAAAAAATAGAGCTTTGACTATCCAGACCTTTGTTGGCAAGGTGACATCTCTGCTTTTTAGTATGCTGTCTAGATTTGCCATAGCTTTCCTTCCAAGGACCAGGCATCTTTTAATTTCATAGCTTCAGTCATCATCTGCAGTGACCTTTGAACCAAAGAATAATAGCACATTATAATATTACATGTTGTATATATAATATTATACATATATAACAATAATTGTAATAATAGCACCTCCCTCACTGTTTGTTGTGGGCTCAGATAAGATAATGTATATAAAGTAATTTGTAAACTTTAATGTGCACATAAATGTGAGCTATTATTATATTCAAGAGACTTTAATAGTTTTATTTAATCTGCTGATATATTCAAAATGTGCTTATAATCTAGCCTTCAACCATCAGAAAAATATTTTCTTGGTTTCACAGAGCACCAAAATTCCCTCCCTTCTGGTGGGTCTCACGAATTTCCTCTGGACCTCTACAATCCACATATTTCACAGTACCAGCAAAAGTCTGTGTTGCTCTTCTAGTGTGTATTGTTTCCTGTTATCAGAGCCTTATAACCAGGCGAATAATGTGGCACATGAGCCTTTCTCCAGCTCCTTCTGGGTCTATGAAGAGCATGATCTTAGGGCTGGTGTGGCAGTGGGGGGCCGAAAGCCATAAATCCAACAACCCAAGCCCCAGCCCAAGTCTAGAAGACCCTTAGAAGTGATTTATTTGAAAATGACCAATAGTATTTAATCTTTTGTCAGAGAAGTCAAGATTTCAGGTGAAGAGAGGCTTTTTTTTCTCCTCAAGGCTTTCAATATTCAGGATTAAATAAATTAATTTTAAGAACCTATGAGATTCCTACTTTTGACACAGCAATTGAATGAGGCCTTCCAGCCTTATATCCATTACGTACTATAAGTGGATGGATTCATGCCAGATAGACAAGAATAGACTTTGTAATACTATTGACAATAAGAAAACTACAGAAGAATGTCACATACACTAAAAGAATGTCTGGAGAACATTTGTGAACCTTCTTTCTTTTAATTATTTCCTATTTATCCTGCATAGCTTGCTTTGTATATCTTTATTTGCATTTTGTCTCCCCCATTAGGTTGTATGCTCCCTGAGGGCAAGGACTGTCTTTTGCCTCTTTTTGTATCCCCAGAGCTTAGCATAGATCATGGCACATAATAGGTGCTTAATAAACGTTTATTGATTGGTTGCAACTCATCAAAAGCAAAATCATTCTTCCAGTTTGTTGGTGGTATTTATTGGTAGGGCAGGAGGAAGTGAATAGGGTATGCCATGTAAATGAGGCATTGTTCTGTGAACTAACATTATTCTGCTGCAGAAGGGAAAAGACCATTGTCTTGTACGTTGGGTCCAGGAGGGATGTAGAGAGGATTTGGCATAGAGCCCTTAAGTTTCTCACCATCTCATTTCTGGTTCTGACTGTCAATGGCACCCCTAGGGAGACCCTTTTGTCACTGAGGTCTTTGATCATGGAGATATAATTCTGTAATTTACAGCTGACTGGGAAGGGAATCCCCTCGAGATTAGGCTCATTTTCTGAGTTGCCCTCAAAACTCTGTCCTGAGGTTCCCAACAGGAATGTCTCCTGGTTACCTTATTCAGGTCTATGCTTCCCATTTTTATTTTCCATGCTCATCGATCTCATGTATCTTTTCTCTCTCTTTCCTTTCCTCTCCTCTCTGTTTTTAGCTCAAGAAGCCACCAGTCCATTCTCAGCATGACAGTTCATCTACTGAGACACCTATGAGAAAAGTTGCTGCCCTCATCTAACTAACAGTGAGGAATGATCTGGAGTTGGCACGTCTCATCACTAGAGCAGCTCCTAGGGGCCCTCTCTGTGCCAGAGTGGTATTGCCAGATTTGGCATCTGTTTCTTTGGGACTGAATCTTCTTCTGTTCTGAAGCCCCCAGGAGAAGTCACCCATCCCTCCTTTGGAGCAAGAGAGTGAGAGCAGCAGTGAATCATACCATGCCCCAGAAATTGAGATTGGAATGAATAGATGCCACCAGATGATCTGCACCAGTTGATATCCAAGACCAATTACTCAAACGCCAAAGAACCAATCCTTCTCCTGAGCCTGTCTCATACAACTCCAGCCCCAGCAGTATCCATCTTCTTAACTCCTTTTTTTGAGGTCCAGAGAGTGTTCCTCATTCAGGGACAAAGCCTCTGATCACTAAGGCTTACACTCATTGGGCCAGATACTCTGAAGTTACAATGGAAGACCACATGTTTAGTGTTCAACAAATTCAACCCAATGTCATTTCTGTAAGGCTGTTCAAACGCAAAGTGGGAGGCTTGGGATTCCTCGTGAAAGAACGGGTTAGCAAGCCTCCAGTGATTATATCTGACCTGATCCGGGGTGGGGCAGCTGAACAGAGTGGTCTTATCCAGGCAGGAGATATCATCCTTGCAGTCAATGGCCGGCCCTTGGTGGACATGAGCTATGATGGTGCCCTGGAGGTTCTGAGAAGCATTGCCTCAGAGACTCATGTGGTCCTCATCCTGAGGGGCCCAGAGGGCTTCACTACACACTTGGAGACTACATTCACTGGTGATGGGACACCCAAGACCGTCCGGGTGACCCGGCCCCTAGGCCCAGCCACCAAAACAGTGGACCTGTCCCACCACACCGTGCCCAGCAAAGATCAGCCCCCAGGGCCAGACAGCGCTGTGGCCCTTTGGAACGTGCCTCAGCACCCCAGGAAAAATGGTCAAGACAATTCCCTGGCACAAACCAATGGCATGGTACCTGACCAGAAGGGTGAGGAGCCCACAAAGAAAAGTGCCCTGGCTGGCCTGCATGGTGGTGGGGAGAGCAATGACCTTCTCCAAGAGATCCAGCCAGTGCTGAACCTGCTTACCAGTGGCAAGAAGGAAATCAATGGAGGGCGGCCACACAAGGCAGAGACAAGAGATGCAGAAGTCCAGGCAGACAGGTAAGCCCTGTGGCAGGTGTGTGTGCATGTGTGCTTCAGCCTGGCAACCCAGAGACCAGGTTTACCTGCCCCAGTTACATGGACATGTAGCCAGCCAGCTCAGCCACATCCCATAAAAATTTAGGAAGTTACCTGGAAGTAGGTCCCAGCAAGGGACATGGTGATGGGCAGGAGGGGATGGCACGTGACTTGGGGGGAAAGAGCCAAAACTTGAGGTAGGGGTGGGGTGCTAACATTTACTTCATACTCCTCTCTTTTATGTAGTAGACAGGAGAGAATGTGGGAAAGGATGAGAGACCTGTTATAGAAAGAAAAATGTTTTTCTAATGTTTAGACCTACCCATAAATAGGATGGGCTGGCAGTCAATAATTATACACACCTAGGCACTGTACTAGGTGCTGGAGATACAGAGACAGTCCCCACCCTCACGGAATTCATAGTGGTGCTGCATGCCCAGGTCTCTCTGGCTGCATATTGAGAGTTCCACCCTTGTAGGGAAAGGAATGACCACCCCCCCCGAGACCTACTCTGCTCATGACACACAATAAGCCTCTTCATAACAATCTGTTGTGTTGTATTTGTAACTGGACAGGAAGGGAAGAGAGGCCTGATATATGAAAACACTTGCTAGTGGGCTATCCATAAGTGGAATGAGCTGACCCCGAGGAGGTCAGTCAGCCAACAAGCATTTAGATGTGCCAGACCCTGTGCCAAGTTCTGGGCACACTGACAAAGACAAAAGCAGACCCTCCTCTCTAGGCGCTCACAGGGGGAGACAACACGCAAACTATGTGCATTCAAGATCTGTGTGGTGGAAGGCAAACTCAGAGGAAAGGACCTCGTCAGAGAGAAAAGGAGAAGGGGAGGGGGCATCAGGAAGGGCCTTCTTCAGCAAGTTGGAATTGGGATCCCCTTCATTGGAGGTCAGCAAGCATAGACTAAATGACAATTTGTCGGGTGTTTTATAGTTAGATCGTAAGCTCCTGGAGGGCAGGGGCTTTCTTTTGTCTCTTTGTATCCACAGGCTTAGCGCAGTCCCTGGTCCATGGTAGACGCTTAATAAATGCTCGTGGATTGATTGATAATGGCGATTCTTTCTCAGGTACAGGTTGGACTAGAAGGGCCTTGAAGTCCCAACTCTGAAACGCTATGATCCTCTGATTTCCTGTGTTTCTACCCTCCACTATGAGGGCAAAACATAATTGAAGCAAATGCCTTCCTGTAGTCTGAGGATCTGGGTTCTGATAACACCTCTGAGGTTTATTACCCATGTAGCCCTGGGCAAGTCCCTTCCCTTCCCTGGTCCTCAGTTTCCTCATCTGTAAAATGAGGAGGTTGGTCTAGATGACCACCGAGGTTCCTCCTAATTCTAGATCTATAGTCCTATGAACCACGTCTACATCTGCATCCCTAGCCCCCATCACTCAAAAGCAAGAGTATAATCAATCAATCAATCAACAAGCATTTATTAAGCACCTACTGTGTGCTAGACCCTATGCCTAAGGATTAAGACAGAAAGAAGTGAAACAGCCTCTGCCCTCAAAAAAGTTTATATTCTACTATGCTTATATTCTATTATGTTTACTTTCTATTATATAAGCCCTACCAAAGACATGCAGGGTAGTTTTGGGAGGAAGATTTGCCCCACCCTACCCCTCCCCAGTGACTTGGCACTGAGCTACCAAGCCATCTCCTCCATCCACACCCCCAGGAGCAATGAGAGCCTGTGTTACCCTTGACTACTTGAAGGTCTTCAAACAGGACGCTACATTGAATATCTCCAAATCATTGCACCTTGTGTCCTCCATGCCTGGATGCTCTGCCTTCTCTCTTCTACCCCTCAATTTCCCTGGCTTCCTTTCAGACTCAGATCAAGTCCTATCATCTGCCCTTCGTAGTCCTCTATCACAGCGGAACCTTTCCTCTGAGATTATCTCCCATCTACTCTGTATAGTCCTGTACATACATAGTTGTTAGCTTATGGTTTCCCCCATTAAAATGTGAGTTCCTTGAGGGCAGAGACTGTTTTTGCTTTTCTTTGAGTTCTTAGAACTTGGCAAAGTGCCTGGCACATGGCAAGTACCTATTAAATATATGTTGATGAACAATAGAATAACTAATTACAACAGTTAAGTCGACCTGGTCCTTTTTCACTGAAATAGGGACCAAATCCAGGTCAAATCATTCACAGGGTGGGAGTGGCATGGTAGACAGAGAAAGGGTGTTAGTCCAAGCTGCAAGAGAATTAGCTGGCTGACAACCAGAGAAAGATTTCCCCCTAGGGAACAATCCCACTGCCCCAGGGCAGCAGACCCCTTCCCCAAGTGTCCCTATGCTAGTGCATGCAGTTGAGAAAAACTATTCCAAAGCGAGGCTCTATTGTGATTATCCTGGCTGTCTCCCAAGTCTCATTAAGTTGAGCTAAATTACAAAGCCACTTTAGAATTGAGAATTAAAGGTCTGGACCATATGATTTCCAGGAGGCACAGAAAGAGTACTCTTCTTCACAGCCTACTCACTTGGCAGCCACTAAGGGAGAGCACAGTTCAGCCTACAAAAGATCAGCTCTCATTTCGTACTCCTTTCTTGTATCCCCATCCACCCCACAACCTATCTCAGTGACTTTCTAATGAGAAAATGAATCCAAAAATGAAACCTCTACCTTTCTATATATGGAGTAGTTAGCTCTTCCAACTCCACAGCCATGATTCTTTTTGACATCCAGTGTCCTATTCCAAACAGTGTAACCAATACCCTTCCTTCCTCACCCCACCCTCCCAAGGCAGCCATGACCTTCCCTGAATTCTTTGTTTCCTGAGTTCTCATTCACTAAAGGCATTCAGGTGGATGCTGGATGATCAATTGTCAGTTATTTTTTCTATTTTATTTAATTTTCAGTTTATTTTCTCTTCCTATCTATTTCCTTCCCTTTTCCCATGTAAAAGAAGAAAAAACAAAATCCTTGTACCTACCAAATATGCTAAGCTCAAAGTGGAGGTCGTGAAGAGGGAGTTAAGGGGTAGTAAAGTAAGGATGACTGGGGTCTAGGTGAAGAGATGAAAACAGGAGAATGAAAGCTGATTGCATAAAGCATAGAGCACAGATGCTAAGCACACTTTTCTCATCACCCTCATATTGTTAAAGAGAAGGTAGGGAGAAAGGAAAGGAAAAAGTCTAAAATAATGTTATGGAGAGCAATGCACAATTAATAACCACAACTATGAATGTGAATGGGATGGACTCACCCCTAAAATGGAAGAGGATAGTAAACCTGCTGGTGAAGTTTTGGAGGGGCTTCTTGGTCAAAAATAGGTTGGACTAGATAGCTCTGAAATTCTATAGTAGGATACAGTATGGTTGGATAGAAAGAGCATTAGGCTCTAGATTCTGAGAAGCTAAGTTCAAATCCTACCTCAGACATGTGCTAACTGTATGGCCTTTGGCAAGTTATATAACCCCTTATAGCCTCAATGTCCTCATCTGTAAAAGGAGTTGTGCTAAATCAGGGGTTCTTACGCATTTTTGTGATATGGACCTCTTTGGCAACCTGGAGACCCCTTCTCAAAATCATGTTTTTAAATGTGTAAAATGAGACAGGATTGCAAAAGAAACCAAATAGATCAAAATACAGTTATTAAAATAAAAAAGTTAAAACTCCCTGAAATACATCCATGGAACCATGTTAGGAACCCTTAGACTAGATAATTTCTCTTTTCACTTTACATCCATGGTCCTGTGAGCCACTGCATTCTCTCTTTTGAGGTACCCCTATGTGACTTAGTGCCCTTTCCACCATCCTACCTTAACCTCCTATGGGGCACTGTTCTTTGAGTGTAAGCAGCAGAGACAGCTACTTGAGAGGAAGCTGTGTTTAGATTGTGACTAACTCCCTTGAAGCTTTTCAAGGTGAGTGGCTTCAAAGGAGTACAATATTTGGTGATAATATCTTGTTGTTATATGAAGACCTCTAATTTGTAGTCACAGGCGGTAGATTCGAATCCTATCCTGTTTGTCTTAGCATCAGTCATTCTCATCCTCTGTAACTAGGTGGTGCAATGGATAGAGCTCTGGGCCTCAGGAAGACATGAGTTCTACTCTGGCTGGCTATGTGACCCTAGACCAAGTCACTTTTCCTCTACCTTTGTTTCTTCATCTGTAAAATGAGGATAATAATAATACCCAACCTCCCAAGGTTGTTATGAGGTTCAAATGAAATAATATTTGTGATCAAATGAGATAATATTAGCACATTGCCTGGCACTTAGCAGGAGCTTAATAAATGCTTGTTCACTTCCTTCCCCATTTCCTCTGTGAGGAGGGAGAAAGTTGAACTAAGTGACCTCAAAAGACCCTTTTAGCTCTAGATTCTAGGATATCCTATTTTCTCTGGCTGTTCAGGATAAATCTTTAAGCAGCGACATAATTGTTTGGTAATAGGAATCCTAGGCTTTGTAGGCAAACTGAGCCTGAGAAGGTAAGATTTTCATTATCCAGAGACTGATAGTAGAAGGAAAGGTTTTCCCAAAGATCCCATCTACTTAGAGCAAGCTGGTGGTCAAAGGGTATTCATCTTCACAATTGAATTCCCCCTGGACAGGTCCTCTGGCTATTTTAAGTCACAGATTTAAATCTGGAAGAAGCCCCAGAAGTAATGTAATCCAACCCCCTCATTCTACAAATGAGGAAACTGAGGTAGACATAGGTGAAGTGACTTGTCCAAAGTCACACAGCTAATATGGCAAACATGGGGTTTGAATGCAGTCTTCCAAAGTAGTGTTCTTGCCACCAACCTGTACTGCTCTCCTGAATTTAGGAAGAAAAGTAGTTAAGTGAATTAACTGTAACCTGGCCAAGCCCTCAGACCGGAGTCACTGATGGGAGGCATGCTGTCTGCCTGGCCCTGTTTCCCAGAGACAGGTCACCCTGAACCATTCCCGAGTATGATGGGGGCGGAGCTGGAACAGCAGGCAGGGTGTCATTCAAAGGCAAAGATATCGCGGGGGAGCTTTAGCAAAGCTTTTCCCTGTCTTGCTCTATTCTCCCTTCCCCCCCCCCTCTCTCTCCCCTCTCCCTCTCCCTCCCCCTCCCCTTCTCCCTTTCCCTCTCCCTCTTCCTCTTCCTCTCCCCCCTTCCCTCCCTCTCTCCCTCTCTCTCACTTTCTCTCTCCTCTTTCTCTGTCTCCATCTTTCTCTGTTTATCTCTGTTTCTGTCTCTCTCTTTCTCCCTCCTCCCTTCCTCCTCTCCCCCTCCCTCCTTACTTGCTCTTTTCTTTCCCTCCCCTTCGAAACAGACAGCACAGTGTGATGAAACTTTGAAATGGATTTGAAGTCAGGAGGCTTGAATTTGACATCAGGGTCTTCCAGCTCCTAAATGTGTGACAGCAAGCTTCGTATTAACCTCTCTGTGGCTGTTTTCCTATCTGTGAAGTGGAGATAATAGTCCTTAGATAGTTCACAAAATTGGTGAGTAGAAACCAATTTTAAAGTATAAAATGTTTTAGATAGATAGGGAGAGAGAGACAGACAGACAGACAGACAGACAGACAGAGACAGAGAGAGAGAGAGAGAGAGAGACAGAGAGACAGAGACAGAGACAGAGAGAGACAGAGAGAGACAGAGAGAGAGACAGAGAGAGACAGAGAGACAGAGAGACAGAGAGAGACAGAGAGACAGAGAGATCTTGAATAGTTTTAACTAGGGACACCCAGGGAGATCTTCACAGAAGTGGCCCCTGATCTGATCTTGAATATTATAAGGATTTCTGAAAGATAGAGATAGATAGAGTAAGCCTGGAGTGGCAAGTTGTGGAGCACCCTGTTTGCCTCAATTTCCTCCTCTGTAAAATAAGCTGGAGAAGGAAATGGCAAACCCCTTTTCCAAGAAAACCCTAAATGGGGTCATAAAGAGTCAGATGTCACTAAAACAACTGAACTTCAACTTAGTGGGTTGCCTTGGGCTACGAGGAGGTTAAGGGACTTGCCCAGAGGCAGGCAGACAGTGGGTGTTGGAAGTGGACTTTCTGATTCTGTGGCCAGCCCTAACCATTATGCTATAATGCCTCTTCATGGAGCCTTTGTGCTTTTCGTTCCAGGGGTCTAGCCAATGAAGTGTTTAAGTGCTTTGTGCTATATACATTCCAGGAATGATCTTAGTAGAAATGAGAAGAAACTGAAACACTGGAGAGGAATCTATTCAAGAGACTGATGGAAGAAGGTGCATAGTCAGGCCGTCCTCGTTCTGTGCCCTCAGGCAGCGTGGTGTAATGGGGGGGGGAATAACCACTGGAAAGGGAATCAGAGGACATGGGGTCCACATTGCATTACTTGCTAGAATATAAGGGGCTGGTTCATTCTTTCTTTGTGTTCCTAATACCTACTACAATCCCTGGCACATACTAGGTGCTTTTTGGAATGTTTGTTGATTGGTTGCTCTTTGACCAAGCTGCTTCCTCTCCCAGAGCCTCAGTTCTTCTGTAAAATGAGGGGAGTAGGACTGGGTTCCATCATTCTTTCCACATTCTCTCACCTGCTCCCCCTTCCTAGGGTGCAGATCTGAAAACATTACTCCTCTGCTCAAAAATCCTCAGTGGCTCCCTATTGCCTTTAGGAGAAAAAAAGCAGAAACTCCTTAGCCTGACATTTCCACAGAGGCAACATAATGTAATGAATAGAGTGCTATGCTTGGAGTCAGTGAGCCCTAAGTTCAAATCCTGCCTCTGACACTAAACGCCTGTGTGCCTTGAGCAAGTCCCTTCTTTTCTCTGGGCTTCAGCTTCCTCATCTGTAAAATGAACTGATTGGGCTGGAGGTTCTTCTGCACTCAAGTCCTGCCTCAGATAAGCACTAGCTATGTGACTCTGACTGAGTCACTTAAATTCTCTAAGCCTCAGTTTCCTAGCTGTAAAAATGAGGAGGTTGATAATCTTCAAGGTCCCTTCCAGTTCTGAATCTATGATGTTCTATTTACTAGCTATATTATCCTGGACAAGTCATTTAACCTCTGTACCTTAGTTTCCTCATCCAATAAAATGGGGATACTTAGAGAAACTGCCTTACAGGCTTGCTGATGAGCTCTAATTAAATAATGTATAGAATGTGCCTAGCGAAACTTGAAGTGCCAGTTATCATTAGATGATTCCTAAGGACCCTTCTAGCTCTAAGTCCTGTGATCCCCTGTTTACCCTGCTCCCTTTCTCCAGAGTAGGGATGTGATCACTGGAGATACATTTGATGAAGATCTTGCTGTAGGTGTCAGCTCCAATGCACCTAAATCAACCATTCAGATGCTGTCCGTGATCCAAAGGGATTAATCAATCAGTAAGTCTTTATTAAGCACTGCTATGTGCCAGATGCTGTGCTAGGTGCTGGGGATAAAAAAAAAGAGGCAAAAGATAGTCCTACCCTCAAGGAGCTTACAATCTAATTGTAAGATTGTAGACAGGCTCCTCTGGCCATGCCTTTTTTTTTTTTTTGATGCACTGCTAGGTAAAAAGGACCCAAATGTAATCATGCCTTCACACCAAACCTTGGGGCATCTTTTCATTCACGGGCAATCCACCTTGACCAAATGAGAGCCATTCTTGTTGTGTCTGTGCCTTCCTTTAGGAGCTGTTGTGTCTTTTATTCCCTCATTAAATTGCTAGGATGGCCTTTATCCTTAGGAATTTGGCTGGGCCTCCAGCACACTGCCTGAGGGTTTTCATCTGGAACTCATCTATCTTCCCTTTTCATTCAAATTTCCTTGGCAGCATGGCAGCCACACTCCACCCAACACCAAGATGCATGTTGTTAGTAACAAGTGAAGGTGGGGATTGTGCTCCAGGGATGAGCCTCTGGGGCTGCTTATAGAAGGAGTAAGGATTTCAGTGAGCTTTGTATTGCCTTCAGTGCTGGTGTGCCCTGCTTAGATCAGCCCATCTTTGGAGAAAGTCTCAGTGCAAATATGTGGAAGCAGTGAAAATGAGCAGCAGGTAAGACTTCAAGAAGCCCCTGGCAGTGGTAGACTGGGTCTTTCCCATCTGTCTCTCTTTGTCTTTTTATGTATAGTACTGGCTGCTCTTCCTCCATAGAGGGTGGTCAGGAGCTTATAAGGTGTAGCTGTGTTCCCTTGCATATCTCCTGCGATCTACACTCTGGCCATGTGCTACTCCAGAGCCAGGACAGAATGTATCTGAGAGGCAGCAATATGTTCTGTGGATTTCACAACACAGCCATATATCAGCTCCTCTTCCTCCTTGGCTAAATCTTCCATCACTGGGAAAGATTGCCTGGCAGTAGTCATCTTTAGGACTCATGAAGTTGGGAGGACATTGAACAACACCGGATGATTGATTTGGTGCTGGAGGGGACTTATGGCTCAGAAAATCCAGCTCCCTTGTTCTACAAATGAGAAAAGGGAGGCCTCAAAAGATGACATGTCTTTCCCAAGACCATATAGCAAGTAAATGGTAGAGTCAGGGTTCAAATCCAGATCTCTCCTCCCTTTTATGGCTGAACTCCTTGAGAAAGCCTTCTGTAGCTGCCTCTATTTCCTTCCCTCTTGATGTCTTCTTCACTGTCTACAGTCTGGCTTCCGGCTTCATCATTCAACCAAAACTGCTCTCTCCAAAGTTATCAATGACCTCTTACTTGCCAGATCCAATGGGCTTTTCTCAGTTCTCATTTTCCTTGACTTTCTGCAGCCTTTGACACTGTTGGTCATGCTTTTCTCTCTAGGTTTTTGTGATGCTGGTCTCTCCTGGTTCTTCTTCTACCTGTTTGCTCTTTCTCACTATCTTCTGCTAGATATCCAGGTGTCATCTCCTAACCATGGGTATCACATGATGCTCTATCCAGGCTTTCTTTTCTTCTCCCTCTACACTATTTCACTTGGTGATCCCATCAGCTCTCACAGATTCAACCATCGGTTTCCATGCAGACTTATTTGTCTAGCCCTAACCTCACTCTGGCCTGTCTGATTGCCCAATGGTCTTCTCAAACTTGACAGCCCATAGACATGTCATACTCAACACGTCCAAAACTGAACTTATTATCATCCCCCTACACCATCTCTCCCCTCTTCCTAACTTTCCTATTGCTGTTGACGGGATCTTCATCCTCCTAATCACCCTGCCTCACAATCTAGGTGCCATCCTTGACTCCTCACTCTGTTTCATTGCCTCCGTATCCAGTCGGTAGTCAAGTGCTATCATTTCTACCTTCATAATGTCTCTCAAATATGTCCCTTTCTCTCCTCTGATACCACCACCATCTTGGTTCAGGCCTTTATCACCTCAAACCTGGACTCTACAGTAGTCTACAGGGAGAGGTCTTCCTGCAAGACTCTCACCACTCTATTCATTTGTCAATTGGTCTTCCTAAAGCACCATGTCACCCTGTATACTCCCCTTCAATAAACTCCAATGCCACGGATCACCTTCATGATTAAATACAAAAGTCCTTCATAATCTTTCCAGTCTTCTTATACCTTTTGTTCTTGTTTGTTCAGTTGTTTCAGTCTTGTCCAACTCTTCATGAGTCCATTTGGGGATTTTCTTGGCAGATACTGAAGTGGTTTGCCATTTCCTTCTCCAGCTCATTTTACCTGTGAGGGACTGAAACAAATAAGGTGAAGTGACTTGCTCAGGGTCACACAGCTAGTAAGTATCCGAGGCCAGATTCAAACTCATGAAGATGAGTCTCCCTGCTTCCAAGCTCAGTGCTCTATGCACTGCTTCACCTTGCTCTCCTCCATGGACTCTGTGATCCAGTGACGCTCTCCTCCTCACTGTTCCTCCCACAAGACGTCCCATCACTGAACTCCAGGCATTTTCACTGGCTGTCCTCCGTGCTTGGAATTCTCTCCTTCCTTATCTCTTCTTCCTAAGTTCCCTGTTTCCATCAAGTCTCATTGACAAGCCCACCTTCTACAAGAAAGCTTTCCCAGTCCTCCTCAGCCTTAGTTCCTTCATTCTGAGACTACCCCCATGTATTCCATATGTACCTTACATGTGCAGAGCTGTTTGCATGTGGTCTCCTCATTAGAAAGTGAGCTCCTTTAAGGGGCTGTTGTTTGCCTTTCTTTATATCCCCAGCATTTAACATAGTGCCTGGCACGTGGTAGGCACTTAATAAATGCTTGTTGACTTGACTTCAGGTGAGGTTTGATCCTTGGTCCTTCAAGTATTACTAGGATCTTCATAGGGATGGGCAGGCACTGGAAATAAGTACAGAGTGTGCTCAGGGAAACTAGCTGGAGGAGATAAGAGGTAGAGGAAGATCATTTTGGCATGGCAGAATTCTTAGCAGCTGGAGCTAATGAGCCTCCGTTCGTAATCAAAAATGACATGACCAGAAAGTGCTTTAAATACCAGACCTTTGGAATTTTGATTTGGGAATTCATTTGTTTATGGATGCTGTGTTTATACTCTCCACCACCACCCCATCGCCACCCAACACACAGTCACCCAAGGAACCTGGATCCTGGATTTTTTTTTCTCTCTAAGATCACCAATTCTTTTTTTTTTGGAGGCAACTGGAGTTAAGTGACTTACCCAAGGTCACACAGCTATTTCAAGTGTCTGACACTGGATTTGAACTCAGGTCCTCTTGACTGTGCTCTATGCACTGTACCACCTAGCTGCCCCAAAGGTCACCAGTTCTAAGAAACAGTCTGCTCAGCAGATGGACATCCCTGAACTCATTTCCCACTCTTTGTTAGACGACAAAAGTATTTCCTTGATCTTTTTATTATATTAATGAATATTATATTATATATTAATCTTATCAAAAGAGACAATATTTATAAAACACTCAGTGCAATGTCTGGCACATAGTAAGTGCTTAATAAATGCTTGCCCCCTCTCTTTCCCCCTTTATACCACAGAACCCTGATTTTCCACAAACAGGAATAAGATTCCTATGAGAAAAAAATTAATGTATCTTCCTCCAAATGCTTGTTGTAAAATTATTAATATGTCAAAATTAAATTCAATTTGACACTTAGCACCTATTCAATTCAGCAAGCATTTATTAAGTGCCTACTGTCTGCCAAGCTCTGTACTAAGTGCTGAGGATACAAAAAATTGAGTATTGAAAAGTCTATCACCCTGTGAATTTGGTGACGAGCCTTTCTAGGCTTACTTTTGATTTTTCCTTAGACCATACATATAGACATAGATATGGACATGGACACGGACACAGACATAGACATAAACGTAGACATAGATGTAGATGTATACATAGTCCACCACCACAGAGGTAGCATAATGGCTAGAGTGGTGGACTTGGAGTCACAATGATCTGAGTTCAAATCCTGTCTCACATACTTATTATCTATGTGATGCTAGCTGAGTCATTTATAATCTGTCAGCCTCCTGATCCTTAAAATGAGTCGGGCCTTGATGACCCCTACAATCCCTTCCAGCTCTAAATCCATGATTTAATCATTAGACCCATCCTTGAAGTCTTTCTACCTTAGACCTGCCAGATCTTGTGTTCTCCTGGCATAAACTTCGAGTACCAATGGTCACTGCCCATGCCAAGATAAGGCACCAAAGGAGGACTTGAGGGACTCTTGCCAAATAACCCAGATAATTAGTAGAGACAGCTGCAGTGAGTAGATATTAATTTGAGAGACCCACGCCCTATTTCTAATTCTATTCCTGGCTCTCTGTAGAATCCTGAGCAAATGGCTTACCCTGAAACTGTCCCAGCTCTCCCATTAGAATATAATCCCTATAAGGTCAGGGGTAGTGGTTTTACCTTCCTTTGTATGCCCAGCACCTCACGTGGTGCCTGGCACACAGTAAGCACTTAATAAATGTTTGATGACTGAGTGTTTCCTCATCTGTAGAATAACTATGTCCTCCATTCTACATGAGAGAGAGGAAGCCTGGAATAGTGGATAGAGTCATAGCACTGGACTCAAGAAGCCCTGGGTTCAAGTCCCATTTCTAACACTTAACTGGTTGTATAACCATGGGCAAGTCACTCCAAGCCTAAGACTTATCTGTTAAGTTATAGTGGTCTTTGATCTGCATTGGCATTCACCAGTGAAGCAAAGTCCTTTGATATTTTGATTATACAGAAATATAAAAATAAATAAGTTGCTGTTAGCAAATTAGCTTGTATATGCTATGTAAACCTTTACACTTAGTATATTCAGATTAATTAGAGAAGATGAGGGGAGATAGGTGGTTCCACTAAAGACAGTGTGGTGTGAAAGGTGCAGGACATTCATGCCTGTGGTATCTACTTTTAAAGGCTGTTATGGGTTAAAATTGAAAAAGATATATAAAAATATGTATTGCTATCAATTATTATTATGAGACTTGCTTAAGGCCATACAACTAGTAAGTGTCAGGGCCAGGCTTTAAACCAAGGTCCTCTGACAGAGAATAGTGCCCATATGACCTCTTACATTACAGATTCACCTTCTTTGAGCTGGGTGGTTAGCTCAGAAACCATGTGGTCTAACCTCTACCTGAACAAAAATTTCTTCTATAATATCCCTGATAAGTGGTCATTCATTCTTTGCTGGAAGCCCTCCAATGACGGGAACTCGTTACCTCAAGCCTTCCCCAGACTCGAGCATATCCCAGCTTGCAGTCCTGATTGATGCTGTCATGAGCCCTATTCCTGGCCAAGCCCCATTCCTCTGTTATCATCTTACAGTCAGGGTCGCGTGTATGAAAGATCGGGGACAAGCAAGCTGTTATTAAGCCCAACACAGTCCTTCTTTGCATGCTCCATTTCAGACCTGCCTACAGCAATGTTGCTCCAACACTTACTGCTTGACACTGGGGTGTAATTAGTTATTGTGCAAACCAAGCAAAATTAACCCTGATTTCAGCTGGCTGGCCCTTACTGCCCTGCCTCCTGGAGACAGAGGAACTGAAGCAAGATCTTCTCTCCCTACGGTACATAGGCACACATTCTAGGTCTCTCCCCTCACTCCCAGGCTTGTGTCCTGGAACTGTAAATCAAAGCATGTGAACTCTGGAAGGGATCTTAGACAAATCCTCGAAACCAAGGGCTCTTCATATTTTTTGTGTCCTGGACCCCTTGGGTAGTCTGGTGAAGGACCCCTTCTCAGTCCAGCCCATATACCAAAGGAATTCCCACTTGAACCTACCCAACTCTGCCTGAAAGCCTCCAAGGAGGGAGAGCCCCTCCCCTCTTGGGGTAGCCCATACTACTTTTGGACAGCTCTAGTTTTTGACAAGATTTCCTGACATCAAGCCTAAGTTTGCTGCTTTAAAAAATTCACCAATTACTCCTGGTTCTGTCTTCTTGCAACCAAACAGAGCAAATCTAATCTTAAATGCATAAGATAAAATACACAGATTTGCAAAGAAAATACAGTCATCAAATATGTATACTTTTATATATTATGTATGTGTGTGTATTAGGTTCACTGGCCTCAAATTAAGAACCTCTACCCTAGTCTAAAAACCCCCTCCATTCCATCAATCAATCAGTCAATCAATGATTTAAAAAAAAAACTTTTATTAAGCACCTCTGATGTTCCAGGTTTTACAAGCATGTGAATTCTGGAAGAGATCTTAGAGAGATTCTCTAAACCAAGGATTTTTTTGGGTTTTGTGTGTCCTAGACCCCTTAGGCAGTTTGATGAAGCCTAGCAACTCTTCCTCAGAATCATGCTTGTAAATGCATAAAATAAAATATGAAGGATCACAAAAGCAGCAGTTGTATTGAAATACAGTTAACAAAATATTTTTAAATGAGTTCACAGACTGCATTTTAAGGACTCCTTCTCTTTCAACTCCTCATCAAATGATTTCTAAAGTTTTATCAAAGACCTCTGCGCCAGACATTGTAAAGTCAAAGGATATGTGCTCTGGATGGGGCATTGGAGGGATTCTCTACTCTAATTCCCTAGTGGAGCATTTGCTCTGATTATCACCCCCTTCAATAGACATGCCATTGACACTTGGTTCAAGAGCCACTCAGGGAATATTAACAGAGGACATTCTGAAGAGAGGAAAACAGAATGTTCTTTCTCACAACTGAAAACATCTCTGAGAGTGAGAAAGAATTCTGTGATTCCTCCCTGGAGGGCTTCAAGCAGAGGCTGGAATGCCACTTGTCCTTGTTGGTCAGGGACAGATTAGATGAGATAGTCTATGAGATCCCTTCCAACTCTACCCTCATCAGACCCCATCTGAAGGCCTGGGTTCAGTTCTGGGCAACACGATTTAGGGACAACATTGAAAAAGCTGGACAATGTCCAGAGAGAGGCAATCCAAATGATGAAGGGCCTCAAGCCTATGATATCTAAGGAATAGATGAAGGAGCTGAGAACGGTCAGCCTGGGCAAGAGAAGAGTCTGCGGACACATGGTAACTGTCTTCATGTATGTGAAGGGCTGACATATGGAGGAAGGATTAGACTTATCCTGTTTGGCCCCAAAGATGGTGGAACCAGGAGCAGCGTTATCAAGAAGGAAATTTAAGCTTGATGTCAGGAAATCTTGTAAAAAATTAAAGCTGTCTAGGGGAAGCTAGGTGGTGCAGTGAATAGAACACCAGCCCTGGAGTCAGGAGGACCTGAGTTCAAATCCGGCCTTAGACCAAACTCTTGACACTTACTAGCTGTATGACCGTGAGCAAGTTACTTAACCCCATTGCCTAGCAAAAAAAAAAAATTAGAGCTGTCCAAAAGTATAATTGGCTGCCCTAAGAGGTGAGAGGCTCCCCTGCCTTGAAGATCTTCAAGCAGAGGTGGGTAGGTTAGAGTGGGGATTCTTTTGGTGCGTGGGTTGGACTTAGAAGGCCACTGAAGGTCTTTCCAACTGGGAAACTCTGTGATTCTGCAGTTCTATGATTCGATGAATGGGTAAAGGACTAGTCTTGAGGTGAGAAAGACCTTGGTTCAAGTCCTGTCTCAGACACATACTAGCTCTCTAAGCTTTAACGAGTCATGCAGACCTTCCCTCCATTAATTGCTTCCTATTTATCCTGCATATAGCTTGCTTTGTATATATTTGTTTGCACATTGTCTCTTCCCTTGGATTACAAACTCCTTGAAGATGGTAACTGTCTTTTGCCTCTTTTTGTAACCTCAGCGCTTAGCTCAATGTCAAGCATATAGTAGGTGCTTAATAATTGTTTATTGATTGATGTAATACCTCAGTGCTTCAGAAACTCTAAAACAGCAACTGGAAAATAAGCATTTATTAATCACCTACGTATGCCAGACACTGTGCTAAACTCTGGGAATACAAAGAAAAGCAAAGAACAGTCCCTGTTCTCAAGGAGCTCAGTCTAATGTGGGGAAAGCATGCTAAAAATGAGTTGTACAAACAAGATGTGAATAAGTTGCTATGCATGCAAGAGGATCAGTTAGAACCAGAAGCGACTTAGAGAGGTCAGCTCATCTTGACCCCATCATTCTATGCCACTATCTGCATGATCTTGGCCAAGTCACTTCACCTCTATAGACCTTGGTCTTCCCATCTATAAAATGGGGTGAAGTTGGCCTAGAGGGCCAATGAGGTGCCTTCCAACCCTAAAACTTTGATCCTGTGGTCTAACATTCCCTACTTCTTTTGAAGACGCCAACATTAATCATCCCAGTCACCCAGGTTCATAACACCAGAAACATCCATGAGTCTTTTTTCTCCTTCAATTCCCATTTCCAGTCATAGACCCCCAGAACTGGAAAACACCTCATCAGTACAGCTTACACCCGAACAAGAATTCCCTATGTAGCATCCATGGCAAATGGCCATCTACTGTTTCCTAGATGATTTCCAGTGAATGAGAGCTCGCTATATCCCAAGGTAGCCCCTCTTCCTCTCATGCTTAGGGAATTTTTTTTTCTTGGAGATGCCCCTCCCTGAATCGGTCAGCCACTCTGACTGTTATTATCCTTAGGCCTGTTCCTGGACAAACCCTGAGCCTCATACTACCACTTCACCCTGTGTCTACTGTACTATCCCTCCTTGGGGTCTGTAAAGTGTGGGTAGGAGGGAAGAGGGCAACAGCAGGCAGGGTAACTCTTATTTTAGAGGGTCTTACAAATGGAAAATCAGAGACAAGTGAGCTATTAGTATACCAAACCCAATCCTTTTTTTGTGGCTTCATTTCAGACCTGACTTCAGCAATGTTGTTCCAACATTTGATATTTGATACTGGATTGCAATTAGCTATTGTGCAAACTGAGGAAAATTAGCTATGCTTCAACTAGCTGGTCTCCCCTGCCTCGCCTCCTGGGGACAGCACAGCTGATACCAGATCTTCTGTCCCTGAAACATCTAGGCACGTGCTCTAAGTTTGCCTACTCAGTCACAGGGTTTTGTCCTAGAATGGTAAAGTCTGAGCGTCTAAATTCTGGGAGAGACCTCTGAGAAATCATCTTCACCTTTTTTGTGTCCTGGACCCCTTTGATAGTTGGATCAAACCTATCAAGCCCTCCTCAGAATATCTTTAAATGCATGAAACACACAAAATTGCAAAGGAAACCAATTATATAGAAATAGTTCTGAAAATATTTTTTAAAAGCATGTTCATTGGCCTCAAGTTAACCCCCTCATAAAATAATCAAAATTAATAGTATTACTAATTATCTACTGTATGCCAGGCACTGTGGTAGATTTAGGGATTCAAAGACAAAAATCAAACAGTTCTTGCCCTTAAGTAACTTACAGTCTATCCAAGGGGGGCAGGGAAAGACAACATGTCCATATGTAAGCAAATCCAAAATAGAAGCAAAACGATTTGGGCGGGTGTGGGAGGAGGCATTAAAAGTAACTAGAGAGGATCAGGAAAGATCCCCCTACCTTCCTGTAAGGTTTCCTTGAAGGAAAGTAGGGTTTCTCAGAGGTGCAAATAAGGATGGGGTGCACTTCAGGCATGGGTGACAGCCAGTATGAAAACATAGAGATGGGAGATGGAATGTCATGTGGAAAATATTTGCCCTGCTTGTCACCCCTAGATAGCACTAACTCATGAAGCATCTTAGATTAAAAGTCACTAAGAAAATGTCATGAGTAGACATTTTGAAGAAGGTAAAACAGAATGTTTCCTCTGACAATTACAAAAGTCTCCAAGTAATAAGGAAGGAATCCTATGATTCCTCCCTAGAGGACTTCAAACAAAAGCTGGAGTTCCACTTGTCCTCAATGCTGAAGCAGATTTTCAGTCAGGTGCAAGCTGGGTGACATAACCTCAGAACTTCCTTCCAACTCTAATATTCTTAATTCTATGCTCCTATAAAATGGAAAGAATTTAGCCTTAGGCCATAATAGTGTAAGTCAAGTCAGCAAGCATTTATTAAGGACCTACTAAAATGCTAAGCACTAGGAATGTAAATACGTGAAGAAAGAAAAAAAAAACAATCCCTATCCTTAAGGAGGGAAGCTAGGTGGCACCATGGATAGAGTGCTGGGCCTGGAGTCAGGAAGGCTCCTCTTCCTGAGTTCAAATCTGGCCTCAAATACTTACTATGTGACCCTGGGCAAATCACTTATCCCTGTTTGCCTCAGTTTCCTCATCTGTAAAATGAACTAGAGAAAGAAATGGCAAACCACTCCAGTATCTTTACCAAGAAAACTCCAAAATAGGTCACAAAGTGTCGGACATAACTGAAATGATTGAACAACAACATTTTCAAGGAGCTTATATTCTAATGGGGGAAGACCATTTAAAAAGCAATTGAAAAGTGGGGGAGAGGGAAATCACCTGCACAGGCTCACAGTGGAGAAAGCCTATAGAGTCAGGATTGGTGTCTGGAGAGGAAGGAGGGCATGACTGCCCTAGACGCTTTCCTTAAAATGGAGGTTCTGAGAGGAACCAGACTTTGCAAGAGGAAGAAAATTGTAGAGATTGCTGAGCGTCCTCATTAGTGAGCCCACATAATTTCACCCTCATCACCCTTTTATACTCTGAGCACACTGAACCAATCTATCTCTTAGAATTTTTTCTGCTTGGTTCCAGGGAAGCATTCTTTACCTTTGCTTAATGTAAAGAGGAAGTTGGCAATGATTGGTAACAGTCTCCAAGTAGAACTGACTGCCTCAGAAGGCAGTGAGTTGCACCTCACTAGAGGTCATCACCCTAAGGCTGGATAACCATCTGTCAGGGTCATGGTACAAGGGATTCTTTTTCAGATATGAGTTGGATTAGATCAGTGGTTCCCATTTAGAGGTTCTCAAATCTCTTGGGGTTTTCAATGATGGTACAAGGGGTCCATGCTAAAAGCTCCTTCATGGACTTCAAGTAGTAAATAATTACAGAACATTTTGAGTGGTGTATTAAATTACCCTGGAATGATTTTTTTCTTTTTCTTTTTTCTTTTGTTTCTTTTTTTTTTTTGTGAGGCAATCAGGGTCAAGTGACTTGCCCAGGGTCACACAGCTAGTAAGTGTCGAGTGTCAGAGGCCAGATTTGAACTCAGGTCCCCCTGACTCCAAGGCTGGAGCTCTATCCACTGTGCCACCTAGCTGCCCCTGATTTTTTTCTTGTTGAAAGGGGTTCATGGAACCAAAAATGTTGGGAATCACTGGACTAGATGGTCATTGGAATCTCTTCAAGTTCTTAGAATCAGTCAACAAGCATTTATTAGATACTCACATGGGGGAGAGGATGGTGGAAACAACACTTGCATAACTAGATCTATCCAAAGTACATATGAAGTAGAAATAAGTAACCTTAGAGGGGAAGACTTAGTGGCTGAGAGGAATGGGAAAGACTTCCTGCAGAAGGTGACATTTCAGCTGAGTCTTGAAAGAAGCCAGGGATTCTAAAAGGTGGAGGTGAGGAGGGAAAACATTCCAAGGACTGTGAACAGCCAGTGCAGTCATGGAACTGAAAGATGGAGCATTTTTGTGACTTATCAACCCTATAACATGCTGTTCTGAGTAGGTGGGTCTAATTGTCAGTCAATAAGCATTGATTAAGCACCTGCTATGTGACAAGCAAAGACAGCTCTGTGGTTCAGTGGATAGAGTGTTGGGCCTAGAGTCAAGAAGACCTGAGTTCAAATAGTTGGGTGACCCTGGGCAAGTCATTTAACCTCTGTTTTAATCTCAAAAGCAGCCAGTCCAAAGTACAATTCACTCTCATCCTGCCCAGAGACTGTTTGTCTTAATCCATTGGAAAAGAAAATGGCAAACCACTTCAATATCTTTGCCAAGAAAACCACAAAGATAGTATTGGTGTGGTATAGCCCACCGGATCACAGAGAGTGCCATAACTGAATGACTCCACCAACAGCAACAACAAATGTGCCAGACACTGTGCCAAGCTCTGGGGGTAAAAAGAAAGACAAAAGATGCCCAGTATTTATGAGTAGTTCACAAATGATAGAAGAGCCTGCAATCTAGTGGAGAAGATCCATTCTGATTTTTATCCAGGGACATGGGTATAAGATGAGTAGACAGGACCAGGAACATAAGGGAAGGGGCTGGTATAGGATGGGTCTTAACCCATGGACATACCTGAGAGTTTCTAATTCAAAGCAAAGACAGGAATTTGAAGCCAAATAAACATCCAGGTTTGGGTCAGGGGCATCTAGGTGGCATAGTAAATAGAGTGCCAGGCCTGGAGTCAGGACGGCCTGAGTTCAAATCTGGCCATAGCCACTCACTAGCTGTATGACATTGGGCAAGTCACTTAACCCTGTCTGCCTCAGTTTCCTCATCTGTAAAATGGGTTAGAGAAGGAAATGATAAACCACTTCAGTATTTTTGCCAAGAAAACACTGAATGGGGTCACAGAGAGTCAGACACGACTGAAAAATGACGTACAAAATACCAACAAGCATCCTGGAATCGATGTGCCTATAGATGAGTCAGACCAAAGCAGAGACAACTGATGGTGGCTGCCTACTGGGCCTCTTGGAATCTCAAAAGCAACCAGTCCAAAGCACAATTCACTCTCATCCTGCCCTTTTCCCAACTTCTCTATTTCTATCGAGGGCACCAACATCCTCCCAGTCACCCTGGTTGATAACTCATTCCTATCTCCTTCCTCTACTTCAATCCCCAGAGCCAATTATAGACTCACAGAATTCCAGAAGTGACCCCTCAGCATCTTTCTGAACAGGAACCAGTTCTCCCAACCCGCCTGACAGATGTTTGCCCAGCCTTGGCTTGAAGTCCTTCTGTAAGTGGAAGCCTGCCTTCAAGTCCATTTCAGCTGTTCTCATTGTCAGGAAACTGTCTTACATCAAGCCTAAATCGATCTCTGCACATATACCTAGTGATTACTATTGTGTGTGACTTGGGGCCTGTCACTTAACCTCTCTTGCCTCGGCATCCTCATCAGTAAAATGAGGGGGTTGAACTCAGTGGCCTCTAGGGTCCAATTCAATCTGTGATCCCCCATTCAAAGGGGAGCTCCTTGATGGCAGGTACCGTGGGGAGTTTTTCCTTGCTTTGTATCCCCTATGCTTACTTTGGTTCCTTACACATAGTAAGCACTTAATAAATGCTTACTGACTGGCTGCTCCTATCCTGATTGTCCTTCTCTGGATGATCCCCATCTGATTAGTGTCTTCCCTAAAATATGGCACACAGAACTGAACACAGTAATTCAGATGGGGTCTGCCCAGGGCATCATTCTCAGCTTTTCATCATCTGCGCATTTGACAAGAATGATCATTGTTGCCTTTGTCCAAGTCAATGATAAAAGTGTTCAACAGACACTCATGGCCAAGTACAGATCCCTGGGGACTCCACTGGAATCCTCCTGCCATATTAACCCTGAACCCTTCATGACCACACTTTGAACCTGACCATTCCAGTAGTTCCAAAGCTATCTAATCTATCTTCTAGTCAACATCTCTCCATATTTCCCACAGGAAGAGCAGGAGATGTTTTATCAAATGCTTTGCTAGAAGTATTTTGATATGTCCTCCTGATAAATTAAGTAAACTGGTCAAAAAAGGAAAAAAGTTTAGTATGACCTGTTCTTACTAATACAATATTGGCTCTCTGTGATCACTGCTTCCCTTTCTAGCTGTCCACTAACCATCCCTTTAGTAACACTTTCTAGAATGCTGCCAGGAACCAAAGTCAAGCTCACTGGGCTGAAGTTTACAGCTTCCATTCTCTTCCTTTTTTTGAAAATCAGGACATTGACTCTTCTCCAATCCTGCAGCACCACTGCAGGTATTTAATGACAAGTTCTAAGAAACATGACATTATCCCAAAAGGGAAAAATCCAAGGAATATGTTTTTAACATTAGTACTTTGGAATACCACAATGCTGGCCAATAGGAACAGAGATGAGTCTAATGTTTACCAACATCAATGCTCAGGCATTATTATAGGAAGAACAGCAGGAATGTCCATTAACTATTTATATAATGTTTGCCTGGAAAATTACTGTCCAAAAGAAAATGGAACAAATGAGAAAATTAGATGTGTTTTATGGGCTTTGTGGCATCTTTGCCCTAAAGGAGTTTATATTGTAATGAAAGACTGCTTACTTTTGTTTAGGATGCTACTATGCTCATAAAACACATTTTACAGTATCTTATTTAAGTTTAGTTTGATATGCTGGTAAATGTATGTTCTTCCCACTGTGTTCAACACAGTCATAGATATAACAGACAGTAGTTCAGCAATCTCATCTGCCCATTATTTTGGTGCACTCGGATGTAATTCAACTGGATCAGATGACTTGAATTTGTGAAGGGCAATCAGCTGCCCTATTACTATCTCCTTACTTACCTTAGGTATCAACTACCATTGCCAAACATTTACAAGATATGAATATAACTATATATAGATAGATGTCAACATAGATATAAATATAGATGTGGACCTGGACATGGATAGATGTAGACATAGATGTAGATATAGATATAGATATGACTATATATGTGTACATATACATACATATATGTATATATGCATATATATTTTATACATATACATAGAAAGTATTGATAGCCCCATTCTATAAATAAGAAAACTAAGGCATAGAAATCTTAAGTGCTTTACTAAGGTTGTACCACTAGTAAGTGTCAATGCTAAGTTTCCAATTCCCATGTTCCAAATCCAAGACAAAATGTACTTTCCATGGCACCAGTTCATCTCCATTGACACTGGTTTTAGTTACATTTCTCCTGATGCCCCTAAGAGTTTATTTGAAAAATTTAAGATCACAGAGAGCAGAAAGAGACCTTAGAGGTCATCTAGTGCAACCCTCCCAATTTACCGATTGGGAAACTGGAGCCCAGAGAAATCAAGTGATTTACTCAGTGTCACACAGTCAGCAAATAGAGACCCAGGATTTGAACCCAAGTCTAATTACCCCCAAAAGATCAGCCTTTCCACTGTGCCCCTTACTAAAATTAAATCTTGTCCCTACAAATTCAAAGGTTTCCAAGTCTCAACCAATGTCCCACTTGTTTGAAACACCTTAAGGCGTCTCCTAGTTTTTGCACAATGAAAGGATTCAGACAGTTGCATGGAATCCTGTTGGACTTGGATCTCATTCACCACATTCCTCCCCAAATCGTCCCCCGCCTTCTGCAGCTTTGTGTGTGAGAGCGAAGGTCCTGGTGGTTCTACCAGGATCTCCAGGGGAGATCCTGAGAAATCTCTCTACTCTGAGCTCTGCAAATCGATCTACCCCAAGGATTCTACTCACACTGGTGAAACAGGACAGGCCTTTTCCCTGATGTCAGTCTTTCTGCATCTTGGACTTAGCATATTACTGTTGGTTTTCCCTGTTATTTTTAGGGAGTAGCTCTTGTTACCCAAAAAATCATAGCTTCAACTGGAATTGCCTTGTCAAATCATTGCCTTGACCCATGTGACTTATTTCCTTTGCCGACCCCTTTAAAATTGGTTAGAAGTTATTTAACCAAAGGACCCCAGTGGACTTCAAGGGACTGCCTAAAGCAAGGAATGCAGCAGATCCCCCACAACTGGGATTTGGGAGGTGAAAAGCATGCAGTCATGCAAGACAGCTTGTGGCGCAATGGAACCTGTGGGACACTGGTCAAGTCATTCGACTCCTCTGGGTATTGGTTTCATCTTCTATATGTAAGTGACTGCCCTGGCCCCTACTAACTAAGAGGCCAGGTGTGTTCCATTTCACCCCTCTCCCAGGATTCTCCAGCACCCTTAAGGGGACTGGCGGTAATCTAGTCTCTCTGCCACTGGCTCCAGTGCCTCAGCCTCCCGTTGGATATATCCCCAGCATCTCATTCCCTGCTCTCATTGCCACTTCCAGCATCTCATGCCTCTCGAGGTAACATGGCACCTTCATTATGACCTCATCATGGTAGGTCAATAACCAGTCCCAGTTTTGCAGATTTTACCCTTCATGAGTCTCAGAGGATTGGTTTTTGTTTGAGGAGAGCTTGGAAATGGTGTGTCAGCTTTATGACCCAGACTCCTCTAGGATCATCTCATCAAATCAGTTTAGTGTTTGTCCAATTTTAAGGTTTCCCTGCACCCTGGTTCCATTTAACCACTTGTTAACCACTAATACTCAGATTAGCTTTTACCAAGGAATATTTACCTCAAAGATAAAACAAGAAAAAACATATAAATATACCTCACCCTTAACACTTGGGTGGGAGCATATTTTACCCTGTTGCCCACCTCAGTCTCTGGAGAGGGGAAAAGAGTCAAATTCACAGATTAGGTCAGTTCCTATATAGCATGGTCCCACCAAGTTTCAAGTCCAAAACCCGCCTAGGCTTATATCTAAGCATCCTGGATTCTTAGGGCTTACCTGCCAGGCTGGCAGCAACATTTAGCCTGGAATCCTGTTTCCCAAGTCACTATGGCTCAAGCTTTTAGGGACTGGGGACTCTATTTCCTATGCCTAGACACCCCAGGCCATTTCTCAGGGCCACAACGCTTATGGTGGAAATGGGGAAGGAGATAAGCCTTACCTTTACCCAGATCAGTTCATGGTGCCCATGCTATGGGTCAATAAGACCGTCACACATATCCTTATGTCACTGGAGAGAGATTGTTTCAGTCTGGCAGTTTTAAATACAGCCAATTCTAACTATCAAGCCAATGGAAAGAGGCTCTTCCCACCCACATGGTAGGGGAATATGGAACACCTTCCCCAAGGAGCAAGTCCCTGGTGTTTCCAAATGAATGCCTCCATATTAAGTGATCTGGATATGCCCCAAACCAAAGTTTCATTACATGTCAATTGAAGGGGGTCAGAGGAGAAATCTGTAAGAGTCTTCCCAATTTGATGTCTCTAAGTTCATGTGGGAAAAAGGTCATAAAGGTTAGGTCTTGGAGGCACGTAGCATAGAAAGATGGCTGATTAGAACAGAAGCCTTGAGTTTAAATCCCAGCTCTATCATTTCCCTCCTGTGTGACTTGGGCAAGATATGTAACCTCTCTGGGCCTCAGTTTCTTTACATGCAAAATGAACAGATTAGACTAGATGGTGTCTAAAGTCCCTTCTGCCTCTAAAGCTATGATCCTTTGATCCTATGCTAAATAAAACATTGCCAAGTTGACTTATTTTCCCCACCTCCTTTCCTCTAACAATTTAAATTTCTTTAATTCCTTTTGTTGATGGTACTTTACAAGTGACCTCTCAGAGTTAATAACTCAAATTTCAAGGGGAAGCTAAGTGGCCCAGTGGATAGAGCTCTATCTAGCCTTAGAGTCAGGAGGACATGAGTTCAAATCCAGTCTCAGACACATGGCACTTACTAACTGTGTGACCCTGGGAAAGTCATTTAACCCCACTTGCCTCACCAAAAAGCAAAAAAACAAAAAACAAAAAACCCTCACATTTCAATAGCAATTGTAGGCTTACAAACCCTTCAAGATTTTACAGACAAGGAAAATAAGGATCAAACTGGTAATTTATCCACAATCACATAGCTGGCAAGAACAGGGACTTGAACTCAGTTTCCTGATGAAAATCATCCAAAATTCTTTTGTACCACACACCATCTCATTGCCCTCTGATTCTGTGAAGGGTCCTTTAAAGTCTTAGAATCCCTTGGCTCCTCCAAGACTTGGCTTAAGATCCACCTTCTGCAGAAAGCCTTTCCTGATCACACCCTAATCCCCAGCTGTTCATCCCTTCCCCTAAACAATTACCATTTATCTATCATATATGTGTGTATATACATATATATGTATGTATGTACATATATGTATGCATATATATATATGCCCATATGCATATATAGTGTATATCAATGTGTTTGAATCCAATGGAGCTCCTTGAGGGAAGATTGCTTCATTCTTTGTCATTCTATACCCAACACCTTGCCTTGTGCCTGGCACATAGTAAGTATTTAATAAATGCCTATAGAGTTATTGATTGTGCACATATTGTGATGAGCTCAGTAAAATGTAAGGTCCATGAGAGCAGAGACTTTCATTTTTTGTCCTTAGCATCTAATATAGTGACTGGAACACAACAGGTCCCTGATAGGTGCTCGTTCACTCATTGATTCAAGACCATGGAAGTAGAAGAAAAACTTTCTAACAATAAGAGCTGTGCACAAGCAGAATGGGATGGCTTAAGAGGTTTCCCTTCCTTGAAAGACTTCAAGCAGAGTCTAGGTGGATGCTTGTTGAATGTTCTAGTGAGAATTCCTTTTCTGTACGTGAGTTGGACTAGAGTTAAGTGAAAACTGAGATCACTTTCAACTATCACGTTTTATGATTCTATGAAAGATGAGCCCCAAAGACCTATTCTTAGTACCTCCAGGTTGAGACAACTCTGATGTCTCCCATTCCATCCCCCTAATCCCTATCCCCTACATTCTCATTTTCAGAGACTTGGAAGGAAAGTCCCACAAGCTTCTGCCGCTTGGGATGGAGAATGATCGTGTCTTCAATGATTTGTGGGGGAAGAACAACGTGCCCGTTGTCTTGAACAACCCATATTCAGAAAAGGAACAGGTAAGGGTCTTTGCTAATAGGGACTGAGTGCCTCACATGGAATAAGTGTTTGATAAAATATTTGTCAAATTAAACTAAACTGGAACCAGAATGAATTGAACCAAATTGAGTTACACCTAGAGTCATGTATACAGAAAGAGAGAGAGAGAGAGAGACAGACAGACAGACAGACAGACAGACAAAGAGAGAGAGAAAGAGAGAAAGAAAGAGAGAGAGAGAGAGAGAGAAAGAAAGAGAGAAAGAAAGAAAGAAAGAAAGAAAGAAAGAAAGAAAGAAAGAAAGAAAGAAAGAAAGAAAGAAAGAAAGAAATATGTTCTAATATGTTTGTTGTATCCAAGTCCACTCCACTAGAGACTGTAAGCTTTCAGAGACCATGACTTAGTTGGAACTCCTACCATGGTAGATAATTAATAAATATAGCATTATACTTTATGGAAATGTATAGAATACGAGAGGCTAAGAAACAGCTGCCTGGCCTGAGTTGTCCCTCAGGTCTAGGTCATTGGAGGGTATCACCCTGTCAGAAACATTTCTGGAAGTAAATACATATTTATTGCAGATCGTCAATGCTTTATGATTCTTCAGCTTTTCTTTCTAGTCAGACCTGGGAAGGACCTTAGAACAGAATGTCAGACCTGAGAGGGACCTTAGAACAGGGAATGTCAAATCTGGGAGGGGCCTCAGAACAAGGAATGTCAGAGCTGGGAAGGACCTTAGAACAGGGAATATCAAAGCTGGGAGGGGCCTTAGAAAAGAGGATGTCAGAGGTTAGAAGGTCCTTAGAGAAGATCTAGTTTAAGCACATTCATTTTACGGGTAGGGTACTTGAGGCCCAGATACGTAGAGTAATTTGGCCGAAATCACGAAGGTAGTAAATAACGCACCTGGGATTTGAAAGCAAGTTCTCTGACTGAGTCTTCTTCTGCTAAATCATGCTGCCTCCAGGCTAGGCTTGCCTTTGATCCTTAATCTACTTTGTTCAGGTCCAGGTGCCACATTTTAGGAAAGACATGGACCAAATGTAACCCATTCAAGGAATGGTGGCCTGCATGATAAGAGGCCTGGAGGGCATGCCATATCAATCCATCACTTAATTTTTATTAAGCACCTAGTATGTGCCAAGCACTGTGCTGAGCTGGGCATAGCTTGGACAAAGCTTGGACAAAGACGATCTCTGACCTCAAGGAACTCACAAGCCGTAAGAAGATTGTCTACAGAGAAAAGAGGGCCTGAGGGGAAAACACGATCCACGTTTTCAAAGTTGTCGTGTGAAGCAGGGAAAAGTCTTGTTCTGCAGAAGCAGTGGGTGGAAGTTGCAGGCAGTTGGATTTCATATGGATGTCAGGAAAAATAATATTCTAACAATAGCAGCTGTCCAAAAAGTGAGAAAGTCTGCCTTAGGAGGTGGTGAGCTGCCCGTCCTTGAAGGTATTCTAATGGAAGCTGGGTGACCACTTGTCAAAGATGCTGTTGAGGGGACTGCAGTTCAGGTAGGAGGTTGGACTGGATGCCTGCTGAGGCCCCAGATAGAGTACTAGGTTTGGAGTCAAGAAGACCAGAGTCCAAGTATTGCCTCAGAAGCTATGGTTGCTGCTATTAAATCATCTCAGTTGTGGCCGGCTTTTCATGACCCCATTTGGGGGTTTCTTGTGGTTTGCCCTTTCCTTCTCCAGCTCATTTTACAGCTGAGAAAAATGAAGCAAACAGGGTGAAATGACTCACCCAGGGTCACACAGCTTATAAGTATCCAGGGCCACATTTGAACTCAGGAAGATGAGTCTTCTTCCCTTCAGGCCATGTGCTCTACCCACCGTGCCACCTAGTTGTCCCTTACTAGCTATGGGCTCCTGGACAAACCATTCAACTTCTCCCTGCCTCAATTTCCTCCTTTATAAAAATAATACCCACAGAATCCACCTACCTTGTGTGGTTGTCATGAGACTACATATGCCTCATAATTCTTTGTTCCACGAGTAATGAGATGCACTGACCAGTTCTGGTGCATAGCTTGTGCATCTAGCTCTAACTAGGTACCTAGCTGTGGCTAGGTATTTATAGGGGTTTGAGACTGGATCTGTGATTTCATTGGCATAGGGACCTCCCAAGGGAGGAAACTCCCTCTACAGGTACAGATCAGCACCTTTTCCACAACTATTGAAAGTTGCCTAAAGCACTGAGAGGTTGTGATTTGCCCAGGGTCACAAACATGATTTTTCAAAACTAGATCCAGAGGACTATAGTATTATTTACCTTCTGGGTTGCTATGGAGAGCAAATGAGTATTTGTGTGTATGTATGTATATGTATATATATACACACACATACATACATAGACATATATGCACACATGCACACACATATATAAAATACTTTGCAACCCTTAGGGTGTTCTACAAATGTCAGTTATTATCATTATTATTTAAGGAGCTGAGGTAGCTAGGTGATGCTGCAGTGAATAGAGTACATCCCCTGCAGTCAGGAAAACTCATCTTCCTGAGTTCAAATCCAGCCTCAGACACTTGCTAGCTGGGTGACCCTGGGCAAGTCATTTAACTCTGTTTGCCTCACTTTCCTCATCTGTAAAATGAGCTGGAAAAGGAAAAGGCAAACTGCTCTGATATCTTTGCCAAGAAAACTCCAGATGGGGTCCTGAAGAGTCAGAAACAACTTAGCAGCAGCAACAATAATTTGAAGAACTGGGACTGGACCTATGATTTAAATGGTGTAAGGAACCAGCTCCCTATTGAACAAGCTCCCTCTACCAACAGCCCATTCCCACCGCCTCTCCAATCTTCTGTTGGTGCCTGGGCCACTTAGAGGTGCTTGCCTCCAAGGTGGGATGTTAGCTACCCCAGGGCATCCTGACCCTAAGGCTGGCTCTTTATCCATTACTCCAAGCTGTAGTCTTATAAATTTAGGACAGAGGCCTTGAGGGTTAAACAACTCATCTGTAGACAGCAAATAGGTATCTAGATGGAGGGAGGATTTGAACCCAAATTTCCTCAACTCCCAGTCCAGTGAGGTATCTACCAGTATCATCTCATGTTTTTACAGTAGCACTTTCGCATGCATAATTGATGGAAACAACCTAAGCTCAGGTCATTTTCTACCTCTGGTGAAAACTTTCAAGTTAAGAGATGCCAGAGAAGGCCATTTTTCTGTTAGCCTGGTGACACTTTCCTTTTGTTAGCATTGGTTGGGATGGAGTCCTTACATGACTTTCTCCAATGGGTGGCATCCCATCACAGAAGGCTGCTTTCATCTCTTTGGGGACCTGTGGTAAGAATGGGGAGAGAACTGCAGCTGTCTGGACAACATCTGTTTTCTGATGATAATTGACTTCAAATCAATCCCTGCCTGCAGTGGAATTAAGCTGGGAGGTGGGTTAGGGAGTAAATGTCAGAGGAATGAGAGAAGAGGGAGAGCCTCCCCACACCCAGCCTGTTCTCAGTGAAGATGTGTGACATCCTGGTCCCACCCAGCCACTCTGTGCTTTATATTTGACCATGATGCTTAGAACGTGCAACTATTAAATTAGACTCATTCTCTCTCTCTCTCTCTCTCTCTCTCTCTCTCTCTCTCTCTCTCTCTCTCTCTCTCTCTCTCTTTCACACACACACACACACACACACACACACACACACACACACACACGCTTATACATAACACCTCATCAGAACCATGACATTTCCTCATCCCCCAGGGAAATAATGGACTAGTGTCAGCTTCAAAATGTCAAAATCTGTTTAGAGGCATTTCCATATTTCCAGGTGGTATTAGCATTACCTTTGCCACTCCAGGAAGTCCAAGTCCAGGATAAAAGTTGGCGGTGGGTGTCATTTGTGTGTACTATCTTCTTTTCTGCTCTCTATAGGGTCAAAGGGATATTATTGTTCATTTCTATCTAAGGAATCATCACCCAGCCAGAAATAGCTTTGCTAGCAGTAGAAAGGGACAGCCAGATAGACAGGAAACAGGAGCCTGAATAGGTCTGTTTTCAATATTTTTTAAAAGGTGGATGAAAATCCAGTCTATCAGAAGGGAAAGATTCAAAGCTTCAAAATCAAATTTTTCCTGTGTGACCCTGGGCAAGTCACTTAACCCTGATTGCCTCACCCAAAAATAAAATCAAACTTATCTTCACATCAATACCATCAATAATAAACAATAGTTGGAAAAGTAACTAGTCCCAGGACCATTTGAATCAATACTCCACTATATATAAGTTGAGAACAAAATAATAATAATGAAAAATAATAATAATAATAATAAGGAGATCTCATAGTCTCATTTAGAATTTAGGATAAATAATAATGAGGTCTCATAGAGCACTTCACAGCAACATAAACTCCATAAGTTAGGTGGTACAATAGTTATTATGCCCATTTTACATATAAGAAAATAGAAATTTAGAGAAACGTAACTATTTGCTCTTGGCAGCTAGTGTCAGAGCCTGGACTTGAACCCAGGCTTTCTGACTCTGAGTATGAAAGCATAATAACTTACTTTAAGATAGCATTTTATAGTTTTCAAAGCACTTGCACATCTTACCTAATTACAGGAACATTGATTCACAGGTGGGAGAGATCTTAGTGGACATCTAGACCAACTTATTCCTTTCACCTCTGAAGAAACTGAGGCACAGAGAGATTTGTAAATTTAGCACTGGAGGAAACAGTATTCTAATGCCTCATTTTACAGATGAGGAAACTGAAGACCAAAGGAGGGTGATGATTATGGCCATTTTATAGATGAAGGAAACTGAGTTTCAAAGAGGTTCAGTATTTGTCTAAGATCACCCAGCTAGTTAGAGGCAGCGTGGGAATGCAGACCCAGGTCTTCTGACTCCAAAGTCAATGGTCACTCTTGCACACACAACAGACCTCTTGAACATAATCAGATGCTGAACACACCCTCTAGAAGTTTTTGTTCTATCCAGGTTACATATGTGAAGAGAGAGAGAGAGAGAGAGAGAGAGAGAGAGAGAGAGAGAGAGAGAGAGAGAGACAGAGAGAGACAGAGAGAGAGAGAGACAGAGAGAGAGAGACAGAGAGAGACAGAGACAGAGAGAGAGATAGAGACAGAGAGACAGAGAGACAGAGAGAGAGAGAGTAAAGACATTGAGCTAGAATAGCTACTATCTGGACCTATGTATTTTTCTCCCATCTGAGTCAGCCGCTTTCACTGGCCAAATGAAGTAACATCCCAGAGTCTCCATTGATTTCCTTAAAATCTATCCCTTGAGCAAAACAACCCTGACTCTCTTTCCTAAGCTTTTTGACACTACTTCCCTAAGCATTTTAGAAATATCCTGTGTTCTGAGATTAATGTCTATATGAGAGCTTCCCAAATCCCCAGATATAAGCTGCTCTATCCACCCCCCTATTCCATCCTTCTGGCTTTCCCTTGATCCTGCTTATCCCCAGAGCTGGACAGCCTCTTATCCCAGGTTGGCTCATTTGGGAATCCTCCTCTTCTTACTCGTACTCTTTTCCTCAGGTGACCTGGGGATGTGGAGGCAAAGTGTTATGGTGGAAATACCATTGGACCCAGGTGACCTAGATTTGAATCCTGGCTCTGCCATGTATCACCTGTGACACATGTTGGAAAGTCACTTCCTTTCTCTGGGTGTCAGTTTTCCCATCTGTAAAATGAAGGGGTTGGACTAAATGACCTCTAAGGTCCCTCCTCGCTTTGAATCTATACTGCTATAAATTCAAGACCCAAATCTTGTCATCGTGGTTAATCACTCAGAGAAAAAGGAATTTTGAGCCTTATATAGTCAGGGGTTTTCCCAGGGAGTGTCATGGTAGCCTTGGTAGGGAAGGAGCAGGGCTAAAGGGTATTAGATAACTTCCTCAGATCAATTGGATCATGGCTGACAAGTAAAGGATTTCTAACTTGACAACCTATGAAAAGTCTCAGATTTGGAGCTAGAAGGCACATAGGTCATCTCATCCAATCCCTTCATTTTAGAGGAGATACGGAGGTTCATGGGTTTCACAGGTTCGTGGATTTCACAGAATCACAGAATTCAAGAGTTGGAAGGCACCTCAGTAGCCATGTAGTCCAACCCATATTAAATAATAGAATTCCCACTATCCCTCTCAAACTGAAAGGTGCCTCAGAAGCCATTTAGTCTAAGCTCCTCACTGATAGATGAAGCGCAGAAAAAGTCGAGTGATTCATAGGATCACGAATTTGAAGCTAGACAGGGTCTTTATAAGTCATTAGATCTATGAGACTCCACGTTGTTCTTTGGGAAGCTTTCAGGGTTCAGGCAGGCCCTCAGTATTCACCATTAATGAGAGGCATGATGATGACTTTTTAGGAATGAATCCAGATCAGCTTCTTCCTTTTCTAAAATCATTGGTCAAGGCTTATCCTAAACCTTTGGTGACATTTTTCATTTCCCCTGATGGTAACCTTTGATGTCCCACAGAAAACTTAGCTTCTGAGCCATATTGTGCTAATAGATCAGAGCCAGGGTGTAGCCAGGAAGTTGTGTTTATGCCTAGCAGTGTTTGGGTTCAGCCCTCCTGCCATTTCCATGTATTTTCTTCACTATTTATTTGAATAGCATTTTAATTCAATGTAGGATGGTGCCAGCCAGCCACAATAGAACCTGCAGTTAGAACCCTCCAAACACTTCTTCCAAGATCAGCCTGTGTATTTCCAATCAGTCAAAATGGTGCTTTGGAACAATCTCTCGAGGACCAAGGTTCATATTCAGCCCAGTTCTGCTGTTTACTAATTGGGTCACCTTGGGCACATTGCTTCTCATATCCGGATCTCAGATTCCTCATATATAAAATGAAAGAGTAAGATTAGGTCTCAGACAGCTTTAAATTCTTTGACCTAGTAGCCACACCCTAAGGCATCTATACTGTCAGAATAACTAGGTCAGCACACTGGGACTGAGCCATCCCTGTATTCCTCTTTGTTTTCTTGTTTCCAAATTAGCTGCTGGTTACCAAGACTCCTAAGCAACCCCTGAATGATCTTCTTAGATGTGGTATACCTTCTGAGGCAGATTTATGGGGGGTGGAGGAAGGGAGACACGGATGAGAGTCACACAGGATGGGCTGGCAGGTGGGAGGGGGGGAGGTTGCAAGCTGCACCATTGATAAATACTCCAGAGTTGATGAGGGCACATATCCATCAGAATACAGTTGTACATAGCTATATGACTGAGGGAGAAGAATATCTTATTTCAGGCTCCCCAAGGATTTTTGGAAAGAGTAAATGACATTAGAAAGAATATGAAGAAATTAGAGATGTTTAGAGTACAGAAAAGATGACTCAAGGGTAAAGAAAGCGGATATTCAATGGGCTTCCAGTATTTGAAGGGGCTGTCATCTGGAAGAGGGATCAAATTTGTTCCACTTTGTTCCCAATGGCAGAAGCAGGACCAATGGATTGAAGTCAAAGAGTGGCATATGTGGGCTCCATCAGGGTAAACTTCTTAACAAGGGGACCTATCCAAAAGTGATGGGGGCTGCCTTGGAAGGGAATATCTTTCCCATCACTGGAAGTCTTCAGCCTGAGATTGGATAGGAGGGAATGCTTGCTAAGGGGTGGAATAGATGATCTCTGTAGGGCTGGCCCATTAAGCTCTTACATTCTGTAATCAAGATCTTAAAGTTACTTGAAGATCTGTCAAATGGAAGAAGGATGAGACTTAGTCGTTTTGTCCTCAGAGGACAGAAGTGAGAACAATGGTCGGAAGTTGAGGAAACACAAGTATAAACTTGATGTACAGAAGACATCCTAACAATTCGAACTATTCCAGAGCAGAATGGGTAGCCTCGAGGTACAGTGGGCTCCCTCTTAATGCTGCCCTTAAAGCTGACCCGCATGAACATTTTTAAGGGGTTTTGTAGAAGGGACTCCTGCTCAGACATGGGTTGAACTCAATGACTTCTGAGTTTCCCTGATGTGTGAACCCTAGAATTTGGTACCAAAAATGATCATTTTGATAATATGATTGATAAAAATGATGATTATCAAAGTGATAAAAGGCAGGTAGGATGTCTGTCCACCCATCCATCTATATTTAATTATTTATCTAATCTGTCATCTGTCTACCTATCTACCTCTATCAATCTATGATCTGTCTACCTATCTATATTGGTATCTATCATCTATCTATCCATGTATCCATTCCTTCATCTATCTATCTATCTATCTATCTATCTATCTATCTATCTATCTATCTATCTATCATCCATCTATCTATCTATTGACCTGCCTGCCTATCAACAAACCTTTGTTAAGTGCCTACTTTGTGTCAAGCACTGTGCTAAGCAGTAGGGGTATGAAAACACAAAACCACCCTTGACCTAATATAGTTTACTTTCTGTTGGGGAAAATGAAATATTTACATATAAGTATATTATAAAACGTAAGGATAGGGTTTGGAAATGTGATATAATTCCTTTGATACAAGACACTCACTAATGTGGAAATTCCCTCTACCAATGTAAATCATTGCCATCTCCACAATTCATAGTTTTAGAGAGTTGTCTAGAACATTAAGTTAAATGACTTGCCCATGGCTATATGTTAGGTGTAAGATTTGAACTCAAGTCTCCCTGCTTCCAAAATCAGTTCTCCGTCCTGTCTTACTCACCTAATACAGGTCCTGCTCACTTAATAGACAAAATAAATGCAACATGATTTGTGGAAGTGGAGATAACTAGCTGTTGGGACTTGGGGCAGAAATTAGGAAAGGTCTCACATAGAAGGCAGCTGGACTTTGAAGGAAGCTAGGGATTCTAAGAGGCAGAAGTGGGGATAGTATTCCAGGATGGGGAATAGAAACAGCAAATTTCAGAGACTAGAGATAGGATATTATATTGAGGAACTAGATAGATAGGTAGGTAGGTAGATAGATAGATAGATGATAGATAGATAGATAGATAGATAGATAGATAGATAGATAGATAGATAGATAGATAGATGGATAGATAAAGTTAAGGAATAGATAGATAGATAGATAGATAGATAGATAGATAGATAGATAGATAGATAGATAGATAGACAGACAGACAAATAGATAGATAGATAGATAGATAGATAGATAGATAGATAGATAGATAGATAGATAGATAATGGATGGAGGAATGGATAAATAGATACATAAGAGAGATGGATGGATGGATGGATGGATGGATGGATGGATGGATGGATGGATGGGAAGAGAGGGAAATGGATATATTAATTATGAGTGGATAGAACACATTTATATACACTTTAAGGTTTGCAAAACATCTTACAAACATCTTTGAGTCACCTCAAAATTTTTATACTGGCTTGTTTCTTGCAGGGACTCTGCCAGACCTGTAGTTCCAAGGCCTTCACATTTTTGTCTCTCTTGAGCCTGGCACAGTACTTAGCACATAGTAGAAATAGTATAAATGCTTGTTGGATTTGATCAGAATGGAGTACCATGACTGAATTTCCCCAGGCTCTTTAAGTCCCCCAGGGTTCCATTTCTGTTTTTCAAAGTCAGACACATCACTTGGAGTGATCCCATCCACTCACCCATTGACAGCGACCCATTGAGCCCCGGAGACAATGCCACTGTCCACCTGAAAGGCTTCCATTGTTTCTACTTTGGATGCAAATCCAAAGAGTCTCAGGCAGGGCACCTGGCCCACTCCAGTCTGATGTTCACATAATACTTTCACAAGTGTCCCTAATCTGCCCTCTTACGGTGGCACCTCTGCCAGGCACCCCTTGTCAAGTTGTTTGCATAGTGCCCATGCAGGCCTGTGACTACTATATTAATCTCTCCATTTGTCCCACTCTTGAGTCACTTAATATCACTGCTGCCTAATTAAAACATCAAAGCCGTTAAGTAAAACAGCCCTGCCAGAGGCCCTGTTAATGTCTGGTTTTGAGTGTGCAAGCCCATGAAACTGAGGGCTGATGGGCGGAGACCATTCTTCCCCTGGTCGCCAATTACGCACCTCTTTAATGATCACCCCATACACATCTGGAACTTCAACAGATGGCCTCTTTTATTAGGCTTGCTATCTCTCTAGCTGGAAGGGTGCCCACCCCTTTGCTTCATGGCAAACGATGGCTCTCTGATGCCCACCCACAGGGCCACACCCAACACAAGTGCCTCCTGCCATGCTCACCCACCCAGGGCTGACTGTCTTCTCTACAGACCTCCCCAAAACAGCCAAGTGCCCTGGAGCATGGAGGGATAGCTCCCCTGAACTATCTTCCTATTTGGTGGTAGTAGACCATCAGAGGCTAAAGCTTCACTGAACAATATCCTTGAGTTTTATAGTCAAAAGTTAAGTGTTCAACCCCAGCTCTGCCATTTTGTAAACTGATAGACTTAAGCAGGACCCTTCATAGTACTGTGCCTCAGTTTCCCCTTTTGTAAAATGAGAGGGTTGGACTAAGTGACCCCCCAATATCCCTTCCAATTAGTTAATCAACAAACATTTATTAAGCATTATGTAATAGACACTGCTAAGTGCTAGGGATGCAGAGTAAAAGCAAAAACAGTTCCTGCCCTCAAGTTTACATTCTAATGGGAGAGATTATAATGTATATGTGTATGTATGTATGTGTATATGTATACATGCCTTGTTGCATGTATACATGTGTGTATGTGTATGCACATACATGTGTGTGAATATACTATATCTCCCAGCTCTAAATCTCTGATCCTATCATCTTCAAATACAGGTGGAGTGAACATTCGGTGAGTGTTCTTTCTCAGACATGAGTTAGACTAGGTGGTATCTGTGGTCTCTTCCATTTCTGAAATTCTCTGATTCTGTGTTTCCTGTTTAATAAGAAATGGAAAAGGAAGGCAAGGCAGGAAGCATAATTAAGTGCCTACTGTGCACCAGGCACTGTGCTGAGCATGTTTACAAATATTACCTCATGAAAAATAGAGAGCCTGCCTCAAAATCCAGGAGATCTGGAATCAAGTGACACAGTCCAAGAGCTGGAAGACACTTCACTGGCTATCTCGTCTAACCTGAAGATGAAAAAACTACCTACTCTAACATATCCACCCAAGGAGTCATCCAGTCTCTTCTTGAAGATTGTCAATGACATCATCCTTTGAGTCAGCCCATTCCACTCTGTATATGACAGCTCTTCAGCAACTTAGAGACATCCCTCATGTTTTCTCTGAGTCTTCTCTTCTCCAGACTAAACATCCCCAGTTTCTTCAACCAGTCCTCATAGACATAGATTCAAGGTCTCTCACCATCCTGGTCCCCCTCCTCTGTATACTGTCCCACTTATCAATGTCCTTCTTAAACTATGGCACTCAGATTGGAACATAGTCCTCCAGATGAGGTCTGATGAGAATGGACTACAGTGGGAATCTTACCTCGCTGTAGAAACCCAACATAAGCCCAAGATGATATCAGCTTTCTTGGCTGCCATATTGACTTACTGACTCAACACAGTTGACTCATTGAGCTTGTAGTCCATCGAAACTCCTAGATCTTTTTAGAAGAATTGTTGCCCAATCATATCTCCCTCATTTTGGTACTTACGAAGTTGTAAGAGTACGACTTTGTGTTATTCCCTATGGAACTTCATCTTAGATTCAACCTAATGCCCTACCTGCCAAGTTCCCAGTTCTATCATCCACTGTGTTAGCCATCCCTCCCAGATTCATATCATCTGCAAATGTGATAAACATACCATTTATACCTTTATGCAAGTCACTGATAAAAATCTTAAATAGCCGAGGGCCAAGCACAGATCCTTGGGACACTCCACTGGAGACCTCCTATCATATTGACCTTGAACCACTAACAATTACTGAGTCTATCTACCCAATCACTTCTTTTTCTTGTGAGGCAATTGGGTTACGTGACTTGCCCAGACTCACATAGCTAGTAAGTATCAAATGTCTGAGGTCGGATTTGAACTTAGGTCCCACTAACTCCAAGGCTGGAGCTCTATCCACTACTCCACCTAGCTGCCCCATACCCAATCACTTCTAAACCTGTCTCATTGTATTACCCTCTACTCCACATCTCTCCATCTTCTCCACAAAAATGACGTGAGATACTTTGTCAAAAGCTTTGCTAAAATCTAGGTAAAATGTATCCATTGAATTCCTTTTCTCTATTAGTTCAGTAAGCCTGTTAAAAAAGAGGAAATGAGGTTAGTCTGGTACGATCTAGCATTCTCGATAGAGCCAATAATTACTGCTTCCCTTTCTGGATATTCACTAACAATTTCTTTAATGGACTTTGCTAGAATTTCCCCAGGATTCACATGCAAATTCCCTGGCATATAGTTTGAAGCCTGTTCTCTTTCTTTCTTAAAAATTAGAGTAACATTTACTCTTTTCCAATATTTTTAACCATCATTTCTTAAGCACCTACCTTATGCTAGGTGCTATGCTAAAATGCTTTACAAATATTATCTTATGGTACCTCTCCCTCTTTCCATAGTCCTTCACTTCTCATTGACAATGGCTGGATAATTGTATCTTCAAATGCTTTCAGTACCCATGAATGAAATTCAGCAGAGCCAGACTACTTGAATTCATCCAGAACAGCTAGCTGATCTCTTACTCTTTCCTTACGTATCTTGACTATCAACTCCCTTTAGCCATTTTTGCTCTGTCCTTCAAGGGCAAAGGTCACTCTTCTTGGCAGAGAACACAGATGCAAAATAAAAATCAAGCATCTCTGCTTTCTGTTGTCCACTGTCATCATTCCATCCATGCCAATTCAAGGTCCTATCTCTCCCCTTAAACTCCATTTTCTCCCAATATAGCTTAAAAAAAACCCTTTTTATCCTTAGCTTTTTTCACCAGCATCAGCTTCCCCTGAGATTTAACATTTCTGATGCTATTTTTAAATGACTGTTCCTTGTTCTTTCATTTATCCTCTTACTTGACCCAGCTTCCAATTTCTGGACATTTAAAACCTAAGTTGGTTAGAGAGTTCCCTGTGTATCCATATCAGTCTCTTAAGACAGTACCTAAGTCCTGCCTCTGAAATATACTGACTATGGGCAAACTATTTAACTTCTAAGGCCCTAGGCAGTTGCCTACAAGTTACAGAGCATGTGCTAAGGGAATTTCTTCACTGGAAGTTCTTTATATCAATGAAATTACAGATCTAGTCCAAAAAAAAATCCCTCTCAGTGCCTCACACAGTGGTCTGAACATAGTAGGCATTTAATAAATGTTGCTTAATTAATGAATGGGCTATACTTCTTTTAAAAATATTTTATAGATTTCAATTTTACATCACCACTATTTCCAAATACACCTCCTTCCTCTCCCAGAGAGCCATACCTTTTAGCAAATATTTTTAAAAGAGGGGAGAAGAAAAAAGTAATTCCTCAAAACTAAACAACACGTATGCGATGTTCTATACCTGTAGTCCCCTATCTCTTCCAAGAACGGGGGGAAAGTGAATTTTTTCATCTCTTCTTCATGGCCTAGCTTGATCATTATTACACTCAACATTCGATTTCAGGATTTTTGTTGTTTCTTCCTTCCACATAAATTATTGAATTAATTGTGTCTATTGTTTTCCTGGCTCTGCTTAGTTCATTTTGCATCAGTGCATATAAGTCTTCCCATGCTTCTCTTAATTCTTCTTCTTCCTCTCCCATAGTGCAACAATATTCCATTTCATTCATGTACCACTACTAATTTAGTCATTCTCCTGTTGGTGGGCATCTGTTTTGCTTCTGAAAAAAAAAATGAATGAGCGCCATTTCATTACAAATATTCTGTGCTTACTAATTCAGACTGTTCTCTTCCCTGGTTATCTGTCTGAATTGTGGCTTCTGACTTATAGAAAGGAACCCAGAGATCCCATAATCTGATAGCCCAGGAGAATCCTCCAGAAACCTGACCTCTGGCTAAGAAAAAAAAATCAAACACAGGAAAGCAAGCAGCACACAACCTGCTTGACACACTGAGAATAAGCCCAGAAGATGGTCTCCACGCATAGAGAGTAATAATTAGGTCATTTTCTCTCTCAACAACTTTCAGGGGCTCCCCAATGTCTGCTTTAAAAAGCATTAACTCTTTTGCTTGATATTTGGGTTAAATGTCTTGCATCCCCTATTAGAATGGGATGTCTTTGAAAGTAGGGTTATTTTGCTTTTAGGATTTGTGTTCACAATGCTTGACAAGTGCATATGAATTTTTTTTTCATTCATTCATTCATGACCCTACTACACAGTGTGGTTCCAAATTCATTTTTTTAAACTTTCTCCCTTTCACATACTCCCCAGCCAAACAGCATTCCTTTTGTCTGATCCATCCATGCCTAGAAGAGATACCACCACCACCACCACCCCACCCTTGACTTCATCTCTGCCTCTTGACCTCCCATTCTTTCTTCCTCTGAGATCCCAGAAGAGGATCCCCTTCTTCTATGAGGCTGTCCCTAATTCCACTGAGTTAGCAATGAGCATGCCCTCTTCATCTTTCTTAAGTCACTGTGAGTTGTGAGCTCTTCGAGTACATGAGAATTCACCCCTTCCTCAGCTACACTAGACTGTAAACTCCTTGAGGGCAGGGATGATGCTGTTTTATTTTCACTTTTGTACCCCCAGCACCCAGAACTTCCTGCTTCCCCAATATTTGCTGAACTGTTCATAGGAAATTAGACCTAGAGTTGGGAAGGACCTTAGAGGTCATCTAGTCTGAGCCCCTTTATTTATAGAGGAGGGAAAAAAATCCCATAATTCCTCAGTGATTTGCCCAAGATGTTGAGATAAGGAGTAATGAGAGAAGCTTCTGTCCAAGTAGAAAAGAATATAGATTTAGAGCTGATCCAGACCGTGGGGTCACTGAGTCCAACCCACGATTTTCCCAAAGAACCTCAAAGAAGGGAAGGTGATATCTATGGTCACATAACTGATAAGTGTAGGTGCTGAGTGATGGAACAGAACCGTAGGATCATATATTTAATTTTTTTTTCATTTAATTTTAAGATCATGTATTTAGAGCTGGCAGGAACTTCCCCCAAACTATACCTTAACCTTTTGATACCTATCACATTCAATGTTTAATCAAGTGCCCAGTAGGTAAAAGGCATGATGGTATAAAGGCCCTTGGTATGAAGAGTTTAATGAGACATGGTTCTTGTCTTCAAGGACCCTATGGTCTAATAGGAGAAATGAAGTCTTGGATGCAATACAAGGCAAATGATAAATGCTATGAGAGAGTCATATTCTCCTTGTTGGTATTGGTTGGGGGAGCTGGTTTATATGTTTTCTTAGGGGTCCAACAGAGCAGGATCTCAAACTGGAAGAAGCCATAAAGATGATCTAGTGCAGAAATTTTTTTTAATTAATTTATTAATTTTTAGTTTTCAACATTCACTTCCATAAGCTTTTGAGTTTTAAATTTTCTCCCTTCCCTCCCCACCTCCCTCCACAAGACAGTATGCAATCTTATATAGGCTCAACAAATATATTCCTGTTAAAGATATTTTCACATTAGTCATGTTGTAAAGAAGAATTAGAACCAATAGGAGGAACCACAAGAAAGAAGAAACAAAACAAAACAAAACAGAAAAAAAGGCAAATAAGATGCTTTCAGACTTCATAATTCTTTCTCTGAATATGGATAGCATTTTCTATCATGCATCTTTTGGAGATGTCTTAGATCCTTGCATTACTGAGAAGAGCTAAGTCTATCAAAGTCAGTCATCTCACAATGTTGTTGTTACTGTGTACAATGTTCTCCTGGTTCTACTCATTTCACTCTGCATCAGTTCATTCAAGTCTTTCCCAGATTTTTCTGAAGTCTGCCTGCTCATCATTTCTTATGGCACAATAATATTCCATTACATTCATATACCACAACTTGTTCAGCCATTACCCAATTGATGGGCATCCCCTCAATTTTCCATTTCTTTACTACAACAGAAAGAGCTACTATAAATATTTTTGTACACATATGTCCTTTTCCCATTTTTATGATCTCTTTGGGATACAGCCATAGAAGTGGCATTGCTGGGTCAAAGGGTATTAGTACAGAGATTCTTACCTGAGGTCCACAAACTTGGGTTGTATATATATATGCACATATATATATGCACATATATATACACATATATGTATGTATGTAGGTATATATATGTATATATAGAGAGAACTTGTTTTTTTAATATTTAAAAAATGTATTTCAATATAATTGTTTCCTTTGTGATCTTATTTTGCGAATTGTGAAATAAGTCTGAGAGCTAGAACGTAGGCTTCACCAGGTCTAAGGAGCCCATAACACGAAAAAGGGGAAGAATCTCTGATCTAGTCCAATTTTCCCATTTTACAAAGAAGGAAACTGAGTCTCAGAGAAGTGAAGTGACTTGCCCAAGGTAATATAGGTGGTAAGTAGCAGAGTCAGGATTTGAACCCAGGCATTCAAATCCAATGTACTCTCTACCAGAATGCTAGAAATGCTAGAGCTATGGAGTGAGAGTTGGAAGAGAAATTGGAGGTCATCCCATCCCAGCCTGAAGCCCTGAGACATTAAGGGTCTTACACAATATCATAGAATCATAGATCTAGTGTTGGAAGGAACCTCAAAGCCTGCTGAGTCCAATACCTTCATTTTTCTGTTGGAGAAGCTAAAGTCCAGGAAAGTTAAATGATTTGCCCAAGGTCACGCAGAGTCAAGATTTAATCCAGGTCCCTTAACCCCAGACCAAGTGTTCTTTCTGTTATATCACACTGGTATCCAGAAAAATGTCATTGTTGTTCAGTCTTTTCAGACTCACCATGATTGCATTTGGGATTATTTTGGCAAAGATAGTGGAGTGGTTTGCCATTTCCTTCTCTAGCTCATTTTGCAGATGAGAGAACTGAGGCAAACAGGGTTAAATGACTTGCCCAGGGTCACACAGCTAGCTAATAAGTGTCTGAGACCAGATTGAAACCCAGGGAGGTGAGTCTTCCTGACTCCAAGCCCAGCCCTCTATCCACTGCCCCATCTAGCTGCCCCACCTTCCAGAAAAATAATTTCCACTAATTGCCCCCGGATTCTACTCTCTGATGCACCATCTTTGTTCTTTTTTCTAGCCCCCAACCTCGGGAAGACAGTCACCCACCAAGAATGGCAGTCCTACCAAATGTCCTCGCTTTCTCAAAGTCAAGAACTGGGAAACAGATGTGGTCCTCAATGACACGCTCCACCTCAAGAGCACCTTGGTAAGCAAGCCCTCCTATAAGATCTCTGCCTAGGGATCTCTTCCTCCTTGTAACAAGCCTCAAACCCATTGGTGAGTGGGGGGGGGGATGTCTACCCCAAGCAGGTGAAGACTTCCCCTGGCAGAATGAGAGGATGAGAATAATTTGTTTCAGTGGCCATGAAGGTGGCTGAAGCAGGTGCTGTGGAGCACTTAGACTTTGATAAGGCATCAAAGACCCCAAGGTCATCCACTGAACCCCAGGCCATCACTAGTCATCCTGACTTCTGTCCTGCCACTGAACTTCAATGACTCTAGAAGGGAGAGTGAGGCTGAGGACTTCATGCAATTCTGCCTCACTTAAATCCAATTCATGCACAAGTCAAGACAGCACCCCACTATGTCATTGGTCCTCTTCAAAAACAAAGGACAAACAACACCACCATCTTCCTAGTTCAAGCCATTATCACCTTACACCAGGGCTGTTTTCAAACCTGTGTCCTAACTGATTTCCCTACTTCCTCTCTCTCTCTCCCCGCAACACTTTCTGCTTGACTAACCTTCCTACATCATCATCATCATCATCATCATCACAACAGCTAACATTTATATAGCGCTTTAATTGTTTGCAAAGTACTTTTCAAATATTATCTCATTTGATCCTTGAAACAACCCTGGAAGATAATTCTAATTATTCTAATTAGGAATCTTCCCTATTGCCTATGGACTCACTTCTACCAATCTCATTTACCTTTCACTCAACCGCTTCCATTGTCTAACTCAAACTATGTCTGGACCACAGTGCTCAGTTCTAGGCACCACATTTTAGGAAAGATGTTGCTAAGTGGTTTCATAAAATCACAGCATGTTTGAGCCAGATGAGACCTAAGGAATAACCTGGTCTTACCACTTCATTTTACAAAAGTGGAAACTGAGGCCCACTGAAAGGAAATTATTTGCCCAATATCACCTAGGTAGTTAGTGGCAGAGCCCTGCTGAGAATTCAACTCCCCTTGCTTCACAGTCCTGGGCAAAAAATGTTCAGTAACCATGGCCCTGTTCCATAGAGACAGTAATTGAGTAAGTTATTCTTAGAAAGTAAGGGCCTCCCTGCCTTCCCCTCTGGCTATGTTAAATGAGCTGTGTTAGAACCCCCAACATGTCATTTAGTGATGCCCTAAGAGAATTCCTTCCTCTCCCTAGGGAGGAAATCTCCTTATAGAATCACACTTTTAGAGCAGGAAAGGTACCTTGGAGGATGTCTAATCCACGCCATACCTAAAAATCCATCCTCAAAAAAATTTTTTAAATAAAAAAAGAAAAATTCATCCTCAGTAAGTGGTCATCCAGCCTTTGTGGGAAGAATTTCAGTAAAGGGAAACCTTCTACCTCCCCCATTCCAATTATATCCCAATACAAAGTTAAGAGACAGTCCAGTTCAATTTTGGACAGCTCTAACGATTAGGAAGCTTTTCTTGATATCAATGTTGCCTCTGTATAACTCCCTCCCACCTTTGCACCTGGTTCTACCTACTTGGTTTAACAAGTGTAATCCACCTTCCACAGAGCAGACCTTCAGATGTTCAAGGATGCCTATCAAGTCCCTATTCAGTCTTCCTTATCCAGGCTGAACATCCCCAATTCAGAGGATCATAAATCAAGAGCTAAAAAAAAAGACTTTGCAATTCATCTAGTTTAACAGATGAAGAAACTGAGGCCCATAACAGTGCATGATTTGTCCAAGGTCACCAGGGTGACAGGGCCAGGGTTTGAACCCAGATCCTCTGACTCCAAATCCAGGATTTTTGGATAGATCTCATGCGGTATAAACTGGAGGGCCTTCACCATCTTGGTTACTGTCCTCCAAAATTCTCCATCTTATCCATGTTGTTTCTCAGATATGGTGCCCAGAATGTTACCAAGTACCACCTCCAAGCAGCAGCAGTGTGGCATAGTACAAAAAGCACAGGCGAGTGCAATAAGGGGAGCTGAATGCTCATACAGACTTTACCACTAGCTGTGTGATGCTGGGCAAACAATTTCTCCTCAGTGGGGAAATCAAGCTTTTTTGTATTTTTCTACTTTGGTAAAATGAAGAGGTCAGACCAGATGATCACTTATTTAGGTCCTTCCAGACTAGATACGATATGACTAGGGCAGAGTCCAAAGAGACACTCCCTTCCATGTTCCTGGATGACATACCTATCTTAACACAGCCTTGTCTCCTTATGGGATGACCATGGTAGAATAAAAAAGGCATTGAATTTGCTTCTGATTTGGGTTCTAATCTAGACTCTGCAGATTACTCCCTGTGTGACCTTTGGCAAATCTTAACCTCTCTGGGACTCAATTGCTTTGTAAAATTATCTGTAAAATGATACAATTGAACCAGATGGCCCCTGTGGTTCTTTCTGGTTCTAAATCTATGCATATTTCTATAGCGTGTTGCAGTTTGCAAAGCCCTTCTTTCTGTGAGGTAGATGAGCAAATATTATTTTTCTTGTTATGCAGATGAGGAAACTGAGGTTCAAACTCACCCACTATAAGTGTTAGGCTAGTAAATTTCAGAACCAGGATTCAAACCCAGACCCCTGACTCCAAGAAGAAGGTTTGTTTTTGTTCTTCCCCCCCCCATATCAACTTACCTTTGACAATTTTGTGAGGCTGGCTGATGCTGCTAAAATCTGGCTTAACAATCAGGGACCCAAGCATATGCCTCCATGACCATCAGGGCCCTCAGTTTGGCCATAGGCAGGCAAGCAGACCACAAGTTCTTATTACATATTTACTATGTGCCAAATGCAAGACTAAGTATTGGGAAAGGAAAGAAGAAAAAAAAGAGAAGGGAAGAAGAGAAGAGAGAAGAGAAGAGAAGAGAGAGAAGAGAAGAGAAGAGAAGAAAGAAGGAAGGGAAGAGAAGAGAGAGAAGGAAGAGAAGAGAAGAGAAGAGAGAGAAGAGAGAAGAGAAGAGAAGAGAGAAGAGAAGAGAAGAGAAGAAAAGAGAAGAGAAGAGAAGAGAAGAGAAGAGAAGAGAAGAGAAGAGAAGAGAAGAGAAGAGAAGAGAAGAGGACAGTCTCTGCCCTCAAGGAGCTTACATTCTAATGGGGGGAAGACAAGCCAAACAAAAGCATTCACTATCCATATTTCATTGGCAGAATCCTTACTCTGTTTCTCTCCTTTCTCTCTAGAACACAGCTTGCACTGGGCAGATTTGCATGGGTTCTATCATGTTCCCCTCCCAACATATACGGAAGCCTGAGGATATCCGGACAAAAGAACAACTCTTTCCCTTGGCCAAAGAGTTCATTGATCAATACTATTCATCTATAAAGAGGCAAGTAGAAGTTGCACGTTATCTGGTGTACTTAACACAATGTTCTGGGTTGTTGTCTTATCCCCTGGCTTGATGGTTAAGCTCCATGAGAACAGGGACCTTAAGTAGCTAAGTTGTCTCCCCCAGCACAGGGCTCTTCTTTTAATAAATGGTTGTTGAATGAATGAAAGAAAGGAAAAAACCCTGGGGATCATGAGGTTTTCTATCAGGTAGGAGAGGTATCCTCTACTATTTGACATCCTCCTTTGATGACTCATTATGATTTACAAATGACTCCCAGTTCTAGAAATCTATGCCAGTGAGACAGAAGTTCTGTCAAGTCTGAGTGAAGACCTAGTGGTGAACTGTATATTTAGGGTCTGGAGACCAACCAAGCTGGTCTTAGAACTTACCTAATCCCCAAGTGGATCATGGAGTAATTAATTTTTCAATGACCCCAGCTCCCAAAGACTAAAATATAGAGGGATTGCAATCTGAATTGGGATGGAGGGAAGGGAGGGGAGTACTTACACCAACAAAATTTTTGGACTGAAATTTTACCAGGATCAGGAACTCCTGGTATGGAAATTTCTTCTACCAACAGGGATGAGCTGCTGCTCTACAACTTACAGTTTTAAGATTGGTGCCTGGGGCACCTGAGATGCAGTGATTTGGCCAGGATGACACAAACCATATACATTGAAGGCCGGACTTGAAGCAGGACTCCCAACTCTGAGGCCAACTGTGCAGCCACTTTAACACAGTACCTCTCCAACAAACCCAGCAGAATTACAGACCCTTAAAGTGCTGAAGAAAGGAGGGGGTGGCTAGGGTGAGGAATAGTCAGCTGCTAACCGATGTGAGAGCCTCAATGTCTCTGACTTTCTAGCGTATGGTTAAACTGAGGACAAAACATTGTGCATCTCTGGACAGCACGTGTGAACCCTGCCACTGCTAGGTCATATCAGTGACTTCCCCCCCTCCTCCCCCATCTGTTCTTCCCACTCAGATTTGGCTCCAAAGCCCACACAGATAGACTGGAAGAAGTGAACAGGGAGATAGAAACCACCAGCACCTACCAGCTGAAGGACACAGAGCTGATCTATGGAGCTAAACATGCCTGGAGAAATGCTTCTCGCTGTGTGGGCAGGATCCAGTGGTCCAAGCTGCAGGTGAGTGCCAGGTCTGTGTGTGTGTGTGTGTGTGTGTGTGTGTGTGTGTGTGTGTGTGTGTGTCCCTATCTCTGTCTCTCTCTCTGTCTCTGTCTCTCTGTCTGTGTGTGTCTGTCTTTCTGTCTCTGTCTCTCTCTCCTTTTCTCTCTTATATACACACAATACACTTCCCTCTCTTCTTTCTCTCTCTCCCTCTCTCTTCTCTTCTCTCTCTCTCTTTCTCTCTCTCCCTCCCTCCCCTCTCTCTCTCTCTTCCTCCTCTTGCTTACCTCTTCTCTCCCTCCCCTCTTTCTCTCTCTTTTATTTCTCTCTCTTCTCCATCTCTCTCCCCCTCTCTCTTTTTGTCTCTTCTCTCTGTCTCTTCTCTTTCTCTCTCTCTCTCTTTCTCTCCTCTCTCTCTCATATACACACAATACACTTTCTCTCCTCTCCTCTTCTTTCTCTCTCTCTCCCTCTCTCTTTTCTTCTCCCTCTCTCTCCCTTTCCCTCTCTCTCTCCGGTCTCTCTTCCTTCTTCTCTCCCCCCCCTTCTCTCTTTTATCTCTCTTTCTTCCCTCTTCTGCCCCCTCTCTTTTTCTGTCTTCTCTCTTTCTTCCCTCCTCTCCTTTCTCTCCCTCTCTCTCTCCTTTTGCCTCTCCCTCTCCTTCTCCCTCCCTCCCTCCTTCCCCAGATCTGGATGACAATGGGATTTGATGAGAGGAAGGAGCAGTGGGACCTTACATTGAAGACTATAATAAGAAAGTGCTCCAACATGGCCCCAGGCACCTAGAAGGTTAAGTCTAAATGGTTGAACAAATCATGTCTGTATCAAGATCATGGAATAAATCACTATGAGGAATAAAAAGAAATCTAGAAAGAACTTTATGAAATAATGTGAGACAAAGACAGCAGAACCAAGATAGAGGAAACACTGACTGACTCTAACAAAGAGCAGTTCAGGGAAAAGGCTGCTAGATTGGAGGTTGGAGAAGTGGGGTTCAAATCCCAACTCTGTGACCCTGAGCAAGTCCCTTCCTGTCTCTAGGCCTCAGTTTCCTCCTCTGTAAAATGAGGGGCTTGAGCTAGACAGCCTCTGAGGTCTCTCCTGGTTCTAGAGCTATGATTTTATGATCACCTATATGATGGAAAGAAATGTAATATGGAGGCTCATAGATTTAAGGAGGGAAAGGACCTTAGGGGTCAGTGAGTCCAACCTCCTTATTTCACAAATGAGGAAACCGAGGACCCAGAGTGGGAAAGTGACTTAAACCAAAGTCACAGATCTGCAAGTGGCAGAGCCAAGATTTAAATCCATGTCCATGAACAGAGATAAATGGACCATAAAATAAAGTCGAAGAGGAGACCTAACAGGAGCGACTAGCACGTTTCTAAGGGCATACCTGCAGCCAGGTGCCAGAGAAGTTTAGAACTCTGGACCTGTAGCCAAGAAAACCCGAGTTCAAATCCTACCTCAGACACTTGCTAACTGTATGATCCTAGGTGAGTCACTTGACTTCCATCTACCTCAGTTTCTTCATCTCTACAATGAGGATGATAACAACACCAACCTCCCAAAGTTGATAAAATGAGATATTTATAAAGTGCTTTGCAAATTTTGATGTGCTACATAAATGCTAATTACCATTATTATGATGATTATAATTAGTAGTAGTATTGCCTTAGACAAGTCATTTAATCTCTCTGGGCCTTGGTTTCCTCATCTTTAAAATGAGAAGGTTGGTCTCTAAAGGTTTGCTTCAGTGTTAAATCCATGATCTTCTGTGATGCTTGCAAAATACATTTCATGGGTTTTATTGGTCAAGTTATTCCTCTACAGACTAGTTCATCTTTGAAGTCATATGGATTATTTATCACTTATTATACTGTTCAAATCTAACTTTACGTGACTAGAAATTTGTCAGGGCAATATTTAGTTTCAAACAATCTCTAGCCATGTAAAGTTAGATTAGAACAGTATAATAAATGATAAACAATAATCCACACTCCTTTTCACTGCTTGGTCCTGTGGTCCTATGCTGATGTTTAAAATGCATAATAGTGAGAATAATGATTAAGGGGAAAAAAAGGTAGAAGAAAATAGAATAAAAGGATAGGTCTGGGTTGAAGGAATCAACAGAGAAGGAGAAAATCATTCTACAATGCTTTTCTTTCAGGTGTTTGATGCACGAGACTGTACCACAGCCCACGGGATGTTTAACTACATTTGCAATCATGTCAAGTATGCAACAAATAAAGGGAACCTCAGGTGAGTTCAGAAGGGATGCTGAGCTAGAAAAACATAACATGTTTTGTTGTGGAATAGAAGGAAAACTGGACTTGAATCCAGAAATCTGGGTTTGAATTGTTACCCTGCCTCTGATGAACTGTGTTAGCTAAGCTTAATCTCTCTGAATCTCGGTTTTTTCGTCTGTAAAATGGAGATAACAATGCTGGTCCTCTGTCATGTACAAGGCTATTGTTAGGAAACTGCTTTGTAAACCTCAAAGCATTATAGAAACGTGAGTTGCTATGAAAAAGTTAAATGCCTCTCTATTTAGATGTCCCAAAGGCATGAAGCCATCATCTGGACTTGCCTTGGAGATGCTAACTGATTACAGAAGCATCTGATTAGACAATCTTTAGTTGGACTAAGTGGTTTCACTGTTCCTTTAATTCTACTCAGATCTCAGACCTGGCTGTGTCTGCTCAGCTGTCTGGGTGAATCCTTTTGATGGCAGGGTACTGTATAGAGTTATCATGGGGGTGATACCTAGGGTCTGGCCCTACTCCATGCAATATCATGGGCCAGAGCAGTGGCTAGATTATATAGGAGATATTCTTTGTACAGGACGTTAGAAGCCCTCTTGTCCAACCCCTACAATTTCTTCATCTATAAAATATCAACATTAAATTCTGGAGTAGATGCTGATGCTCAGATCCTAATTGCCATTTCTCCTATCTGCTGTCTCCCTCAGCTATGCCCCTGCATTCCACTTTTTGCCACCCCCACAATACTCCTATTCTTTTCTCAAAACTCAATCAGGCACACACTGGGTGATGTTACCATACTGCTGAACTAACACAGCCTCCTGGGTAGGGTAGTCCAAAGACTTTCCTCTGTGAATGAAGCTCTCTCAGCCTCAAGAATTGTGAAATCATGGGATCCCATCCACAGAGACTTCCCTTCCTATAAAATTTAGTTAGATTAAACCAAGGGTTTTTAACCTGGGGTACATGAATGTATTTTTTTTTCATTCAATTTTTATATGAAAGGATACAAAGTACAGAGAACATTTTTAAAAAACATTTTTGATAAATGTTTTTCTGGAGGCAGCTAGGTGGCACAGTGGATAGAGCACCAACCCTAGATTCAGGTAGGACCTGAGTTCAAATCCGACCTCAGACACATAACACTTACAAGCTGTGTGACCCTGGGCAAGTCACTTAACCCCCATTGCCCAACAAAAAAAGAAAAGTGATAATTTCTTTTCTTTTTTTGTTTGTTTGTTTGTTTGGAGTTTTTTTTTTTTTGGAGGCTCAGGATTGAGTAACTTATCTTGAGTCACACAGCTAGTAAGTGTCTGAGCCTGGGTTTGACAGGAAGGGGTGGACTTCCGACAGACTGGGAGTATACCGACCTTAGAGAGGAGAGTGCATGGATGGGAATATGAGCCAGGTAGCATTGAGCCTGCCCACTCCGCCATTTGTTGGCAGGTGCCACAGCTGGTGAGGATTACCCCACAGACCAGGGGAAGAAGTGATGATATCAGCTTGGGGCTACCCAAGGCTGTTTGCCAGGAGCCCTACTTAGCTCAAGCCATTAAATTGAGTTCTTGGCTTTATACAAAATAAGGCTGAGCACAGGTCTCTTTGAATCTGTCTGGAGACAAGAGAACAATGCTCATCCCTTGGCTGGGCCGGTTCAGAAGAAGAAGATCTGAACTCTAATCCCAGTGGGGAACCTGCTGTTTACGTTTCCATGCTTAACCCTCATTTCCACAGTGCCATAAGATTTCCCAAATGCTTTCCCCACAGCAACCCTGCGAGACAGGGCCAATATCATCCTTTCTATCTGGCAGATGGGTAACTCAGATTCCGAGAAGTCGTGAATTGCCCACAGTCACCCAGTTAGTGTCAGAACTGAACTGTCCTGGAACCGTAGATTTAGAACTCAAAGAGATCTTCATGGTCACAGGTTCACAGAATTTCAAAATTAGATGAGATCTCTCATTGTTGTTGCTGAGTCATTTCAGTTGTGGCTGACTTTTCGTAACTCCATTTGGGGTTTTCTTGGCAAAGATACTGGACTGCTTTGCCATTTTTTTCTTCAGCCCATTTTACAGATGAGGAAACTGAGGCAAACAGGGTTATGTGACTTGCCTAGGGCCACACAGCTAGAAAGTGTGTGCAGCTGGATTTGAACTCACAAAGATGAGTCTTCCTGACTCCTAGCCTGGTGTTCTGTGCACTATAGCACTACCATACACAAAAGGAATCCCAACTCAACAAGTGATAACCCAATTTCTAGGACAGCTAGGTATATTAGTGGATAATGCCCAGGCAACTTGTTAATAATACTCTACATTTCTGTTACACTCTTGGGTTTGTAAAATGCCACTATGTTTTCTGATCCTCTAATAATCCTGCTCTTAGCTTAAAGACTCTCTAGGACAAATTGCAAAATAAGGTGCTGACCTCTATTGGTGTAGGGAGTTTCCTCCTCTGGGAATTCCTTATACTGGAGTAATCAAAGGTCCAACCCCTCTCCCTATAACACAGGGCACAGTGCAAAGCATTTCAATAAGCATTTATTAATGTAGGAACTGTGCTTATTCCCCATTTTATAGATGAGGAAACTGAGGATGAAGCAGGTGACTTATCCAGAGTCACATAGCTAATAAGCATCAGAGGTTAGATTTGAATTCAGGTCTTCCTGCCTCCAAATCTTCCACTATGTGTACTACGCCAAGAAGCTGCCTTGAAGACTATAGAGGCAGTTGTCATTCTGCATCTGTGGAGGGAGTTTTCCACACCAGAAGCTACCCTACACTGATGAGAGCACAGTTCCAGGGTCCAAAAGGGGGGCTTGATTTTATATATGCACTTGAAGGATTATATTGTACTTTCATGAAAATAGCACTATTAGGCTGACAGTGCAAATATTAGTGCCCCCATTTTACAGATGAGGAAACAGAATCAGAGAGGTGAAAATGCATGTCACAGTCACACAGCTCAGAATACGGATTCAACTCTAGATCTTTTTAACTTCAAGCCCAGGGTTCTTCTTAATAAAGCTCTACAAGATTCTTTAATTTTTTTAAAAAAGTGACTGCAGAAGGCCACAGTGCCTTAAAGTGCTGCCACCTTTGTCTTGGGTAGTTCAAGAGGACTACAATGACAACAGCTGGCTTGCTAGCCCTGCTAAGCACTGATCTAGAAGTCATTGGCCCAAGTCACAGGGGAGATGGATTGCAGGTTTATAGATTTAAAACTGGAAAGCACCTTAGAAGTGATCTGGTACAACCCTCTCATTTTACAGATGAGGAAACTGAGGCCCAGGGAGGGGGAAGGATTTGTCCAGGGTCACACAGTTACTAAGTGGCAGAGCTAGTACGACTTTACACCTGTTGGCCAGGCTGCATCTCCCAAAGCCTGATCCTTGAACACAGACCCATCCTCACCTCTGGCACCCTCTTCCCCCCTTTTCAGGTCAGCTATCACCATATTTCCCCAGCGGACAGATGGCAAGCATGACTTCAGAGTCTGGAACTCACAGCTCATCAGATACGCAGGCTATAAGCAGCCTGATGGCAGCATCTTAGGAGACCCTGCCAATGTGGAGTTCACAGATGTGAGTACCTTTTGAACCCCCACCTATTTGGAATGCAGGTGGGCAGGCACATAGCAACCCCATCTATTCTCCATCTTTTTGTCTGGTTGGGATCGTAGACCCTCAACATCTTCAGCACCAAGGATCCCCAAGAGTGAAGGGGTGCCAAGACTCTACCACTTGCTCCTCATAGGGCCTTTGCCCCCTCCTCTTCCTTCCTGGTCCGTGGTGCCCAGGAGGCAGGTGGCACAGCTGAGTAACCCAAGCCTGGCCTTTTGTTACAGATCTGCATTCAGCAAGGCTGGAAGCCTCCAAGAGGGCGTTTCGATGTCCTGCCGCTCCTGCTCCAGGCGAATGGCAATGACCCAGAGCTATTCCAGATTCCTCCAGAGCTGGTTTTGGAAGTGCCCATCAGACATCCCAAGTGAGCTGGACCCGGGGAGAGGGGCAGCATTTAGAAATGCCCTGTCTGCCAACAGGGAGAGAGAGTACCCTTACCCAGCTACCCCTCCAGTCCCCACCTCCCGGGCCTCCTAATCCCTTTTCATGGATAGGCTGAAGGATTCCGGGACAGTGTCTCCAGCCTCAGGTACCAGAAGAGGGTGGAGCTTATTCCCAGAGGGTAATAATGCTAATGGACACATACAAAGCATTTTCCATCCTTGCCTCACTGGAGCCTGTCAACAACTCTAGGAAGTAGAATTGCAAGTATTATTATCTCTGAGACTCAGAAACATTAACATTTGGTCTAAATCAAGCCAATAAGTATTCACTACATGATGTGGGAACCAGCTCTTTCCTTAATTTTACCATACCTGTGCCCATACCTTCTGCTTTCTGTACCAATCCCACTCCCAAGCAAGTACTAATGGAAAAATGGAGGTGTCTATCCTCTTGTTGGGAATATGATAGATAGACAGACAGATAGATGATAGAGACAAAGGCAAATAGATAAATAAATAGATACAGAGACAAAGGCAGAGAAAGACATAGATAGATAGATAGATAGATAGATAGATAGATAGATAGATAGATAGATAGATAGATAGATAGATATGAAGAGGTCTAGAGGTTTGGGGTGCTGCTGGGAACCCCAAGATTACGATGCCGGTCCCTGCCTGAATTAATTCAACTCAAATCTTCTTCCAGCCAGAGGAAAAGTTTATTGTTACGCTTTTCAGCAGGCAAGGATTCTTAAGGATCCTGCAATCTTAAAGGGGTACAGTTAAAGTTTATATAGGATAAAATACAATAAAACATGTGCCATAATGCTAACTAGGTGACTCAGGGTGGGATTAGGGAGTGGTTAAGTAGTGGTCAGTTCTTAAAAGAACATGCGCTTCTTGTACCTACTGCGCAGGCGTTTTACCCAGAGTTCACTAGGAAAAGCCCACGATGGGGGACACATGGAGGTGTGGTTTTAGGCCTGCTATGTCATTAAGTTAACTAGAGTTCAGGGTAACTGAGAGTTGTCCAGTCTGCCACCAATCAATGTCTTGTTTGACAAGATAGATGTAGGGAGTACACATATGTCTTAAGTCTAGAATATAAATAATGAGGAGTCTAGGATGTAGATAATGAGGTAGGGCGGTAGTATAGATAGTCCAGTGGGTTAGAATGTCTTTATGACCCAGTGCAAAGCCAGTGCAAACTAATAATTCCCTCAAGTGCTGTTTGGAACTGCACCAGGGAAAGAGATAAGGGTCTTGCTGGGGCCCACTCATGAGTAATTGCTAGGCACGGTATCCTTGGGCTGGGGAGAAACTGTCAGGGTTAGTGTTTCTGAGGCTAGGGAGAAATTGGGGTCCAAGTACAAGCACCCGAACACAAGCACCCAAGCACCCCATCAGGTAGATAGACAGACAGACAAATGATAGAGACAGAGGTAGATAGATGAGTAGTTAGGTAGATAGATAGATGGAGAGACAGACAGACATAGACAGATAAACAGATGACAGAGACAAAAGCAAATAGATAAATGATAGATAGATAGCCAGACATAGATGATAAAGACAAAGGCAGATAGACAGATGATAGAGATAAAGGCTGATAGAGACAAAGGTAGGTAGATAGATAGATAGATAGATAGATAGATAGATAGATAGATAGATAAAAATTCTAATATCTTGGACAAGAGCATGGAGATGGCAGAGGAGAGCTCAGAGATCTCCTCAAGAAACACAACCCCATGAGGGGAGAGACCCTGAGATGTTACCTCATGGAGAGGAAATAGAGACCACTGGACATGCCAAGGCTGCTTTCCCCGTCCTGGTGAAGCTGCAATAAGAGGAAGGAGCAGAGCAGGACCCCATGACAAGGGAGCTCACACCTCTAATTCCCATTTCAGCCAACTTACAAAGTCAGCAGCACCAAATATGTTATGCTATAATCCATAGGAAGACCATCAAGGAAAAAAAGCATATCCATAGTAGGTTCATGAAAGGCTCATGATTGGACTTTTAGAATCCATAGAAGGGAATTAAAATACCCAGATCCCCTGAACATGATAGCTAATGGCTTGCCATCCTAGAAATATGCCCTTCTGGTAGAGATTTTTGCACCTAGTCCAAAGCTAAACGAAACTTTGAGTTTCCCCTCAGAGAGGCTGGGTGGCAGCTGACACCCTGAGGGATCCCTCCTCATACCCAACGGGTATCTTTGGCTCAATTGGCCCCCTGTGTTGCCATCCCCAGGTTCACATGGTTCAAGGAGCTGGGGCTGAAGTGGTATGGTCTGCCAGCCGTATCCAGCATGCTCCTGGAGATCGGAGGTCTTGAGTTCAGTGCTTGCCCATTCAGCGGCTGGTATATGGGCACCGAGATTGGAGTCCGTGATTACTGTGATAACTCGCGATACAACATTCTTGAGGTAATGTTCCCAGCTGGAGATGACAAGGGTGGGGAGTGAAGTCACCAGGATGGATCATCACACAAAGGATTCTGGGAGCTTAGAAGCTGAGACTGCTTATGGAGCAGTCTCTGGAGTCCCTGGAGATTTGGAACAGCCCTATAAACACCCCCCCCAAAAAAAAACAGCTTCTTTAGAGCAGCAGAAAGGGCACCTCCTGGGGTGCCTTCACCCCTAGCACATGTGACAATAACCCAAGAATTTGTTCCTCTTTCCATCTCCCTTCTGAAAAGTAGGAGAGCTTACCGCGGGTTCCTCTGCTACCAGCCTTTCTCAGCAGCGGGTCTGATTCCCTCCCTGGGAGACCAATCTGTTGGTTAGGGCAAAAGGAGAGTTACATCTTCAAGGCGAGCTTTGGTAGATGCATGGGGGATTGATCTGTTTCTATCTTCAAAAGCTGTTCTTCACCAAAGCCCCATTGTTAGCCATGTTTCACAAGAGGGAACAGATGAACAGAGAGGTCGAGTAATCTACTTCTGATCACACAGCAGACATGAGGCAGAACCAGAAGGAAAACTCAGAACTTTGGGTTGTTTGTGTTGATAAATGTCTACTGGTGTCGCTAGATAGAAACAGTCAATTCAGCTCAGTTCAACAAAAATTTTATTAAGTACCTATTATATACAAGACAGTCAGTCAGTTAGCATTTATTAAGTGCCTAGAGTGTTCCAGGCACGCTAAGAGCTAGGAACACACACACACACACACACACACACACACACACACACACACACACACACACACATAAAAGAGGTAAAGACAGTCCCTGCTGTCAAGGAGCCCACAATTTATTGGGGGAAACTAATATGTTCAAACAAGCTACATACAGGAATACGAACTAAACAGGAAAATATTTATATAGAGAAGAATAGGAAAATAAATAGGACATAATTAACAGAGAGAAGGTACTAGAATTAAGAGGAGCTAGGCGAGGCTTCTGTAAAAGGTAGGATTTTTGCTGGGACTGGAAGGAAGCCAGGGAAGCCTGTGAATGGAGTTGAGGAGAGAGAGCATTCCAGGAATAGGGGACAGCCAGAGGAAATGCCTGGAGGCAAAAGATGGCTTGTGTATGGAATAGCCAGGAGGCCAGTGTCACCAGCTCAAAAAGGGCATGTCAGGGAGTATGGGGCAAGAAGACTGGAAAGGTAGGAAGTGACGAGGTTATAAAGGGCTTTCAAAGCCAAACACAATTTTGTATTTGATCCTGGAGGCAATAGGGAGCAATTGGAGCTTATTAAATAGGGGAGTGACATGAGTAGACCTGTACTTTAGGAAAATCATTTTGATAGCTGAGTGAAGGTTGGAGCAGGGAGACAGCATGCCGTAGTACATAGAGGACCAATCTCAATAAGACCTAGGTTCCAGTCCCATTTCTGATTCATCCTGGCCTCATGACGCTGGGCAAATCACTTCACTTCTCAATGCCCCAGACAACTCTCAGGGTATAAGTTACAGAACAGTTGCTAATCTACTTTGGCAAAGAGAGTCAGAGCTGCAGATGAAATCACAGATCCAGACTTCCCCCAAAAAGTACAAGACATCATGGTCGACACTGAAGATACAAAGACAAAAGTGATGAGTCCGTCCCTCCCTTCAAAGAATCCACATCCTCCTGGAAGGACATAGCAGGGTATAGTGGCAAGAATGCTGGACGAATGCTACTGTAACACTGGATGAGCACCACTTTACCGAGCATAGTGATCGAGCACCTGGATTTAGATCTCAGCTCTGCCATGGAGTGCTTGTGTGACCTTAGCCAAGCCATTTAACCTCCTAGTGCCTCTGTTTTCTCTTCTGTAAAATTACTTGAGTTGGAATAGATGGTTGCTAGGGTCCCTTCCAGATCTACAGAGACATATGCAGATAACATGTATTCAAAATAAGTAATTACAAGATAATTTTAGGAGAGAAAAGAACACCAAATAGTAGGTGGGATCAGAGAAGTCTTTGAATCACAGGTGGCATCTGAGCAGTACCATAATGGAAACTAATGGGGTAGGGGACAGGCAGGAACCAGGGCTGCTCTGGCAGAGTCCGTATAGCAAGAGGGAAATCTCTGAGTAGATCTCAAGCACAAATCAATGGGCTGGTTTGTGTGCCTGATGGAGTATGGGGGCTGGTCAAGAAGGAATGCCAAATGAGAGTGTTTTCTTTTTTTTTAATTTTATTTTTTCCGGGGGCAGCTAGGTGGCGCACTGGATAGAGCGCCAGCCCTGAAATTAGGGGGACCTGAGCTCAAATCCGACCTCAGACCAAACACTTGACACTTACTAGCTGTGTGACTCTGGGCAAGTCACTTAACCCCAATCACCTAAAAATAAAAAATAAAAATAAAAATAATTTTATTTTTTCCAATTAACAAGCATTCTTTTTTTTTCTCCCTCTCACTTCTCTCACCTCATTCAACAATAAAAAGAAAAGAATCACTAGCATTTACCTAGCATTTTAACATTTGCAGAGAACTTTACAAATATTACTCCACTTGATCCTCACAACAACCCTTGGAAGTAAATTATTACCTTTATTTTACCCATGATAAAACTGAAACAGACAGGTTAAATGACTTGCCCAGGGTTAAAACAACCCTGGGAGCTAGGTGTTATTATTATCCCTATTTTACAGATGAGGAAATTGAGGCAAACAGAATTGAAATGACTTGCCCAGGGTCACACACAACTAGTAAGTATCCAAGGCTAGATTCCTGGCTCCAGGTTCAGCTCTCCATCCACTGTCCCACCTCATTGCCTCATAACAAATATGAATAATCAAGAAAAACAAACTCCACATGGGCCATGCCCAATATATGAGTGTGAGAGATAGATAGATAGACAGATAGATAGATAGACAGACAGATAGATAGATAGACAGACAGACAGACAGATAGATAGATAGATAGATAGATAGATAGATAGATAGATAGATAAGAGTTAAGGAATAGATAGATAGATAGATAGATAGATAGATAGATAGATAGATAGATAGATAGATATAGATAGATAGATAGATAAGAGTTAAGGAATAGATAGATAGATAGATAGATAGATAGATAGATAGATAGATAGATAGATAAGAGTTAAGGAATAGATAGATAGATAGATAGATAGATAGATAGATAGATAGATAGATAGATATAGATAGATAGATCATTCTGCCCCCTGCATCCTTATCCCCTCACTGTCAGGAGGTAGTTACCATACTTTACTCTCAGTCCTCTGGAATCATGATTAATTATTTCATTGATCAGGGTACTTAAGTCTTTTTTAAATTAAACTTTCTTTCAACTAACAGAAATTTGTTTTTTCTTCCTTCTGTCTCATTGAACAAAACAAAAACAAAACCCTCATAACAAATATGCCTCATTAACCAAACCAAATTCCCACATTGGCTATCTCCAAAAAAGCATGTGTCTTTCTGCATAGCTCATCCATCCTTTCTCTGTCATGAGATAGGTAGCCTGCTTCATCTGGAGTCATGGCGGACCATTGCATTGATCAGAATTCATAAGTCTTTTGAAGTCATTTTTTCTTTATTCTGTTGTCATTATGGTGTAATTCATCCTCCTAGTTCTGCTCTCTTGTGTTCTTGGGCTGTGGATTGTGCTGCAAGCTTTCTACCTCCAGTGGATAATTACTCTTTGGGGGTTTGTTTGCGTTTGGTTTTGTTTGTGGGTTTTTTTTTTTTTTGAGTTAGTAAGGACTGGAATAAATGTCTAGTCCACCATTTTCTTGGTCAAATGACCTGGAACCAAGCTGCCTTCCTTGCCCTAGCAGGGTAGAATGAATTGGCAAATTCACTTTATCCAGAATCCTCTTTACATTCTTGCTGCATACTATAATCATTTGCTAGCTTAAGTGAGACCTTATGCTTTGATTATACCTATCATTAGAAAAATATGGATAGACTTGCATGAAATGATGAAAAGTGAAATAAGCAGAACCAAGAAAATGTTGTATACAGTAACAACAATATTGTTTGAAGAATATTTGTGAACCCCCAAGTTATTCTGAGTATTATAAATACTCAAATCAATTACAAAGGACCCACAAAGAAAAATTCTATCCACCTCCAGAGAAAGAACCGATAAATAAAAGTATGCATGGTATGGTTTGACACATTTATAAATCCACGTCAAATGGTGGCCTTTTCTAGTGTAGAGTAGGGAGGGAGGGAGGAAAGGAAGGAAGGAGACAGGAACTTAAAGTGGAACAAAAAATTAGTTAATTCTTGACTGCGTTTGAGAGGCAAATCTTTCATACTCCAGAAATTCAAGGACATCTCTTTGTAGGAGAGGAACTAATTGAATCAATGTGATTCTATCCATCTTCTCCTTCTGCCTGATGCCCAAAGAAGGAGTCATCTCAGACTGTAGAACACTAAAGTTAAAGCTGGAAGGGACCCTTGAAAATCCCTTCCTCATTTCACAGATGAGAAAATGGAGGCTCACAAATGAAAGCCCAGAGAGATTCACAGATTCCAAACTGGAAAGGACCTTAGTGGCAGTCTTGCCCAAAACACTCATTTTCTAGATGAGGGAACTTCACCAGTGGATAGAAGGGAGATGTATTTTGCTCAAGGGTGCACAGGTAATAAGTGGCTGAGCTAGGATTTGATCCCAAGACCTCTAACACCAAATCCATTGTATTTTCCCTGTTATACCATACTGCTCCTTCCCTCAACCAGTCATTGAATGTACATTTCTATCTTCTTTCAGGAAGTGGCCAAAAAGATGAATTTGGACATGAGGAAAACTTCCTCCCTGTGGAAGGACCAAGCCTTGGTGGAGATCAACATTGCTGTGCTTTACAGTTTCCAGGTAACCAAGCGGGAGAGACCGAATAGACTTGGATCCTGGCTTTAGTACTCGAATGCTTCAGTCACACAAAGGCCCAGGCCCAGCTATGGCGTTTGAAGCAATTGTGTCAATGGTCCAGGGCCAATAGTGTGTGGTTTGTGACCCTTTTCCCCCAAGCCTATATAGGGTGAGGACCAAGTCAACCCCCACATAGGACTTTTTATTCTCTATTGCTAACATTTTCAGGACCAGCCTGGTGTAGATGATAGGGTCAGTCAACACATATTTGTTGATCTCCTACACTATGCCAGGCACTGTGACAAGCTTTGGAAGGGTAAGGACAAAAATGAAACAGTCCCTATCTTCCAGTAAACTTGCATCCTATTTAGGGAAAGCAATATATACAGTATATATGCAAAATGACTATGAGGTAGTATAGGGAGAGAGAGACCTGGCCTTAGGTGGGTTTAGGAAAAGCTTCATGTAAAACGTGATTCTTGGGTTGAGTCTTTTTTTAAGGCAATTGGGATTAAGTGACTTGCCCAGGGTCACAGCTAATAAGTGACAGGTATCTGAGGATGGATTTGAACTCAGGTCCTCCTGACTCCAGGGCCATTGAGTTGAGTCTTAAAGAAAAGTGGAGCTTCTAAGAAATCCCTTCAACTTATAGATTGTAGGATTCTGGAAATAAATCTAGTCTATTTCAAGTAGAGGAAAATTATTGAGTGGCATAAGTTGTGGACCCAGATCAGCCAATCCTACTGTTTTCTATGGCTAAGAGAGACTAGGACAGCCCACGGCCTTTAAAATGAAGTCACAGGTTGGGGAAAGGATTGTTTTTTCAGTACTGAAAGTCATAGGTGTATGTTCTTCCCTGCTCTTGGGAAATATTTCAAGGCAGTATGGTACTGTACAGGCAGCTAAATGACTCAGTGGAAAAAGCACTGGTCCTGGAGTCAGGGAGACCTGAGTTCAAATTTGTCCTCAGACACTTACAGCTATGTGATCTTGGGCACTTAACCTCTATTTGCCTTAATCTATTGGAGAAGGAAATGGCAAATCACTCCAGTATCTTTGCCAAAGAAAATCCTATGGACAGTATGGTCCATGGGGTCACAAAGAATTGGACACAACTGAACAACATAGTATTGTAGATGATATGCTTATCTCAGAGTCAGTGAGACCTGGGTCCAAACCCCACCTCAGACACTTGAATAGCTGTGTGAACCTCAGCAAGTCACTTAATTTTTCTCCATCTGTAAAATGAGGGGTTTGGATTCCATAGCCTTGAAGGGTCCTTCTAGCTCTATTTTTGTGATCTTATGATGATCCCCAGATCCACTCACATGTCACCTCCCCTCTTCCTCTTATAGAGTGACAAGTGACAATTGTTGACCACCACTCGGCTACTGAGTCCTTCATCAAGCACATGGAGAATGAGTACCGCTGCCGAGGGGGATGTCCAGCTGACTGGGTCTGGATCGTCCACCCATGTCCGGCAGCATCACACCTGTCTTCCACCAGGAGATGCTCAATTATCGGCTCACACCTTCCTTCGAGTACCAGGTCCTGCCCCTACCTCTGTTGTGTTATGTGGTTTGGCCTTCACTCTCGAAGAGGACCCTGACATCAGGAAGATGATACCATGACTTGCAAGTGAATTGAATTTAAGTGAGGGAGGGCTGTTCAAAGTCCCTAGCCTCACTTTCTCCTCCAGTACCATCTGGGTCCAGTGGCCAGATATCAATCAGGACAACTGGAGATGGCCCAGGATGTGAGATGACGTCATTCTTACCCTCATTTCCATCTCATCCCAGTTTTCAGTGCCTCCCAACTCTTGGCTTTTAATGATTTGGGATTCAGTTAGACAAAGTCAACTCACTAATGGGCAGTAGTGGCTTCCACTACTTCTTTCCTTTCTACTGACTGTCTCCCTCTTTTTTTCCAGCCGGATCCATGGAACACCCATGTCTGGAAAGGTACTAATGGGACCCCCACAAAAAGGAGAGCCATTGGCTTCAAGAAGTTGGCAGAGTAAGTAGCAAGTGCTCATGAAGCTGCAAATATGTGACTCCCTGTGAAAAGCTCTTGGACCCAAGGAATCTCATGGTTGGTCCTGCTGTTTGATATGGTGACCCCCTCCAAGCCACTGCCAACTCACTGTCATTCCCTCACTCCAGCTGAATACCCTATATTCCCAGTGCCTTGCAAAGCCATCATCTTTCTCCACCTACTCTCAAAGGAGCATGGGATCATATATTTAGAGCTGGGATGGATGGATGGATGAATGGATAGATAGATGGATGGTGGATGGATGGATGGATGGTGGATGGATGGATGGATGGATAGATAGATGGATGGTGGATGGATGGATGGATGGTGGATGGATGGATGGATGGATAGATAGATGGATGGTGGATGGATGGATGATAAAGCATTTATTAAGTGCTTACAACTTGCCAAACACGGACCTCAACTAACATTTGTTGGATGATGGAATATAAGCTCCATGAGGGCAGGAACTTCTTTTGTTTTTATCTCTTCATCCTCAGCACCCAGAAATTGTTGTTCAGTCATTTCAGTCATGCCTGATGCATCATGACCCCATTTGGAGTTTTCATGGCAAAGATACTGGCCATTTCCTTCTGCAGCTCATTTTACATATGAGGAAACTGAGGCAAACAGGGTTAAGTGGCTTACCCAGGGCCACACAAGCTAGTGAGTGTCTGAGGTCAGATCTGAACTCAGGTCTTCCTGATTCCAGGCCTAGTATTCTATCCATCACACTGTCTAGCTGCCCCTAGAAATTAGAAGGTACTTAATAATTGCTTGTCAGACTGTATGTCTCTGGTAGATGCTATATCCCCTTAGCTCTCCAAACCTTGCTCTCAGGAATCAATCAATAAGGATTAAATTCAGATGTTCCAGGGTGGTAAAGATATAAATTCAAAGAGAACTGAGCCATACAAATTGACATAGTAAATGCCCAACATGTTAACATTTATTGAGCACCTACCACTCACAAGACACTATAAGGATTGGGTTCTATAATGGACAATGAAAACCTGGAAAGTGTCCAGAGAAGGGTGATCAATACAGTGAAGGGCCTCAAGCCCATACCAAATGAAGGGCAGCTGAAGAAACTTGGGATGTTTAGGTTGGAGAAAAGTCGACCTGAGGGAAGATATGATTTGTTGTTTAGACATTTCAGTCCTGTCCAACTCTTCATGCCTTGTTTAGGGTTTTCTTAGCAAAGACACTGGAGTGGTTTGCCGTTTCCATCTCCAGATCATTTTACAGATGAGGAAACCAAGGCAGAGTGAAGCCTTGCCCAGGATCACACAGCTAGTAAGTGTCTGAAGCCAGATTTGAACTCAGGAAGATGAGTCTTTTAGGGGCAGCTAGGTGGCCCAGGGGATAGAGCACAGGGCCTAGAATCAGTAAAACCTGAGTTCGCATCAAGACTCAGACACTAGCTAATTGAGTGGCTCTGGGCAAGTCACTTAACATCTCAGCCTCAGTTTCCTATTATGTAAAGCTGGGTTCATAATAGCATCTTCCCTACAGGATGTTGTGAGGATAAAATGAGATAATGTTTATAAAGCAATTTGCAAACCTCAAAGCACTCTATGGATGCTAGCTATTATGACCGCTGAACTCTTCAAATTATAAGATTCTGGAATTAGAACCTAAGACTCTGGCTTCATTAACATGAAATTCCTACCTCTGATACATAATACCTGCATGACCTTGAGCAAATGGCTTAACATGCTGGATCTCAATTTCCTCAGTCGTAGGATAAGTGGATTAAATTAGACAGCCTCTGGGCTGTCTACTCAGACCTAGTGAACTAAGAAATATGCTCAATGGGCCCGTTGGCTCTAAATCTCTCAAAGCCCACTGGGGCCATGAACCCAAGAAACTGATTTCCCCTCATGCCCACTGCATGGCTACAAGTCCCATTCCCCACTGATGAGTCTTCTAAGAGCAGAAGGGAGGCCCTATCTCTCCCTACCACCCACGCACTGCTAAGAAGAAAACATTAGCAGTGATTCTTCCCCTAACCAAGGCATCATAAATCGCCCCCATCAGAAACTGTTGTACAGGTTTCGACTGGAGTTTAGTTGAGTGTCTCTGGGGAGGGAGAGTTCTAAAATGTTAATTGCACTATTGAGTTTGGAGTAGAAACAATGGAAGTTAATTATAGATACTTTTTTTTTGCTGGGATCATTCAAAAGGGGGCCCTGGAAAGCTGTAACCTCCCAGGCAACACTCCTTCCTTTCTTTTCTCCAACCCATAGTTTTAATTGTTACTAGAGTGTAGGCGGTTTCCATGATTTAAAAAAATAATAAATTTACCATTAATAATTCCCCCAGGGAGGGAATTAATGGCATTTTGCCTGCTCTTGGATTGGTGGCTTAGCATAAGGTTGTTTTTCAGGTTGCAAGCGTGGATTCTTGGAAATGTGCATTGCAGACCCTGTGACTGCCCTCCCTCCTGTAGTAAAGAGCTCTGGGAGCCAGGGAGTCAGAACACCTGGTTTTCAGTCCTGGTTCTGTCACTGGCTAACTGAGTGATTTGACACAAGTCATTTCCCCCCTCTTGGCCTCAGTTTCTCCACCTGTCCAATGAGAGGATTGGAATGGATTATTTCTAAGGTTCCTTCATGGTCCCTCCTAGTTCCAACATTCTGAGGTCAAAGCTCTCTGGAAGCTCTGACATTCTCTGTTCTAAGGTCTCCTCCCAGCTCAGACATTCTGAACTCCAAGATACCTCTCAGCTCAGACATTTGGTATTTTTTCAACCTCGACAATTTATACACCAAACCTTTCTGACATTGTGTTTTAAGGGCCCTTCTAGCACTAACATCTATATTCTAAAGCCCTGGTCACTCTCCTGCATTGTGTTCTAAGCTTACATTTAGCTCTGACATTCTATAATTTTAGCCTGCTCAGACACAATCCTTTCTCCCTCTTCAGATACCAGGACTATGGCAATGTTCAAACTTGCCAAACCCTCTGCCAGGCCTGGCATCTTCTCTCATCCTTCAGGGCCCCTTTATTTACCAAGTGTCCTTTAAGGGTAGGAAGCTAGAATCTTAGAGAAATATCCCCAAGGTCCCAAAACCTCAGGAAGCTGCAGATGGAGGAAAGCCAACCTCTGCCCAGGCACTCAATGAGCTGCCAAAGTTCCCAACCACTGGAGTTGGTTCCCTGAGAAAGCATGGAGGAATCCAGATATTCTTGGAAGCTCATTCTATGCTCAGTGACAGCCACTGGCTTTTGAGATGAGAGCATTGGCTACCATGCAAGACTGTCTCTGACAACCACATTTCAACCTTAATTTTCCATGTATTTATGGCCAACTTCCCAATAATAACTGCCATTTTCAAGGGCAGGGATCTTTTCTTTTGTACCTTTGTATGAGAATCCCAGAGCTGGAGAAGCCCTTAGAAGCTTTCTGCTCCAACCCATATCTCAACAAAAATCCTGTCTCTAACATCCCAAATGAGGGGTCATTCAGAAATACTGAAAGACCTTCAGTAAAAGGGAAATCATTCTTTCCATGTCCAGTTCATGATTCATTTGGACAGCTCTCATTGGTAGGAAGCAGTTCCTGACATCAAGCCTAAATCTATCTCTCTGTAATTCTCCCCATTGTAAGACTAATCCCTCCACCACATGCCATCCCTTCAAATACCTGAAGACAGCTATCAAATACCCCCATAGTCTTCTCTCCAGGCTAACCATCCCCAGTGTCTCCAGCCAATCCTCATCTAGCACAACTTGGAAGCCCTTCACCATCTCGGATGTCCTCCTTGGCGCTCAGCTTATCAGTGTCTGGCCTAAAGGTGGTCCCATAATGCCTCGAACATAATTGGTGATTAGTAAGTGTGGTTCCATAGTGATTTCCCTTCAGAGGCAGTGCTCCACAAGAAGGTAAGCTTCCTGAAGGCAAGAATTCTTTCATTTTCAACTTTGCGTCTCAGTGCCTGGCATGATGAATGTACATAATGAATGCTTGTTGGATTTCATTGAAGCAATTCTAGAATTAAATTGAATTGTGGACTTGGTGTCCAAAAGATGTGGGTCCAAATCTCATTCAGACACTATCTCAGGGGCAGCTAGATGGCTCAGTGGATAGAGCACCAGCCCTGAAGTCAGGAAGACCTGAGTTCAAATCTGGCCTCAGACTAAACACTTGACACTTACCAGCTGTGTGACCCTGGGCAAGTCACTTAACCCCAATTGCCTAAAAAAGAAAAAAAAACAGACACTATCTCAGTAAGTAACCTTGGCCAAGTCATCTTGGCAATCTTAGCACATCATTGTCACTTTTCTGGGCCTCCATATTACTATTTGTAAAATGAAGGTTGGACTCCAATGCCCTGAAGGTCCATTCTAGTGCTAAATCTATGATTCCGTAAATTTTATTAGATAGTTAAGGGACCCAAAGCTAGTATCTATTAATCAGCTGTGGGGAATCTCTTTTTTTCTCCTATGACAATCCTTCTTGTATCGTATTACCCATACACAACTATTTGTTGAGCAACTATTGTATACTTGCCCTCTGATAAGCAAAGTAGAGGATACTAGAGAATGCTGAGGGAATAAGCATTTATATAGCCCCTACTAGGCTAAGTGCTTTACCAACATTATTTCATTTGAGCCTCACAACAACCCTGCCAGGTAGGTGCTATTATTATCTTCATTTTACAGTTGAGGAAATTGAGGCAGACAGAGGTTAAATGACCTACAGCTGAGCCTGGATTTGAGCTCAAGTCTTCTCGACTTCAGGCTAAGCACTCTATCCACTTCACCACCAAACTGCCAACGTACCTGCCTTCAAGCTTATAACAAAGCTTTGAAGACAAATTAATTCAAGAAATATTATTTAGGTGTCTACTCTATGCCAGTTACTGTGCCAGGCACCAATGATACGAGACAGATATGGAAGCTTTCCTGCCCACTGGGAGCTTACATTCCACCGGAAGACAAGATTTAGACACGTGAAATGGGACACAATGGCCATGTTCAATTTCATGACCAAAGACCATTGGCTGAAAGTGCTCTTAACCTAATCTTCTTCCCCCTCTCTTCTCCCAGAGCTGTCAAGTTCTCAGCTAAACTGATGGGGCAGGCCATGGCAAAAAGAGTCAAAGCCACCATCCTCTATGCCACTGAGACAGGCAAATCCCAGGCCTATGCAAAAACCTTATGTGAAATCTTCAAACATGCCTTCGATGCCAAGGTGAGTGTGACCCAGCACCTCCTGCCAAGCTCTGGGTAACAGGACAGGTTCCCTAACTGCAAAGATACCCCTCTTGGTTCTGGTCCGATCTAGCCTTGTGGTTCAGATTTGTGATTGGAAAAGAATGAGACTCTCAAAGGCCACTTAACAGCTAACAAAAAGGAGTAGTATGCAAGAGATAGTCAGCAAAATGTAGTCAATCAATCAACATTTATTAAATGCCTACGATGAGCCAAGCACTGTGCTAAGCATGAGGAAACAAAAAGAGGCAAAAGACGAGTCCCTGTCCTCAAGGAGCTCAGCATTTACAGCACTGATGATGGGCACAGCTGTCCTGCCCCCATATTTGTCCTGGTGCTGCAGGTGAAAGCACGTTTCAGGTCTGAGGAAGGAGACCCTGACTCCTCAGGATCAGACTTTTGTGCTCAGACAATTGGGAAGGCATGTCAGTGGTTCAAGTCTTAATCCCTCAGATCAAAGAAGCCTCAAACATGATTTCAATAGCTTTTTAGGCAAAACTAGACTAGCCTGGCTAGGGGTAGCTTTTGTTCCTACAATAGGCAGCCACCCGGGTGGTGCAGTGGATAGAGAGCTGTGCCTGGAGTCAAGGAAGACCTGAGTTCAGATACAGCCTCAGACGCTAGCCACATGACACTAGACAAGTCATTTCACCTCTGCCTGCCTCAGTTTCCTCACCTATAAAATGGGGGTGATAATAATAGCACCTACTTCACAGAGTTGTCACAAGGATCAAATGATAAAACATAGATAAAGTGCTATAAAAAACACCAGCTATGATCACTACTGTTAGATTACTCCTCTAAAAGTACTAAGGATGAATAAAGGGCCTGGGGAACCACCAAGATACACCACAATGAATAGCATTCTGGACTTGCAGTCGGGAACCGGCCCCAGGTTCAAATGTCATCTCTGACACTTATTAGTTATAGGGGCAAATCACTCTATAAGTCTCAATGTCCTCGACTGCTGTAATAAATAGAGATAAGAATATTTATCATCCTTACCTCAGAGTATTGTGAGGCTCAAATGAGACATTGTTTCTAAAGCGCTTTGCAAACTGTGAGATCAGTTACTATATAATAAGAAGAAGAATAGTATTTATGGAGCACCTACTGTATACCAGACACTGTGTTATGCACTTTAGAAATATCTCATTTGATCCTCACAATGACCTAAGGTAAGTGCTATTATCCCCATTTTACAGATGAGGAAGCTGAGGCAAACAGAAATTGTGACTTGCCTAGGATCCCAAATAGGAAATAGCTGAAGCTGATTTTGAATTCAGGTCTTCCTCACTCTACGCCCAGCACTCTATCTACTCCACCACCTAGCAGGCTCATATATTTAACAGCATTTAGTGGACTTCTTCATCTCATTCACATGAGACAATATCTATAAAGAGCTTAGCATAGTGCCTGGAACATAGTAGGCACTTAATAAATGCTTATTCCCTTCTCCCTTAATTCTTTTGCTGCTCTTATTGGACCAACCCATGATTTTATTGGCAGACAGAACTCTCAGTTAGGAAATTCTCCCCACCAATGCATACTTTAGGAAGCTTATAGAGCTGTCTAGGATACTACAAAGCTATGTGACTTGCTCAGTCAAATAACCCAGTCAGAAGAAGGACTTGAACCCAGTTCTTCCTGGCTTCAAGGAAGGAAAGAATTATATTTATACAAATATAATCTCATTTGATCCTCACAACAACACTGGGGAGGTAGGTGCTGTTATTATCCCCATTTTATGGATAAAGAAACTGAGGCATGGAGCTGTTAAGTGACTTGTCCAAGGTCACATAGCTAGGAAACATCTAAAGCAAGATTCAAGCTTGGACCTTCCTGACTCCAAATCCCACTTTATCCATTGTGCTTCCTTGAAGTTGTTCTTCCTGCATTCTCGAAGGACTTATTGTAATGACCTGTTATAGAAACAGTATGTAGCCCTGATTTTTAGCTGCTAAAATTGACATTGCCTCTCAGTATCGTACTTATCAGTGTAAATATTTCTCCCTCTTCCAGTATCGTGGAAGCTTCTGGATGGCAGAGATTGCATCATTTTGATCTCTGTGTCCCTAACCCCTATATACTATTTTGTACTTCGGAGGGATGAATCATTGCTTCCCGAGGTCAGGTGGTCAGCTTTCAGTTTCAATAACCAATCACTGGGGCAACTAGGTGGCGCGGTGGATAGAGCACCAGCCCTGGAGTCAGGAGGACCTGAATTCAAATCCAGCCTCAAACACATGACGTGTACTAGCTGTGTGACCCTGGATGAGTCACTTAACCCCAACAGCCTCACCAAAAAGCAAAAACAAACAGAAAAACAACCAATCACCTAAAAGTGAGATCTGCTGGCCTATGATCCATGGGCCTGGCTTCTCCCATGCTGCAGAGACAAGGGCACCTGGCAAACATCTTCCTCCCTCTCTCTTCTGTCCTCCTCTATCCTTTCCTTTCTTATTCTTACTGTCTCCATCTCCCACTGCTCCTCTCTTTCTTCTTTTATAGGTCATGTCCATGGAAGAATATGATATTGTACACCTAGAACATGAGACACTGGTCTTGGTGGTAACTAGCACCTTTGGCAATGGAGACCCTCCAGAGAATGGCGAGGTAGGTTGAGCACCCATCACCCATCCAAGAGTGTGTAGCCAGTGTTGGGGAAAGAGTGAAGGAGAAGTGCTCCCAGACCATTCCACCCCGGATCCTACCAGAGCCTCAGAAAGCCATCGCCATCACCATCAGCCATCACCACACACTGATGGGCTGATTCAGACTCCTCCACCTGGCCAGTCCTCACTGATACCCTTACAATCTGTAATTTGTCTTCATTCATTTACTTGCTTCATTCACTGGTGTTTGTATCCATCCATTTATTTATTTAACAAGCACTTGTTAAGTGTTCCCTGTGTGCCAGGCATGGGCTAGGCTCTTTAGGCACAAAGACAAAAGTGAACCAGCCCCTCAAGGAGCTTATAGTCAACTGTGGGGAAGCAATATGAACTCGGATAAGCAAGCACAGAATTTCTTCTGCGTACAAGTTGTACCCTCCCCCCCCACACTTCTTCAGTTTAATTTACATTGTCAATACTTTCTCCATCACTTTCTTAAGTCTAAATCATCAATAAAACAATAAATCAAAACTTAATGTGTAGCATTTGCTACGTGGCACAGTGGGCAGATCATTGGGCATGGAGTCAGGAAGATTCATCTTCCAGGGTTCAAATATGACCTCAGACACTTACTAGCTGTGTGACCCTGAGCAAGTCATTTAACCCTGTCTGCTTCAGTTTCCTCATCTGTAAAATGAGCTGGAGAAGGAAATGGCAAACCACTCTACTATCTTTACCAAGAAAACCCCAAATGGGGTCAAAAAGAATCAGACATGACTGAAAAATGACTAAACAATGACAAAATGCTCACAGTGGAAATTTAACACTCAGCTCTCCAAGTTGGCTCCAGCACACTCCTGGATGTAAGCTCCTTAAAGGCAGAGCATTTTTTTCAAGTTTGATTTTGTATCCCCAATGCCTAGCATCAGCCTTTGCATCCAGCAAGTGCTTAATAAAGATGTGAATTGAGTTACAGAAAGGCCTTTTGGTAAAGGGTTACATCCCCTGAGTTAGCAGAAGTAAGGTCACAGAGGGTGTAGTGGAGAGAGCTCTAGACTGGAAGGTAGTCAACACTCAGGTTCAAATCCTACCTGTGGACTTACTAGCTTTATGACTCTGGGCAAATCTGGTTCCTCATCTGTAAAATGGGCACAAAAATATCTCAGCCCCTACTTCCCAGGGTTATGATGAGGTTCAAGTGATATAAGAGGACCATAGACTTAGAGCTAGACAGACCCTCAGAGGTGGTTTAGCCCAATCTCCTTATTTTACAAATGAAGAAACTGAGACCCATTGAGGATATATGTTTTCAGTTGTTTCTGTCGGGTTCAACTCTTTATGATCCCATTTGGGGGTTTTCTTGGCAAAGTTACTGGAGTGGTACTCCAGCTCATTTTACAGATGAGGAAACTGAGGCAAACAGCGTTAAGTGAGTTTGCCCAGGGTCAAACAGCTAGTAAGTGTCTGAGGCCAGATTTTAATTTATCTGTTCCAAGCTCAGTGCTCTATGCACGATGGCGCCACCTAGCCGCCCTACTACTCTATTACCACTACCGTTATTGTTAGTGGATAAATGTTGCCCCTCAGCTGGCAGCCATCTCTGAGCCACACCATAGCCAAATGGATGCTCAGATGGATGCCTGTCTACACCTGGCTCTGAGGACCCAGCTCCCAGGAAGCCACAAAGTCTGTCGTTTCATAGCTGAAATCTGCCTGCCTGGATTATATGGCATCCATGCCTGACCTTGGGCTGGATTCCATGGTGTCCCAGCTAACCTTTCTCTTGTCTGTCTTGCTCTCCAGAAATTTGGCTGTGCTTTGATGGAGATGAGGCACCCCAACTCCATGCAGGAGGAAAGGAAGTAAGTGGATTACATCTTCACTTCTCTCCCATCCCACCGAGAACCTGGTCCTGACCCTGGGTACCCGACCATTATGTGGCTGGTCCCTGGGGTTGAGTTGTGGGCTCCAAGTGGAGAATGGGACCCCAAGTCATGGAAAGAATTCCACTGACTAAAACTGATGGATGTCTATAGCCCATGAAAGTTAACATCACGTGCTTCTAAACCTGAAATTTAAACAAGTTGCTTAATAATAATGACTTCACATTTATATAGCACCTTAAGGTTTGCAAGATCATTATTATCCTCATTTTACAGATAAAAAAAAACTGAAACTGAAAGGGCTTAAGTGATTTGTCCATATTCATACAGTTAGTAGGTGTCTAAGGTGGGATTCATACCTAAGTCTTCTTGACTCCAAGTCTGGTGTTCTAGCACCTAACTGCCTCGGTTTCCTGATTTGTCAAACAAAAATAATAATCCTTGTGCTTCCTATGATATAGAGCTAATGTGAGGGGTCTGATGAAAAAATAAATTCAAAGGTGATTAGAATATTTTAAATCATTATAGCGATTTCAGGTATCTTTATTGGTACTTTTTTCCCCTTTTGAATATATATTCAAATTAAGAGGAGTCAAATGAGATTCTTTTCCTTCTCTTATCCCCAAGGGGCTGTTTCCTAAACTTATTTTTTCAGTAGGTTGGGACAGTTTTACCTTGTACCTGAATCTGGGGTGATGGTCTTTCACTCTTTGGGAAACGCAAGCTGGTCTCCCTCCTGGCACCCAATCCCTTGCTTTGGCATCCAAGCCCTGGGGAGCAGGCAATGGGCGCAGACTTAGAGATTAAATGACTGTGTGACCATGGAGCAGTCATTTCATTCTCTGAGCCCCAGTTTCTTCATCTCTCAAATGAGAAGATAATTCATGCCTCACCCACATCATTCAACCTGTAGATTTATATCTGCAAAGGACCTCAGAGGCTACACAGCCTAGCCCCCTCATTTTACAGATGAAAGTGAAAGGATTTGCCCAAAGACACACAGGTAGTAAGTAGCCAGGGCAGGATTCTAACCCAAGTCCTCTGACTACGCAAGGGCATTGTAAGGAATGTATCTTGCAAACGTGAGTGCTATAGAAATGTGAATGGTAGCCATTTATTATGTACTTCCTGTCTTTCCTGGAAGCTGCCTTCTCCCACGTAGGGAAGGCTTTGCCCAGACTGCTGATCTCATGACGGGTTCCCCCTGACCACCCTCTCCAGGGAGAGATGGGGCTCTATTGGTTCTCCTCTCTAGGTCCCAGGAACCCTTGCGTTTCTTTCCCCGTAAAGGGCCACCGCCTCTCTCTGACCAAACAGAAGTGTGTAACCTGGCTGCTGTCCGGGACAGTCAGAACAGGTAGACTGTGTGTCTGCTGAGCTCCCAAGCTAACTACCAAAGCTATGGCTCCCCTTTGGTCCTTCCACACTCTGTATGATCTCATGGGAAGAGTGCAGAGCTGGGATTGGGCCACCAACTTGCTGTGTGACCTTGAGCCACTTGCTTAACCAATCTGAGCCTCAGTCTTATCCATCAGATGGGGAAGATCACGCCTGCCTTTGCCTACCTCCTGAGGTTGCTATGAAGATGGGATGAGATCATGGCTCGAGAAGCATGGGGGAGAGGGAGGGGAGTTTTAAAATGTTATAAAAATCCAGGGAATTATTTTTATTCCCATGGCCAGCTGCCCTGCGCTAACAATGCGGCTACCTCTCTGATCGGCTTGCATGAAAGCGGCGGCCTGTTTGGTGATGTGACTCAATTTGAGGCATCTATTTCGGGACAATAAATACACATCCATATATTTAGCACTTTCCTGATGCTAGAGAGAAAACTTTGAAGGCCACCCAATTCAGAAATGCTGCTGCCAGGGTGTACAAGCTTCCGGTTTTGCTCTCAGGATTGTTTGTCTTTCCATTTCCATTTTTGTTTGTTTGTTTGTTTGTTTGTTTGTTTGGGGGTTGTTGGTTTGGGTCTGGGTTGGAGGTTTTGTCTTTGTCTGAGGACAGAAGTCATCACTTCTTAAGGGGAAATTTGACTTTGGTTAGGTCATGAGTTCCCTACTGATGGCTGAGATCACAAGGGTGCTGGGTGGCTCTCCTGCTAACCTTGGGGGGAAAAAAAACAACTCTCCTCCCATTGGCTGCAGTGAGAGAGTCATGAGGCCCCGAAATTAGAAAGCGTTAGTCCCCCAGCAGCTCTGTGCTCAGGTCAGACCACATTTGAAACATTGTGTTCAGCTCTGGGTAATCAGCTCATAGAGGGAGGGCTGGCATGGATATCCTGAGTCATCTCATACCCCCCCCTTCATTTTACAAATGAGGAAACTGAGGCCCAGAGGGGTTAAGTGACTTTCTCATGGTCACACAAGTAGTAAGAGGGAGAGTGAATGATAAACTGGGGGATGTCTGAAAGAAGCCAATCCAAATGGGGAGGGATCTCAAGTTCATGGCATATGAAAATTGAATGAAAGAATCAGGGATGTTTTGCCTGGAAAAGAGAAGCCTCAGGAGAGACATGACATCTGTCTTCTAGTGTTTGAAGGGCTGTTGAGTTAAGGAGTCTGCCTGTCAACCCCCTCTCCCCCTCACTCCTGTGCCCCAAGTCTCCAGGAAGACTCAGCAGGGAAATATCCTACCTTAGTTTAAATCTTGCCTCAGGTACTTACTGGCTGTGTGACCCTGGGCAATACTACACCTCTCTGGGCTTTGCTTCCCTCATGTGTAAAATGACAGAGATGTACTCAATGGGCTCTCAGGTTTCCTTCCAACTCTGAGTCTAGGGCCTATGATTTAGGGACGTTGATATATCAGGGGTGATGGTAGGGTTCATGGCCAACTAAGTCCATGGCAGAATGCACTGTAAGTGGGGCTGTCCATTGGAAAGCATTCAGAGGAAAGATATTCCACTGAGAGAATAGTATCAGCTTCCCTGGGAAGAAAAGAAGCCCGGATTGGGCAGGTAGGGGAACCCAACAAACCGAGCTAACAAGCCTCCCAGAGAGATTCTTGGGCTATGCCAACAGCCACTGGAAGGCCAGCAAGAAGCTACTCCCTCCTTCCCTTTGCCCCAGCGGGCAGCTGTGCAGGGAGCCTGATGAAGAGCCAGTGACAGTGCTGTTACCTTCTGCCAAACTGGCTCCAGGCCTGCCCTGGGGGCCCCTGCAGGTGCTGGACTCAGCCTCACAGATGCCAAATCTGTTCTCTCCATTAGCTTCCCCCCTACTCAGCTGCATCTTCTCCTCCTCCTCCCCACAGCCCCCACCAAAAGTCAGTGTGTACTCAAAGGGATGCAAACTTATGTTAATATTAGTGTAAATAAAATGTAATTAGGATGGTAATGCTGTAAAAAAAAATTAATCACATGATAAACTCCAAAGTCAAATGTAATTTTTTAAAAAATGATCTGCCATTCTGGATTATCTGGGCCCTCTCTTCTCCATCTTTTCTCTATTATCCATTCCTTTCTCTTCTCCATCTCACCTCTATTCTTCATCTTTCCTCTCTTTTCCATCTCTTCATTCCATCTGTCCTCTCCTCTCATCTCCATCCCTCCTTCTTTTCCATCTTTCCCTTCCCCTACATTTCTCTTCTCTTCATCTCCCCTCTACTTTGCATCTCTTCTCTCCTCCCTCTCTCTTCCCTCTTCTCCATCTCACCTCTCCTTTCCAACTTCTCTCTATCTTTTCTTTCTTCTCTCCATCCTTCTTTTCCATCTTTCCTTTCCCCTTCATTCCCCTTCTCTTTTCCATCTCTTCTATCCATCTATTCTTTATTCCCTCCCTTTTCTCATTTTCCATCTCTCCTCTCCCCTCTCCTTCTGTCTCTCCTCTTTTCTCTTTTCTCCATCTCCAACCTCTACTCCTTTCCAATTCTATCATATGACATGTCCTCTCACCTCCTTCCCTCTCTGCCCTTGCTTTCTCTCCCTCTGGTGGATAGTTGACGGTCGCCTATTACAATGTGGGTAAAGACTAAGGCGGGCTGGACACAAAAGGGAGTGTTGCCTATGAACAGTGAAAAAGCAGGTCTGGGAAGTGTAATCAGATATCAGAGCAGGCTTGAGGCAAAAAAAGATCAAAGGTTCCCAGGGGCCTGGAGACTGGGTGAAACTTGAACTTGCTCCCAGCACTCACTTGTCCCCATTGCTTTCTGCAGGAGTTACAAGGTCCGTTTCAATAGCGTCTCCTCATACTCTGATGCCCGGAAATCTTCAAGCGATGGGCCTGACATGAGAGACAACTTTGAAAGCGCCGGGCCCCTGGCCAATGTGAGGTAAGCCTGGGGCACTGGGGGCTTTGGGGGAGCTGAGAACCATGGACAGCAACTAAAACAATGAGTCCAAGTTTGTGGAGATTTCGGGGCTCCTTCCACTGCCACGTCCTTGCTTTTCAGTTCCTCCCCAAAACATCCAGCATGCTCATGCCTAGGGGTCTATGGAAGCCCTCTACCTAGGTTCGCCCTCCTAGCTGACCACGAGGGGTAATGTCTTCTCATAGGAGCCAGCTGCTCCTTAGTGATAGGCCTCTTCACACATCTGCTTTCTTTAGTTTATTGTGGATTTGTTCGCATCATTTAGTCGTGTCTGACTCTGTGTGACCCCCTTTGGGGTTTTCTTAGCAGAGATACTAGAGCGGTTTGCTATTTCCTTTTTCCAGCTCATTTTACAGATGAGGAAAGTGACTTGCTCAGGGTCACGTGGCTAGTCAGTGTCTGAAGCTGGATTTAAACTCGGGAAGATGAGTTTTCCTGATTCCAAGCCCATTGCACCACCTAGCTGCTAGGGGACCACTTATGGCTGGGGCATGGAGGAAAGCTTCATGGGAGAGACGGTACCTGGGGTGGGCCCCAAAGGCTTCTAAAAGGCATACTGTCCCCTCCCTAGTCCTTAGATCTTAATCTGAAAGACTAAGCATTACTGAAGCCCTCAACCTCAGTTTCCACATCTGTAAATGGTGGTGGGAGGGGAGAAGCAACACTCTCCACATTACATGCCTTCCATGATTGTTGTAAGCGTCAAAAAGAAAATGCATTTAAAGCACTTTGTAATAAAAGCAAGACGTACATAATAGAAATTCATCATTTCATTTACAATTTCCTTTTTCTGTTCTGCTTCATAGAGGGAAATACTCATTTCATTTGATGTTTGGGCTCAAATTTTTTTTTAAAAATTAAAGCACTTTGTAAAACACTATGGAAAAGTGAGCTATGGTTGGTGTTTGTGAATGGCTTCCCAAACAACGTCCCCCTAATCACTGACTTCTCCTATCCTGATCCTTAATATGCCAGGTACGACGTTAGGAGCTGGGAAAACAGGGACACAAAAGGAATCTCCTTGTAACTTTGTCTTGTCCTGCTGGCAGATTCTCAGTGTTTGGCCTTGGATCGAGGGCATACCCCCACTTCTGTGCCTTTGGCCATGCAGTGGACACCCTCCTAGAAGAACTTGGAGGGGAACGCATCCTAAAGATGAGGGAAGGGGATGAACTCTGTGGTCAGGAAGAAGCCTTCAGAACCTGGGCCAAGAAGGTCTTCAAGGTAACTGGTTTCCTTGCCTTGGGAAGGGGACTTTGGAAGAATTTGGATCAAGAGCAGTTCTAATATAGTCCACCATCATCTAAGAGATCCATGGATAGATTTCAGGGGAGGTGGGTTTGTGAATTTGGGTGGGAAGGGGTATTAAGATTTTGATAACTATCTTGATTTAAGTGGTTTCCCTTGTACCCCAATGTATTTTATTTTATACATTTAAAAACATGATTCTGAGAAGGAGGCTATAGGCTTCACCAGATTGCCAGACACCAGAATTATACAAAAATGGTTCAGAATTCCTGGTTTAGAAGAATGTCTAACCCATATCAATCCTTGTTGTTGTTACACCTACTATGTGCCAGGCATTGTACTAAACACTTTTATAAATGGTATCTCATTTGATTCTCACAAAAATCCTGCAGATCAGGTACTGTAAGCGTCCCCATTTTACAAGTAAGGAAACTGAGGCAGAAGTTAAGTGACCTCTCCAGGTTCCCACAGCTAGTAAATGTCTGAATCTGGATTTGAACTCAGGCCTTCCTGACTCCAGATCCAGTGCCCTGCACACTGCATCACCAGCTGCCAGTGACTTCCTCCTTTATAATCCAGGTGTTTTTCCATATGGAATCACAGAATTTTAGAGCTAGATAAGTCCAACCCCTTTGCTCTATTTCTTTTAATTTTCTTTGTAACTGTGAATTTAACTTCCACCAAACACCAACCTTACAGTCCACAAAGGAGAGGAGGGGAAAGAGGATTGTATAAGAAACTGCAGGCTTCTGAGGTGCACATTCTGGCTTTCTTGGACATATATCTATACGTGTGTGTGTGTGTGTGTGTGTGTGTGTGTGTGTGTGTGTGTGTGTGAGAGAGAGAGAGAGAGAGAGAGAGAGAGAGAGAGAGAGACAGAGAGAGAGAGAGAGAGAGAGAGAGAGAGAGAGAGAGAGAGAGAGAGATTATAAGCTTCTTGAGGGTAGGGGATGTCTTTTGCCTCTTTTGTACTCCAGTGCTTAGCACAGTGCCTAGCACATAGTAGGAGCTTTATAAATGCTTTTTTTTTTTTTTTTTTTTTTTGCATTAGATTGTAAGCTTCAAGGGCAGGGACTGTCTTTTGCCTCTTTTTTGTACTCCAGTGCTTAGCACAGTCCCTGGCACATAGTAGGTACTTAACAAATACTGACGGATTGATTGACTCAGAGAAAGTCACTTACCCTTTCAATGCTCTAGGCAATTGTCCAACTAAAAGTGGGAAGAAGCCAACTTGTGTTGACATGGAGCATTCCTCCACCCCAGAGTTCCCTATACCAATAAGTTCTTAAGTCCAGTCTTATTCCACATTTAAATGAAATGGAATAGTATGATTCAACTAACACTGACAAGTATGAAGAATACAGAAAAATCTGGAATGATCTTTGTGAAATAATGCAAAAAGGGGGGAAACCAGCATGAGATGAGTGGGGTGCACACCAGCTTTCACCACTTAAAAGACAAAGTTAATGAGAAGTAGCATGTTATAGTGGAAAGGGTACAGATTTGGTGTTGGGGGATATGGACTCCAATTCTGCCTTTGATGTTTGCTGTCTCTGTGACCCTGGGCAAGTCACTTCACAGCTCTCTGCCTCAGTGTCCTCATCTGTAAAATGAGGATAATATCTTAAGAGACTACCTGACAAAACTCTTTTGAGGCTCAAACAGGGAAGGCACCTTGGAATAAGGTGAGGCAGCTGCCCTTGGAGTCAGAGGATCTCTGACTGCCAGTTATTTTACCACTCTCTGCCTCAGTTTCCTCCTATGTAAAATGAGAAGGTTGTACTGGATGACCTCTAAAGCCCCTTTTAACTCTAGATCTGTGATCCATGACCTGAGTTTGAATCCCAACTGGGCCAATTACCTGGCACCTGTGTGACCTTGAGCAAGTAACTTAGCCTCTACCAGTTTTTTTCGTCTGTAAAATGAGTGTATTGAACTAGCTTCCAGCTCTAAATCTATGATGCTAGCTAGTAAAAAAAAAAATTAACAGAATAAAGATGATTGTATCTAAGATCTTTTGTTAAAGAATCCTCATGGGGATGAAGGGGAAAGGGGAGCTACTTAAAATTGTCCTAGTGTAGAATACATTGAAATTGAGGTCAGTATAAGTAGTTACTCAATAAGCATCGGTAATGTTGGCGTTTGATGTTGAGTTTTTAGTAAAACATTTAATTTAGTTAAAAGTGTGGAATGCCTGGCTGGGAGCAGTCTGGGAGAAGGGGCAGCAGGGTCCATCAGCCTAAGCGAGGTCTTTGCAAACTCTCCATGCGCTCCAGGCTGCCTGTGATGTGTTCTGCGTGGGGGATGATGTCAACATCGAGAAGGCCAACAACTCCCTCATTAGCAATGACCGCAGCTGGAAGAGGAATAAGTTCCGGCTGACCTACGTGGCTGAAGCTCCAGAGCTCACCCAAGGTAGGGACCCATAGCACTTGCCCTTCTCGTTGGCACTGATGGTGCCATCTGTGCCAAGCTGAATATGTGTGTAAGGCTAATGAAAATAACTGGCATTTCTAGAGTGCTCTAAGTTTACAAAGCGCTCTACAAACATCATCACGCTCAATCCTCACAACGTCCCTGGAGGTAGGAGTTATCATTACCCCCATTTTGTAGATAAGGAAACAGAGGCAGACAGAGGTCAAGTGACTTGCCCAGAGTTACACAGCTGGTAAAAGTCTGCAGTCAAATCTGAACTCGGGTCTTCCTGATTCTACATCCAGTGCTCTATCTACTGAAGCATCTAGCTACGTAATAAAAATACAGCCTCGTAGTCAGTGAGGCTTCCATACTCAAGGGCTAAGCAGGGAAAAGTCAGAGGTCAACATTCATTAGTGCTCAGGAGAAAAATTAACCTCTTTCATGCCTCCCAGACTCCCCCTTATGGTACAATCTCACCAGCAGGATCCTTCATGGCTTCCATTGGGCCATTAAATCAATGACTATTTACTCTGTGCACAATAAATGCCAGGATACAAAGAAAGGCAAAAACATCATCCCTATGCTGCAAGAGTTTACATTCTAATGGCAGAGACCACTGGTACATATAGGGCAGCTAGGTGGCACAGCAGCTAGAGTGCCAGGCCTGGAGTCAGGAAGACCTGAGTTCAAATTCAGCCTCAGACCCTTACTAGCTGTGTGACCCTGGACAAGTCCCTTAACCCTGTTTGCCTCAGTTTCCTCATCTATAAAAATGAGGGGGCTGCAGAAATTGTTTCCAAGGTCTCTTTCTGTTCTAAATCTATGATCCTAGGATGTGCCTAGCAAAGCATTCTAGACAAATGAACTGGCATTATCATTCTGCATTCAAGGGATGGAAAGAGGATAGGGACAACAAACCCGGGGGAGGATCTGAATCTTCCCTTGCCTTGGTTGGCTCCGGGCAAGCTGCAGTGCGTCTGCAAAGGGTCTGGGAGGAGGAGAAGGAAGCATTGGAAAGTTATTCTAGAGGGATGACGAGGCATCAGAAAAGGACCTGGGTTGGAATAGAAGTAGCTAATGGGGATAAGTGCCTGTCAAGAGCAAGCTGAGGACCAGGATATGATTAGAGGCAGCCAGGTGGCTCAGTGGATCGAGCACTAGACCTGGAGTCAGAAACACCTGAGTTCAAATTCTGCCTCAGATACTTACTAGCTGTGTGACCTTGGGCAAGTCACTTCACCCTGTTTGCCTCAGTTTCCTCATCTGTAAAATGAACTGGAGAAGGAAATGGCAAACCACTCCAGTATCTCTGCCAAGAAAACCCCAAACAGGGTCACAAAGAGTCAGACATGGCTGAAAAAACTGAACAACAAAAACAACATATGATTCAGCCCAGCTGAGACCAAGGTGGAATGGGTAGGGTAAGGATGAGTGGTGGGCCCTGGCTTATAGGAGTTTCAGTGACCCCTGACAGGCCCATCTCAGGAGATTTCTTTCCCCCAGGTCTGTACAGCATTCACAAAAAGCGAGTATCTGCTGCCCGGCTCCTCAGCCGCCAGAACCTTCAGAGCCCTAACTCCAGGTAAGCATGCATTCCATACACTTTGGGTTCTCTCTCTCTCCTCCTTCCAAAACCATCCTTCCCAGAAGGATGAATATTCTCTCCAATTCTCAGCACTGAAACAGGATCTCAACTCCTCTGCAGTGGCATGAAAATACTTTTGCTCACTCCTGGCTTTGCTGTGTCTCCTTTGCCAATTTCTATCCATTTGGTAGAGAGTGAATGTTGGTGACTCTGATGGGAAAAGGAAAGAGGATGGCTTGGGGACATGAGTGAGGCAGCTAGGTAGTGTGGTTAATAAGTGCACTAGACCTGGAATCAGGAAGACCTGAGTTCAAATGCAGCCTCAGACACTTATTAGCTGTGCGATCTTGAACAAGTCACTTAACCCCGTTTGCCTCAGTTTCCTTGTATGTAAAATGAGCTGGAGAAGTAAATGGCAAGTCATTCCAGTATCTTTGCTAAGAAAACCTCAGTTGTGGTCACAGAGTTGGATACAACTGAATACGATTGAACAACAGTAACTTAGCTAGTGCTTTAATGTTCACAAAGTACTTTACAGATATTATATCATTTAATCATCACCACAACCCTAGAAGGTAGGTGTTATTATTGATTCCATTTTTACAAATGAGGAAACTGAGGCTGAAAGAGATTAAGGGACTTTCTAGTATGTATCTGAGGCAGGATTTGAACTCAGGTCTTCCTGATTCCAGGCCTAGTGCACTTATTAACCACACTACCTAGCTGCCTCTCTCATGTCCCCAAGCCATCCTCTTTCCTTTTCCCATCATAGTCACCAACATTCATTCTCTACCAAATGGATAGAAATTGGCAAAGGAGACACAGTGTTATTCAAAAACTGGGCAGAATACATTATGAGCCTCAAAGGTTGGCTATCTTCATAAGGATTATAGAGTTGGAAAGGTCCTTAGGAGTCACCACAGCGAGAAGGTGGAGAAGCCCTGCTTTACATGAAGTAAGTGACTATCAAAAGCCATGTTTTTGGCAGCAGCCATTGCTGGGAGCATCCTCAGATGCTGTTATTTATAGGACTAACAAAGTCCAAATGGCAATTGGCAATCCCTATTGGGAAGAGAAGGCTCTCTACCCCTCTCTTTTTTTAATTGGAAAAATTCCCTTCTAATTGAAAAAAGACCATCACAGGGGGATAGACAATATATGGGCCCCCACGGTACCATACAATCTCCCTTCCTGTTTTGATGCACAGAAGCACATATAAGAAGAAATAATGATTTTAAAGCTAATTGGAATTATTTCGGCAGTTGTAGGAGAGGGTAAACGCAGGAATGATTCCCCAAACTGATGTGCCACATCTGTAAGTCTCCTGCAAGGGCTTCATATCCACTGTTGCCACCAGTCAGTAAATAAACAAGCATTTATTAAACGCCTGCTACGTGCCGGGTGCTGTGCTAAGCACAGGGTCTGGGCCCTGAGAAGAGCCTTTAACTCTTAAGTTAAGAGATCTAGAATACGGTTGCCTGGAAATGTTTTGATCAAGGTTTGTGAATGAGGTTAGAGACAGGAATAGATTAGTAAGAGTTAAAAATGAGTGAGCAAAGTATTAGTCTGTCCCTAGGTGTTTACTTCTTTTAAAGTATGTTCTAAAAGATTCTCTACTTTCCTATTTAATATTATGTTCTCATGGTTTAATAAAGAGTTCTTCTTATTTGTTTTTAAAGAGTGAAACATGGGGCAGCTGGGTGGCTCAGTAGATAGAATACCGGCCCTTACTAGCTGTGTCACCTTGGGCAAGTCACTTAACTCTGTTGGCCTCAATTTCCTCATCTTTGAAATGAGCTGGAGAAGGAAATGGCAAACCACTCCAGTATCTCTGCCAAGGAAACCCCAAATGGGGTCACAGAGAGTTGGACATGACTGAAAATGACTGAACAACAATAAACATTTATATAACACTATGTGCCAGGTACTGTGCTAAGTGCTTCATGATTCTTCTTATTTGATCTTCACAACAACCCTGAGAGGTAGGTTGCTATAGATAGAGCAATTGATAAAGTCAGCCTTGGGGTCAGGAAGACCTGGGTTCAAGTCCAGGCTGTGGCACATGCTGGCTTTGTGACCCTGGACAAGTCACATAACCTTTTGGTGTTCTAGGGCATCTCTCAAAGACTATCATTTTCAGAGGAGGTACTGACCTGCATTGGCAGAAGGAGTTCCCTCTTCCAATGAAATCACTGACCCAGTTCAAAAAAAAAAAATAAGCAAGCAAGCCCATTGCTAGGAGTTGGAGGGAATAATAGATGACTGAATCCAAAAGAAATACTCCTCTTTTGTGCACTTTTTATGTACCAACCAAGAGCTGATCAATTCTTGCATCAACTTCTGGCATGTCTCACAGATATCAAAACGTAGCCAGGCAGATAAAAACAGGGGCATACTTGAGAACACCAGCTAGGAGGGTGGGACCAGAAGCCAGGGAGGCTACACAGTACCATGGAAAGAACATTGGCTCTACACTCAAAAGACCTGGATTCGAATCCTACATCTTACACTTACTGCCTCTGTGACCTGGGACAAGTCACTTGTCCCCCTCCCATCCCAGTTTCCTCTTCTGTAAAACCAGGGGCTTGGCCTTCTATCTCTAGCTCTTGGATCCTTTGACTTTGGGCAAGTTATTAGGCTTTCTGTGCCTCAGTTTCCTCATCTGTAAAATGAGGGCATTAGACCAGATGAGCTATGAATTCCCTTCCAAATATAGGATCCCTCGATCTTTCCCTTCCCCTAGTTTGTATGAACAAGTCTACGTATGTCTCACAAGCTAAAAAAACATCTTAGGGAACACGACATTAGGGCAACCCCTAAGTTACTGATATCCTAAAGAAGCGTCACCCATGGTGACAAGGCAACACCACCTTGAGACCACGCAGCAAGAAGAAGCCATAACTGGGCTTCTAGGCTCCATCAGCAGTGCCCTTGGAACATCGACCCTCTGGCCCCGCCCTGCCAAAGGAATGGTGCTGGACCCGCCCGCACGGCCAGGCCAGCTTCCGTCCAGTGTTCTCCAGCCCGCCTGCGTCTTTATCTGCCCAAGCACATTTTGATATCTACAAGAGGGCAAGCATGAGTTGGCCCAAGAGTTTCACCAACTAAGCACATTTTGGGGGTGAAAAAAAAAAACAGCTCAGCAGACTCTGGGGCCTCAGCATTTCTCCTGCACAGAAGGAAGGGATTGCAGGCAAATGAGATTTCTGAAAGAAATCGTGGTGATTCTGGGAGAGAGCAGAAAGTGATTGTGTCAACATTCAAGAGGCCATCATCATCATGGCCAAATGAAGAGGAAAGAAAGGCGCACCCACAGCGCCCCCTGCTGGGCCTCTAGCTACAGGCAGTGAGTATCCCAGGTCCTAAATCTGGGCAGTGTGATTAATGGCAGCTCTGCTGCCCCTCAGGGTTAGACCAAACCCTCTTTGTAAATGAGGGAGTCTGTATTTCAGAGGGATAAGCAACTCATCCAAGGACAAGCAGTGCTCAGCTGCTCATGAACGTGGCCTCTAAATCCAATCATACATGAGCACCATTCATTACAGGTGTGCTCGCTTTAAGAGAACCAGTGCCTCGATATGATCTGCCCAAGTGTAACAATTGAAGGGAGCTGATCTGCATTACAAAAAGACATTTTACCAAAGGGTTCCTTTAATTAATAATAAGCTTCCCATGAGAGGCAGTGTGCTGTACTGAATAGAGTCACACACACAGGAAGACCTGAGTTCAAATCCAGTGTCTGACATATACTATCTGTGTGACCCCAAGGAAATCGTGTAACCTCTAAATGACCTAGTGAAATATGGAAATATGTTTTATGTGACTCTACATATATAAGCTATATCAAATTGTTTGCCTTCTCAAGCCAGGGGGGAAGAGAATTTGGAATTCAAAATTTTTAAACACTTGGGGGCAAATAAAATAGTAAATAAATATATAAAATTATAAGTGACCTAGTCAGCTCTTCAAGTGTGTAACTTGTAGAACAGGATGCAACCTGTCTTGACAGAGGGAGTGTATTCCTTGGGAGTTCCTTACACCAATCCTTATACCAAATCACAGGTCAACAAAAACAAACAAACAAACATTCCCCCTATATATTTAAGCACTATGTATATTTACATATCATTTATGTATGTATGTATCATTTACGTATCACTTTTCACTTTAAAAAAAAAAAAGGTGAAGAGAAAAGAAAATCCCATGCTCCAGATGTCCAGGTCAATGAGAAATGGGGCCGGAGTTGGGGAGAGAAAGCATTTCTGAAATTCTAATGCAAGTCAGTGGAAGAACTTGGGTTTGACTTACAAAAAATGAAATGTGAAACTTTGTAGGACTGCAGTCACTGTGAAAAATGAGATGCCAGTGTACCCATGCTATAAGTAGTACAAGCTAGCAGAAGAGGATTCTGGGAATTCGTGGTGGGAGGAGGGAGGCACATTCAGACTAGCATATGCTGTATTACCCCATGACTCAAGGCAAAAGGAAGCCTGAAAGGAAGTGTGACAAAAATTATGAAAGAAAAAACAATAGTCTGCCTTATATATTTCCCCTTCTCTGACACCACCACCTTCCTGGTTGGCACGGGGCTTTACTGGTGACCAAATTCGGTTTGATCCAAGCAGTACCTGGGAGTCCTGGACTTCCTGGACTTCAGTTTCCTTCCTAAAGAGTTGGACTAGATGATATCTGAGGGCCCTTCCAGCTCTAACATTCTAAAATCCTAGGAGGAGTAGGTTTGGGGACAGCCAATGAGGTGGGAACAAGCCGTGTAGGCTAGTGAAAGTATTTGTAGTTCCAAGCCTTAGCCTTAGAGCTAGTGCTAGCCACTAAGGATTTTGTAACTTACAGAGATTAGAGCTATGATAGCCCAGCACAGCACCTTTCAGACACTAGGCACTTAATAAATGCTTGTTGAACTGAATTGAATAAAAAGCCATTAGCCTCAACTTTGAACCATCTACCCACTCTAAGAAACAGGCAGCAAAAAATCTGAGAGATGACTAGGGTTAGTCGGAATGGGATAGTGGCTTTCATTAAATTAACTCCCAATTCTTCCTTTAGTCGATCAACCATCTTTGTGCGTCTCCACACCAATGGGAACCAAGAGCTGCAGTACCAGCCTGGGGACCATCTGGGTGTGTTCCCTGGCAACCACGAGGACATGGTGAATGCCCTGATCGATCGACTCGAGGATGCCCCTCCCACCAACCAACTGGTGAAAGTGGAGCTTCTGGAGGAGAGGAATACAGCTTTGGGTAACTATGGGGATGCTTGGCTCCACCCCCTCACCATATCCCCAGGAGAGTGCCATCATTCCTCTGGGACATCATAGGCATGGCACACAGGCATGAAGAGAAATTGGGTGGCATAAGGGAAAGAGCATTTGAAGTCAGAGGACTTAGAGTCACCATCCCATCTCGGGGACCTTGGCACTTAATAGCTATATGACTTTGGGCAAGTCTCTTCACCACTCTGGGCCTCAGTTTCCTCATCTGTAAAATCGGGGGGTTGGGCTAAATGGCCCCAAGGTCCCTTGCAGCTCAAAAATCCATTATTCTATGATCTTAAGTGAGACCAGTTGTTTCATCTGGATCTTTAAGCTCCACGTGGGAGGGCATCTCTCCTCCGAAAAGACTCTTACTCTCTCTCCATTCGACAACTTCTGTCTAAAACGCCAAACAAGTTCCCACTGAGGGACCTGGCACTTCCTGGGATGGATCGTGACTCTCACTAGTAGACATCACACTGGTGGTGTGGAGTTGACCACTTTTTTCCTCTCGTTTTATATATTCATTTACTTCTATATTTATATACTTATATATGTATATTTACTTATTTCCTCTCCACTCTTTTCCTCTCTTGCAAAGAGAATAAAGCCCTGGGCTTGAAGTGAGGGAGACCTAGGTTGAATTCCCACCCACGACTTTCAGTAGCTCATATATCACGGGCAAGTTTCTTTCTGAGTCTCAGTTTTCCCATCTATAAAATGGGGGAAGAAAAGACAGATAATAGTTCTCATAGAGTTGTTACAAGGTTCAGAGGGAGATAGCATATATTAAGCACTTTGCAAACTTTAAAATGCCATGTGATGTGCACTGAAAATTTCACAGCAGCTAGGTAGTGCAGTGGTTAGAGTACTGGGCCTGTAAGACCTGAATTCAAATCCAGCCTCAGACACTTACTAGTTATATGACCCTGGGCAAGTCACCTAACCTCTTTCAACTGTAAAATGGGGATAATAATAGCACCTGCCTCCCAGGGTTTTTGTAAAGATCAAATGTGATAATTTTTGTGAAGCTCTTAGCACTGTGCCAGGCACATGAGCACTTAATAAATCCTTGTTTCCTTCATGGCATAGTAGATACAGAGGCTGGTTGTAAGGAACAAATCAATAGAACATCCTTTGTAAAAAATGTCAGCTATTATCATTGCTACAGACATATAAATACAAACAAATATACATATAAAATATATACATAGGCATCTAAAATCCACTATTAAAATTGTTACATCCTTCAGGGACATCTTGCATTCCCCTTTGCTTTGCTAACCTTAAGGTATCACATAAACATCCTCTGTTATCATTGTTACATCCATGGGGACTTCCCTCACTTTTCCTGCAAATTTGTGTGGGCTCAGAGGAGTGGTATTGCCTAAAAGATAACGAGCTAGCATCAGCATCAGGAAGAGCCTGGGTACCTAAAGGTGCTTGATGCTGGACAAGGGTTCCCATGCCCATCTTCATTGGCAGGGAAACTCCCACTGGGAACTTCCTGCACTAACCCATTCACATGTCCAAGAAACAAGGTCGTAGACAAAATACTTACTTGTGGAAATGCCCTGACTCCCCCTGCTTGCCAGAGTGTCAGCTGCTTGAAAAAAGGCAGGGCCTTGGTCATCTTGTATGTCTGTGACCCCTGGACCTAAGCCGTGCCTTGATGAGTGAACGCCTAGTAACTGTGGGATGGATGGCGTTGTCCCCACACAGGCGTCATCAGTAACTGGACGGATGAGCACCGGATCCCGCCCTGCACCATCTTCCAGGCTTTTAAGTACTACCTGGACATCACTACGCCCCCAACGCCCGTGCAGCTGCAGCAGTTTGCCTCGTTGGCCACCAATGAGAAGGAGAAACAGCGGCTGCTGGTCCTCAGCAAGGTGAGGCTTGGGCCAGCCTCTTCACCCTCTGGTTAAATCTCAGCCCCTGGTAGGGAGGCTTGACAAGACGTGAGCCATCAATGAAGAAACCTGAGGAGGTCTTGGGCTGTTAAGACAGACAGGAAAGAGGTGTCTCTGCCCTGATTGGACCACATGGGGGTATTGGGTTCTTTTCTGAGCATCATATTTTGGGAAAGGAGTGGATGCATTTGAGAGAATCAAGGAGAAGGACAGCCAGGAGGTAAAGGCCCTGGCGTTCCCGTGAGGATCAGTCAAAGGAACTGAGGGTGTTTAGCCTTGGGGAAGAGAAGGCTTGGAGGGGCCACGATAGTTCCTCAAGGAGGCAGTGGGGTATATTGGAAAGAGCACTAACTCTGATGTGGAAGAAACTTGGTTCAAATCTTGCCTCAGATACTTGGTTCCTCTGTGACCTTGGGAAACTTCACTGGCCCTCAGGTTCAGAGAATCATTGCTTTGGAAGCAGAAGGGATCAAGCAGAAGGGATCTTAGAGGCCATCAAGTCAAACCCCCCTCATTTTTCAAATGAGGAAACTGAGGCTGAGAGAGATGAAGTGACTTGTCCATGGTCCCAAAGCTAGTAAGTGGCTGAGGCAGGATTTGAACCCAGGTCTTCCTGACTCCAAGTCCAGTGCTATCTACTGTATCACACTGCCTCTCCTTTGGGGTCAGTAACAGAGATAAAAAGGAATGAGTGATGGCTCCATGAGCCTGGGGTGGGCAGAGCATAAATCCTGGCACTTTGCATCCCTCCCTGGTCCTTCTCCAGGCTTCTTCTAATCTCAGTCAGAGAGTACAATCATGGTATTATCGAAAGAGCACTGGATTGGAAGCCAGGCAACCTGGATTCAGATTTGGCTTCTGTACTAACTAGACTTGAAGTCAGGAATACCTGAGTTCAAATCCTGCCTCATAAACTGTGTGACCTTAGATAAGTCACTTAACCTCTCAGCCTCAGTTTCCTCATCTGTAAAATGGAGAGAATAACAGTACCAACTTGATGAGGAACAAATGAGGTAAGACTTGCAAAGCACCTCAAAATGCTAAGTATTATTATTGCTACTTATATGACCTTGTCTATGTCCTTCCCCTCTTTGGGACTCAGTTTCCTCTCCTGGAAAATGGTCACTAATGGGGCAGCAAGGTGGTGCAGTGGATAGAGCACCGGCCCTGGAGTCAGGAGGACCTGAGTTCAAATCCAGCCTCAGACATTTGACACTTCCTAGCTGTGTGACCCTAGACAAGTCACTTAACCCCATTGCCTAACCAAAAAACAAACAAAAAAAAGAAAATGGTCACTAAGGATCAAATGAGACAATATTTGGAAAGCACTTTGTAAGCCTTAAAGCATTCTGCAGACACTAGCTATTATTATTGCTGGTACTGTTATTGTTGGTGTTATGATGATGATGATGATGCTGATGGTGATGATGATGAAGGTTGGACTAGATAACTCCCGGTCTCGGAGATCCTTTTCACTCTCAGTTGACGATCTTACAAGTTGGTTCCAGCTGCCTTTCCCCCCCTCCCTCGGTGCAGGGCTTACAGGAGTATGAGGAGTGGAAATGGGGCAAGAACCCCACGATCGTGGAGGCTTTGGAGGAATTTCCGTCGGTGCAGATGCCGTCCACTCTCCTGCTGACACAGCTGTCCCTGCTGCAGCCCCGCTACTACTCCATCAGCTCCTCCCCGGACATGTACCCTGATGAAGTGCACCTGACCGTGGCCGTCGTGTCCTACCGCACCCGAGGTAGGCGTGGGCAGATACCCTCCCCCACCCCCATCCTCCCTTGATAGGCAGTGAAGCCAGAAGTCCTGCCCCACACAACCCTAAACTAAATCCTTCCTTAGGGCTCTTCCACATCCACAGCCCAAAAAGTCCCCCAAGGGTAGAGGGGGCATAGAGAAATGATGTGAGTAACAGCCTAGTGAAAAGAATCCTGGACTAGAAGTCAGAAGACCTGGGTTCAAATCCAGCCTCTGACAATACTCGTGTGACCTTCGGCAGGCCACTTAATTTCTTCCTCAGTAAAACAAGAGGCGGCCAGGTGGCCCAATAAGGCCTGGAGTCAGGAAGATTTTAATTTGAATCCTGCCTCAGACGCCTACTAGCTGTGTGACCCTGGGCAAGTCATTAACCACTGTCTGCCTCAATTTTCACTTCTGTAAAACGAGGATAATAATAGCTTCAATCTTCCAGGGTCGTTATAAGGATCAAATGAGACAATATTTGGAAAGCACTTTGTAAACCTTGATGATGATGATGGTGATGATGAAGGTTGGACTGGATTTACTCTAAGGCCTCCTCCAGGCCTAAATCCATGATCCTAAGATCCCTACCAGCTGAATTATTGGGTAACAGTTATGAAGCCACCAAAGTTTATCTCAGGCTCCCTTCAACTATTCGTTTGGGCATTTCTGTTACCTCATTGGATCATAGATTCAGAGCTGGAAGAGACCCAGAGGTCATCATGTCCAGCCCCCTTATTTTACAGAGGAGGACACTATGCCCTAGAAAGGTGAAGAGCGTTGCCCAGGGTCACATGGCTAGTAAGTATCTGAGGCAGGATTTGAACCCAGGTCTGTCTGACTCTTAGACTCTATCTATTACCAACGGTTCTTAATCTCTCTTAGCATCATGGAGCCCTTGGGCAGTCAAATGAAGCCTATGGACCACTTCACAGAGTAACATATTTAAATGCTTAATATAAAACACATAGGATTACAAAGGAAACCAATTCTATTGAAACATAGTTATAAATTAAAAAAAAAAAAACAAGCTTATGGAGCCTGATTTAAGAACTCCTGCACTAAATGATCCAAGGGCAGAGCCAGGCTACTCCTTCAGGTGTGGATTTCATGGGAGGGATTGGGTACCACCAGGTGGGCAGCCAAACCACTTGTTTCCTGCGTTTCTTTGCCAGATGGGGAAGGACCAATCCACCACGGGGTCTGCTCTTCCTGGCTCAACCGAATACAACCTGAGGAGGTGGTGCCCTGTTTTGTCCGAGGGTAAGTGACAATTGGAATGGGGGTAGGGGGCCAGCAGATGGAAGTGCCAATCTGAGTACTTTCCTTGATTCATAGAGTTACCGTGTGCAGGCAAAGAAACCCCTCCCATAAATATCAGACTACAGTCACCTTCCCTGTCCCCAGGAAAAGAACTGTTCAGAAAAGCAGAGCAATTGATTCAGGAAGTCTGGGTTATTACATACATTTAAACAATAGACCTCACTCATTATCTCACTCCCCAAAATCCCTGGATATCTCCCAACCTCATCCCTGCCTCTTGCTATCAAGTGATGAAGCTAAGCTTTCAAATGTGTAACTGCTGAAGTGAAAGAAGGAAGAAACAAGCACACATTAAGTGTCTACTATATGCTAAGCAAACCTTTGATCCCTTCAATCTGCTCTGCAGTGGTCTCCCAATGTAGCCTTCTGAAAAAGATTTTTCTGCCACCTGTGATGACCTCCTCTATGGCAGGGGAAGTCCCCTGACAGAATAGCAGGATGAGAACATTTTATTCCAACGCCCATGAAGGCAGCTGAAGCAGGCACTGTGGAGTGCTTAGAGCTTGGTCAGACATCAAAGATGCACCCCGGGCCATGGCCAATCATCCTAACTTTTGTCCTGCCACCAGACTTGGACGACTCTGGAAGAGAGAATGAAGCTGATGACGCTGTGCAGTTCTGCCTCACTTAAATCCAATTCCCATTCAGGTCAACACATCACATGTTGTCATTGGTCTTCTTCAAAAACGAAGCATGAACAACAATAAGAAGTAGTGTTAGGGTATCAAAGGACCTGGATTCAAATCCTACTTTTTGGTATGTGACCTTAGACTAATTACTTCACATACCTGGGACTCAGTTTCCGCATCTGTTAAAAAAAAGAAGAGGGGGAATGGTTATACTCAATGATCTCTAAGGGTCTTTCTAGCTGTATGTGGACCAACTTGCTAAGTTCTGAGGAAATTAAAAAGCTTAGCAAAATATGGTCCACACCCTCAAGGCATATAGTCTAGTTGGAAGATAAGACACTAACACAAAGAGATTAAATTATAAAATTTCCATAAAGGCATTAGAGAGGTACAGAACACAATACTATGAGGGTTCTGTAGGGGAAGGTCATTCACAACCTGTGAGTCAATCAACAAACATTTATTAAATATTTACTATGTTCCAGGTCCTGTGAAGGGGATTTAAAAAAAAAAAAGTTAAACCAGGTTAATCAAGGAGGGTTTTCTGAAAAGGAAAATTAAAAAAAAAGGAACTGTGTGGGTTGAACTTTACCAGAGTTTTCCTGCCTCAGCAAAAGCCACATCTTCTTCTGGGGAATGTGTTTGTCAAGCTCAGGATTACATAAGGACATCATGGATTTAGAGCTGAAAGGCACTTAGAGTCTGTTGAGTCCAATATGTTACAGATGAAGAAACTGATGCCCAAGGAAGCTAAGACACTTATCGTGGGTCATCTGGCCAATGAGTGTCAGAGGCAGGATTGAAACTCAGGTTTTCCTGACTCCAAGAACAATAGCAGAAAGGTCAAACACACAGACTTGTGGGGTCTGCTGCAAAACCCATGAATGCAGTCAGAAACCAGATTAAAATCTAATTGGGAAGTGTTTCAAAAATAAAAATACAATATGACACAGATAATGTTAATTTGTGGTTTTCTAAGTCAATTTGAAGTTGTTTCCATTTGCTTTTGACACCACCAGCTTCTAGAATATCTACAGACCGTAGAGTGCTTCTAAGTTAGTCTGAGTTCAAATGAGATATTTGTAAACCACTTAGCACAGTGCCTAATACACAGTAGGCACTATATAAATGCTAGCTATTGTTATCATTATTTAGTTAGTTGGTTGTATGCTTACTGCTGTATTTGGCATTAAAATAAGTCCTCCTCCTTTGTCCAGAGCACCGAGCTTCCACTTGCCCCGGGATCCCCAGGTACCCTGTATCCTGGTTGGCCCAGGCACTGGAATAGCGCCTTTCCGGAGCTTCTGGCAGCAAAGGCTATTCGATATCCAACACAAAGGTGAGTTGCAGTCTGCTCTTCTACCCTTTGCCTCCTACATACAGGGGAGCAAGCACTGGGCAGCTTCAATGATCAAGGAAAGAATCAGCCTCCTGCACAACCCAGCAGGATTCCTAAGCCTATGAATGATGGACTGGCCATACCCATAGGGGAAGTGAGCTACCGCTATATGGTAGGATCATAGAATTTTGGACTGGGAGGTTCTCAAAGAACCTCTTTCCTTTTACAAGTGAATAAATTGGAACTCAGCAAGGGAAAGTAATTCCCCAAGGTCACACAAGTGGTAAGTAGCAGAGCTGAGAACTGAACCCAGGTTCTGTCACTCTACATCCAACGAGCCAAATCCTAAAGAAAGGCTCCTTGGTCAGAAATATCTCTATATTTTAAAAAAAAAAAAAGCATTCATTTTGATCAAATTGGATTTACACCAGAGATGCAAGGATGGTTCAACATTAGGAAATTGTTGGCATGAATCATGTAAACAGTAAAAACCTTATGGTTATTTCAATAGATGTAGGGAAAGTTTTCAACACAGTATACATTTTTGCTAAAACCTATAAAAAAGCTTCAGCATAGAAGGACCCTCCTTTAATATGATCAAAAGCATATTTCTAAAGAAAAGAGCTAGCACTATTTGGAAGAGGAAAACAACAGAAGCATTCCCAATAACTAAAGGGGTAAATCAAGGATGCTCCTACTCCCCAGTATTATTTGACATAGTTCTAGAAATGTTAGCTGCAGTAATAAGACAAAAGGGAAATTCAAGGTATAAACATTGACAGAAGCGAGCCAAAATTATTCCTATTTGCATGTGACATGATGGTTTACTTGGAAAACACCAGACTGTCAATGAATAAACTAAATGAGATGATTAATAGCTTCAGTAAAAGAACAGGATAAAAAATAAATACACAAAAATCATCAGCATTTTTCTCTGCGATAGAAGAAAGAACCAAGAGGAAACAATAGAAAAAGAAATTCTCTCCAAAGTAACTACCAAATACATAAAGTATTTGAGAATTAACCTACCAAGACAAATTTGGGGCTTACATAAATAGAACTATAAAATACAGTATTTATAGAAATAAAGGAAGGTTTAAATAGTTGGAGATGTATTTATCGTTCATAGTTGGGCCATATTAATGTAATAAACAATGACCAGAGGATCACCATCTTAGAAACCATCTAGTCTAACCCCATCATTTTACAGATGAGGAAACTAAAGCTGGAAAAAGCTAAGTGACTTGCCCACAATCACACAGCGAGCATCAGAGATGAAATTTGAAACCAGGTCCTCTGTCTCCAGAATCAATATGCTAATGATATTATGAAAGATAATTTATGGATTTAGTGCCAAACCAATCAAAATACCAAGGGTTTATTTTACAGAACTAGATGAAATATCAACAGAATTCAGCTTAAGGAGTAAAAGGTCTACAATCTCAAAGGAATTAATGAGGGCAAAATAAGAATGAGGGGAACTAGAATTGGCAGATCTCAAACTATTCGATAAAGTAGTGATCATCAAAACTCCTTTGGCACTGGTTTAAAAAACAGTAGACAGAGCATTAGCCCTGGATTCAGGAGGACCTAAGTTCAAATCCAGCCTCAGATGCATGATACTCACTAGCTGTGTGACTCTGGGCAAGTCACTTAACCCTGATTGCCTCAACAAAAAAAAAACCAAACACCCAGATCAGTGACATAGACTAGATAAGCAAAACTCAGAAGTAATCAAATGCAATAAGTCCATCTTTTGATAAACCCAAGAATAGAAACCACGGAAGAAAGGATTACCCTATTTATCAAAAACTGGAAAGCAGTTTTGCAAAAAATAGGTTTAGATGGACATCTTATACCATATTCCCAAACAAGCTCCAAATGGATAAGCAACCAAAATGTAGAGAAGGTAGGGAGGCAGAGAAAAAAGGAAGGAAGGAAGGAAGGAAGGAAGGAAGGAAGGAAGGAAGGAAGGAAGGAAGGAAGGAAGGAAGGAAGGAAGGAAGGAAGGAAGGAAGGAAGGAAGGAAGTGAAGAAGGGAGGACCAACCAACCTATAATTCATTGTTATAGGGAACTCCCAGGTGAGGAAACTCTCTTTACTGATGTAAGTATAGCACCTTCCCTTCAACTTAGAGAGATGCTTAGAGTACTAAGAAGTTAAGAAATACTCAGCATCACAGAGCCAATATGTGTCTGAGACAGAACTTGAGCCTGGGTCTTCTGGCTTTCTAGATCAGCTCTCCATCCACTACACCACACTGCTTCTCAAATAAATAAATATTAACCATTATTGCAATAATATTTATAACTACTACTACTGCAATGACTATTATTTCTACATGGGCTTCCCACCTAATCAGCTGCCAGTGTTGTCAGTAACCTGAGTTTCCCTGACTTCCAGGCATGTCTCCATGTCCCATGGTCCTGGTCTTTGGATGTCGACAGTCCAAGATTGACCACATCTACAAGGAGGAAACCCTACAGGCCAAGAACAAAGGGGTCTTCAGAGAGCTGTACACGGCCTATTCCCGTGAGCCAGACAAACCAAAGGTAGTTAATCCTTCTGCCCCTCTCATGCCCCTATCTGATGGGCACACGCTTGGAGAGCCATTCTCTCTTACTGCTCTCTCCTGCCTTCTCGTTCCACAGACACTTAAGCACTCCAGTGGACTCTGGAGCCAGCGTCTTCAAGGCCTTGGGGTCTTGTCATGTGAAACAAGGTCTAGATTGGTTCTATTTGATACCAGAGGGCAGAACTAGGAACAGAGGGTTGGAGTTGTTTGTCCTTTGTTCTGGAATAGGACCATGACATCAGGGAGGGGATGCCATGGCTTGCAAGTGAATTGGACTTAAGTGAAGGAGGGATATAGATCAGAATGACTAGAGATGCCCCTGGATGCAGTGGGAGAACTTGGGTGAAAGCTGTAAGGAGGAAGATTCAACACGCATTTATTAGGGACCTGGGTGCCAAGCACTCTGTCCTCAATGCTAGTGACAGAGACTAAAATGAAACAGTCCCTACCCACAAAGAGTTTAAATTATATTGGGGGAGGAGGGGAGAGAATGAAGATAATACATAAACCAATCAATAGAACATACATACATAGTCACTCTAAAGCTGGGGGAATCAGGAATGTTCTTGAGTATATGTGGAGGAGACAACATAATAAACCCCAACAGTTAGCTTCTGAAGAAGAATAAATTTACTGGATCTGTTCTAGCAGCTGAAAAAGGAACAAGACATTTGTATCGGGCTGGCTTTTGGCAAAATTGTGATGTGGGATCACGGATCTAGAGATGGAAGAGTCTTTAGAGCCTATTGAATCTAATCCCCTCATTTTACAGAGGATGAAACTAAGGTCCATAGATGGGAAATGACTTGCCTAGGATCACATAGCTAGTAAGTGTCTAAGGCAGGATTTTAACTCAGATCTTCCTGGTTCCAACTCCAAGATTTTGTCCATTACACTGCAGTCTTTTTTTTTTTTAATGTTGTTGAGTCCTGGGATGGCTAGCTGCTGCTATGGACAGAACACTGGGCTTGAAATCAGGAATACTCATCTCCATGAGTTCAAATCCAGTCTCTGACACATATTATCTGTGACCCTAGGGAAGTCACTTAATCCTGTTTGCCTCACCTTCCTCAATCTGTAAAATGAGCTGGAGAAGGAAATGGCAAGCCACTCTGGTATCTTTGCCAAGAAAACACGAAATGGGGTCATGAATAGTTGGACATGACTGAAGAAGACTGAACAACAACAAAGAGTTTTGAAAGGAACTAGGGATCCCAAGAAGCATTCCAGGCACAGAGGACAGTCTACTTTCCAATACCTGGCCCTACTCAAAAGTAGAATGGATTGCCTTGGGAAGTATTGGATTTTCCTTCAGAAGAGGTCTTTCTGGAAAAGCTAGGTGGCTGCTTGTTGGGGACTCTTATTCAGGTAAGGGTTGGACAAGATGGCCTCCAAGTTCCCTTCCAATTCCAGGAGTACGAAATTCTTGGAAGTATAGGAAACGGGAGTCCTTGAGGAAGAGCTCCTCAGCTTTAACAGGGATAGGGACCATGTAAGTCCTTTGAGGCTTCTTGTCTCAAATGTAGTCATATAATAATAAGAAGGAATGGACAACTTTACCAGGAGAAGGAACCCTTTGAAAATGAGGGAGTCAAAGCTTGGCTTGAGAGAGGAGTTGAGAAAATGAGTTTGAAAATCAAATTAGATAATATAAGCAAAGTGTTTTGCAAACCTTAAAATGCTATATAAATGTTAGATAGTATCATGGTTATTGTTAGATATTATCATTAATCATCATCATCATCATCATCATCATCTACCTCCACTCTTCACAAAGGTAGGGGATTATGGGTATAAAATGTCACATATGCTGTCAGACACAGATAGGTTGATTTTTTTTTAATTTTCGTTACAGAGTATGGGTTGCTGGTTTTAAAAACAAGTTGTTTGTTTTTAAAAAAAAAAGGAAATAAGGGTGTCCAAGGTTCAGGACTGGCCAGCCCATTGCTATTGACACTCTCTCTTCCCCACAGAAATATGTACAGGATGCCTTACAGGAACAGCTGGCAGAGACCGTGTACAGAGCCCTGAAGGAGAAAGGGGGCCACATTTACGTGTGTGGGGATGTCACGATGGCAGCCGATGTCCTGAAAGCCATCCAGCGCATCATGATCCAGCAGGGGAGGCTCTCAGCAGAAGAGGCTGGGGTGTTCATTAGCAAACTGAGGGTGAGTGGTGACTAGGTGTCCTGGAATCTTCCATGGCTGGAGCATTTCATAGGTCACGTAGACTATTAAGAGCTGGAGGAGTCATTTCAGAGATGCTGTTTGGGAAGGACTTAGAGGCTACCGAGTTCAGCCCCATTCACTTTCCAGATGGTGAACCTGAGGCCCAGAGAGTTACGGGACACATCCAAGGTCAGGTCATAAGTAGCAGAGCCAAGATTCAAACCCAGTTCTTCTAAGTTCAAAGCCAGTCTTCTTTTCACTACACAAAGCTGTCTCCAACCTAATCCAACCCTCTTATTTAACAAAGAAAAAAGTTGAGGCCCAGTAGGGGGAATGACTTGCCTAAGGTCTCATGGCAAGTTAGGAGAAATGTCTATCACTGACTCATGTTTTTAGAAACCATAAAGTTCTCGGCATTTCCCACCAACACCTGGGCTCTTGTATGACTCTGGAGAACTTCTCCCTGGACTCAAAGCCAGTGTTTCTATCCCTCAGGATGACAACCGCTACCATGAAGATATATTTGGAGTCACCCTGCGCACGTACGAAGTGACCAACCGCCTTAGATCTGAGTCCATTGCCTTCATTGAAGAGAGCAAGAAGGACACTGATGAGTAAGCCAGCTCTGTTTCTTTGGAAATCTCAGGGACCAAAGGCAAGCACGACTTAGGCTAGAGCTGGAACTAGGGTGGAGCAACTGGGACTTTCACCAAGGGCACCAACATTCAGAGGGTTCTAGGAACAATTGTGTTTATTCAGCTGGTACAAATAACTAATCATAATACCTATTTAACAGTAATAATTAGTTAAAATAGGATGCTACAAGATGGTCTACTATCTCCCCCCAGCAGCTGCATCACAGGGGAGTTCCTCCTTGACTTGGCCCCGCCAAGGTCTTAGCAACCTTCCCATCATCAGCCTGCTCATGGCCTAGGTTCTCAATCCATGGGACTTCGTGTCAGGAATCTCTCTACCACCCTGAACTGAATGTCTCTTTTTAAAAATTGCTTTGAGGCTACCTTTTGTGGTACTTCTCCAGAGGAATGGAACTGCCGATGATAGTTCTGGCTTACACACAGAATGTTCCTCCTGCCTCCAGAGACCCCTTCCAGTTCCATTGGGCACATCTCTTAAGATACTGTCTTTGGATCATGGCTGTCCACTTGGCTGAATAGCAGGGGTCCCCAACCCATAGATAGCTTAAACACTTTCCATTGTGGTTTTGCTTTCAATCCACCAACTCCCCCAACCAGAACATAATGTTCCTACAGACTATTTGTGACCAACCCATGGTAGAGCCTTGCGAGATAGTATCGGTCTGACCAGCCACAGTTAGTCACACTGTACATTGGTCCAACATAGTGAGGACATTTTGGTCCTGTTCAACTATGAAGGACAACCACCAGTTTTCTTTGGGGATGGGGAAGAGACATGGAACCTGCGATCACACTGGTATAAGGAACTTCTAGAAAGGAAACTCCCTTACTCATGCAAATTGTAACCTTCTACAACTTAGAGTCTTATAATGACTGAGGCAGGGGCAGCTAGGTGGTGCAGTGGATAGAGCACCAGTCCTGGAGTCAGAAGGACCTGAGTTTAAATCTGGCCTCAGACACTTACTAGATGTGTGACCCTGGACAAGTCACTTAACCCTGATTGCCTCCCCCCCCAAAAAAAATAAACAAATAATGCCTGGGGCACTAAGAGGTTGTGACCTGCCCAGGATCAAGTGGCCAGCATGTATAAGAGTCAGGACTTGAATCCAGGTCTTCTCACCTCTCCGCCCAGATCTTTACCTATTACACTACACTGTCTCTCATGTAATCTTCTCATGAATAACAATTCATTGTATTTTGATAATGCCATCCACAGGCCCTGCTCCAGACACCTAGAGATTATAGGATTCAGAGTCAAAAGGAACTTCTGAGGTCATCTAGTCCAACACTTTCAGTCCATAAATGAGGAAATTAAGACCTTTGAGGAATGAAGTGACTTGCCCAAAGTTACCTTGGTAGAAAAGGGGAGGGCTGGATTTAAACCCCTAACTTCTGATTTCAGATTTAGCACTCTACACCAGAGATAACAGCGTGAGGTAGTAGATAGAGCACCGGACTTGAAGTCAGGAAGACCTGGGTTCAAATCCCATAAGCCGTGTGACCCTGAGTAAGTGAAATCACCTCTCTGGGCCTCAGTTTCCTCATCTGTAAAATAAAGGGGTTGGATTCAATGACCTCTATGGTCTCTTCCAACTCTAAATCTATGATCTCACAGGAAATGCCTTACAGCATGATAAAATGAGGACAAGACATCACTTCCTTAATGGCTAAAAGTATGGTTGACTTTATTGTCATCCTTACCTTGTCATGTCTTACCATAATTTCAGATCTATAAGATGCCATTCCACACAACACACACTCCCTCCAACTTGTGGTGACCACATGGTCTCTATTTATTTCCTAAGACTTTTAGATTAAACTGTCTTAGAATTGAAATAGGACCCTTCTTTAAACCACCACTAAACTGTTTCTCAGATGCATGTGTGGTGAAGCGGTGGTGACCCCGGATTCTCTAAGACCGTGCCAACAAGGTGCAATCTCGGCAGGTCCTAGCTGTCAAGGCTTCCACACCTGGTCAGCATCAGAAGCTTATTGTCTGAAGACCAGCTTAGTTAAGATGAGCAATGTGCCTCAACAGGCTGTCTGTAATGAAATGAAGGTTTTGACCGCAGCAGATCACCAGCCAGGCTGCAGTGAGAAGCAATCTGTGTGTTAGCAGAGGAGGTCCCCAACCTCCAAAAAAAAAAACCCATGGATCTTCAATACACTGAAACATCTTTTTTTTAATGCTTAACATATAAGTCACCTTATCTTCTAATACACAAGGTCTCCATATTTTTTCCCCAAGATAAGAAATCAGCTTGGGCGAATTTAGATGGATTGTGATCCAAATCCTTGGAAGAAATTCCTCATCAACAGGGCTATTGTCCTATTGGAGTAAGATGATAATGTGTCAAACATGAACCGAACATCTTCGGGGTTTGTTTGGGGGTTTGGGTTTTCTTTCTCCTAATGAGCTAGTTTCATTTAAAGTCACCATGGGCCTTATATAACACATAGCATTTTGTAACTTTTTTTCTCCATTCTATCATACTTCCTTGGCTATAGTCTTAGTAACATAATGCTTCTCTTGATTCTTTACTGTTGCTGGTTCCTCTCACCCACCCCCATCAAAATTGCTTTGTATACATGTTGACTTGTCTATGGCTATGTTGTTTTGCCCAATAGAAGGTAAGCTCCTTGAGAGGAATGATTGTTTCATTCTTTTTCTTTGTATTCCCAGCCTTCTGGCACATAGTAGGTACTTTTAAAATGTGATTGGGAGGGGAGGGAAGGAAGGAAGGAAGGAAGGAAGGAAGGAAGGAAGGAAGGAAGGAAGGAAGGAAGGAAGGGAGGGAGGGAGGGAGACATCAGGATCTTGGGAGATTGTGGGAATGTTTTCTATAGTCGTCTCTGGTCTACTGGGAGGGCTTTGTGCTAACCCCACTCTCTCCCCCTCCCTTCTTCCCCGACAGGGTGTTCAGCTCCTAACCAGGTCCCTTCTGCCCCATTCGGATGGATGCCAGGCTGGGATGCCTGCCCCCAGGCCTTCTCCAGGTGGAAGGTCCTAGGTTTGGGAAAGATGGACTCTGCTGACTCTTTCTTATGGGACTCCCGTGAAATGCGCGCTCCCTCTTGTCCTGTTGTTGCATCGTGGTTTTTGGGTTCGTTTTTCTTCTTTTTAGACTTCCCATGGGGCTTCCCTTGGCCCCCTTTGTTTCCTCTTTGAACTTTTCTGCTGCAATGCAATGGCTTCTTCTCCGCAGCAGCTCTTATGAAATGATTTTTCTTCTCACCCTCTTTCTCTCTCTCTATTCCAAGGGCATACCACAGCTGCATGAAATCACCAGATCACTCCCATTTGGCATTTCCATGTTGGTTTTCTGGGGTTTCTTTGGAAAGGCAGCAGGGACTGGGGAGGAGAGATTAGCTGTGGGTTTCTTCCTATGGATGGTCTCCAGCACCTAACGTCACACACCATCCTTTTTTAAAAGTTATTGTCATTTTTTGGTGTGCGTGTGCACGCACGTGTGTGTATGTGTATGTGTGAGGGGCATGGGTCCTCATCTGTTCTCCTCTTGCCTGTGCAAGCCTGTTGCCTGCAGACCTTTGGTGCAGAGAAATTGTTTTCCCTTGGCACATGCTGACCCTTTCTGTGTTCCCACTCAACAAAGCTGGCGCCATTTTCTATGAACCACTTGGGAGCCCCTGGATTGTACGACATTGGCATTCAAGTGGTCAGGGTGGCTGTGATGACTGGAGATGATTTGTCCCCCACTTGGGATTGAAATCAATTAGTATATAAGCCACCAAGGAACAAATCCATCTCATGAATTCCATATACCATGCTCTTGCTCCCACTTCTCTGTCCCCTGACACATCATCTAGTTATGTCCCTCAAACCTTTTCCCAGGTCTGTCTGCTACACTGCTCCTGGTCCAGGTTCTGCCACTATTTGGCACTGAGCAAGTCACTCCATTTCCCTGGGTCTCAATTTCTTTCTCTGTAAAATGGATGAGAATCTGTAAGGAATAAGCTCCTCCTCCCGCCTCCCCCCAAAAAAAAGTTGTCTGAAAGTAGAACAGACTTCCTCTCCAGTAGAGTCCTTCAAGCAGATTTGGATGGCCTGACAGGCAGCCAACAAGCATTTATAAGCACCTACTATGTGCCAGAAATGATGCTATGTACTGGAAGTACAAAGAAGGGCAAAACCAATCCCTGCCGTAACTTGGTACAAATAAGGTATAGACAGAGTCCATGGAAAGCCACTCATCAGTGATGTTGTAGAGTAAAGTTAACAAGCATCTATTAAGCACCTCCTGTGTGTCAGGCACTGTGCTAAGTGTTGGGCATACAGTGAAAGAAACAAACCCACAATTCCTGCTCTCAAGGAACTCACAGTCTAATGGGAATGCATTCCAAAGGCTGGGGATGGCCAAGGCAACTTCTAAATTTCTTACAACTCAAGAGTGTGTAAAAGAGGAGAAATGAAAAGTCTCTAAGCTGCCTTCTGAGCCTAAAAGTCTGTGATCCACTTGAAGCTGGCCAAAAGCAGCAGTCTGGGAATCACAAGCCCTACATTGACCTTGCTGTGTGATGTTGGGGAAGTCTCCTTGCCTCCACATGCCTCTGATTTTCTCAGCTATTTTTTTTTTTGAGAGAGAGGGAAAGAAGACTTTGCTTCCTCAGCTTGGAGACAGTATAAAGGTTGTTTCTTGAGCGCTACATTATGTCAACACTTAACACCGTTAGTTGGTTTCTGGCTCCAGTGGTAGACTTGCCCTCTCCCCCTGAGATATGAAACCTGAAAGGATAGTTACAAGAGGGGCAGAATAAAGACACAAGGTGTACCCATGTACCCTCGACAATAGGAGACAGCAGTGGACTGTGGTAGTTCAAAAAGTACAGGAGATGCTGCGTTACACTAATGGAATAAAGAAGGTTTTAGTCCTGTTGTCTGTCCTCTGCTGCCCTGATCAGACCATATTTGGAGGACTTGTCCAGAGGAGGATGACCAGAACAGTGAAGGGTCACCAGGTCACGCCATCCAAGCTCAATGGGGGACCTGGGGATGTTTAGAATCTAGAAGAAAAGATTTAGGACAGTGTGCATAACTGCTGAGTGGAAGAGGATTCAACTTGGAACTAGAAAAAATAGATGGAAGCAGCAGAGGTAGATTTTGACACAGGGACAGTGAGATGTAGCCAAAGGTGGTATGCCTTCACTGAATGTCTTCAAGCAAAGGCCAGAGGACCCCTTGGTATGGTTATTGTTGAGGGAATTCAGGGTTACGTTGGACCAGATGCCCACTGAGGTGCCTTCCAGCTCTGAGATTCTGTGATCTTGCGCAGAGGAAGAGATTCAGGGATAGATGTGTTCACTTCAACAGTCTGACCCTATAGAACAGAGGTTCTTCACCTTTCTTCCAAGACTTCTGACAATTTGTTGAAACCTATGGACCTCTCAGAATCATATTCTTAAATGCATTAAATAATAGATATAGGATTACATACAGGAAACCAAGTATATTGAAATACAGTTATCAAAATATTTTTAAAAGCAAAGTTCAAGGTCTCTAGGTTAAGAATCCATGCCTTAAAAAGATGAATAATTTAATTAGATGCTTTTGACATAATTCCCTTCTCTTGATCCAGATTTTAAAAGTCCTTTCTAAAAACTTTTGCCGCCCTACCTAATGGAAAGCAAATCTTCTCCCATTCATGATAATCCTGACCTCTCCCTGGCTAGGCCCCTTAGTGTAATTGCCTCCCCAAGAAAGAACTAGTAAAGTTTCTGCCTATTTGTAGGTGCTAATCAATGTTGGGTGGCATCTGAAAAAAACAATGGTCTCCCAGGTGATGAAGCCTCAGAGGGCCTGCTTTAACCCTACAGGATAAGAGAGAGGCCTCAGTTTCCCATCCATGCCCTAGCCCTTGGTTTTCTTTATTATTTTGGATGGGCAACATTTCTTATATAGAGCACCCTCTGACTGAGCTTGGAGACCTGGCAAAGAGAAAACACTCGGGCCCCCTTGGCCAGAGTTAACATAGCTGTGAGGCCAGATAATCTCTAAGAACCAATCTCATGGAAGCTAGGAGTGCAAAGGGACCTTCCAATGAGCAAGCCCGCCCAGGATAGATGGTTGTCCTTCTCCTTCCCTAAGACCTGTAAGGAAGATGGCATCACACATGGTTCGTGCTACTGTTCTATCCCACGGTGGTCAGCAAAATCTTCCTCATGTCCAGTCACAATCCCAAAGCAGTGGAGAGAGGTCCAGATTTAGGATTAAGAAGACCTGCATTCTAATGCTGCCTCAAACACATCCTAGCTGTGTCACCCTTGGTAAGCCGCTTTCGGATCCCATTTCTTCACTTCTAAAATGAGGCTAATAATATTACATGCTACACATGGTTGTCCTAAAGATCAAATGAAAAAATATCTCTAAGATGCTTTGCAACTATAACAAGCTATGTAAATGTTAGCAATGATAATTCGCTCTCCTTTTTTTCTTTAAGCCAGTTTTCTCTTATTTAATCAAGAGAATGGCTCCAGCATCCTCCTTATAAAAGCCCCTTCAATGAGTTGAAGATGGTCACTGAGTCATCCCTTCACCTTCTTCAATTAAAATAACTCTGGCTCCTCTCATGGCTCCTCCCAAGGCCTTTTTTTCAGTCCTTCTGAGCCTTCTGAGTCACATCTCCTAAGATATCACTAGCTCCCCAGAGCTGCTGCTGCTGCCTCTGCCCTCCCTCTTCCCTTCCCCTCTGACATAGACTGTCCTCTCTGATTTCCATTCCCAACTAAGCTTCACGTTTTCACAAATGCCCCAATCTTTGATAAATATCATTCGTAAGGAGGATTGTGACTGCAGCCACTCATTCTAAACTGGGACTCAGAAAACGAAAGAGTCAAATGGAGAAACCACAATGTGTCTCTAGAAATGGGTGTCATCCTAAACTCAGTCCCTGGCCCCCAACACAAGCTTCTTTATAGCCACCCGAGACTAGCTATCAGGTAGGAGATTAATCAGGTGAGATCCTCAATTTCCAAGTACTCCTTAACCTTGAAAAATCTTAAAACAGCTTTATCCTCAAACCAGAATCCTTCTGTGTGTCATAGGGTCATAGGATTATGGTTTTACAACTGGAAAAGGCCTTAGAGGTGATGCAGTCCAAGCCCATACATCCCTCAAAGAGACAAAGCAGCAGGCCCCAGACAGAATGAGAATATGGTCTGCTGAAGAGCAGCCCCTTAGATCTAGAGCTTTCAGTGATGCTGGAGGCCAGGCTCATTTTACAGATGAGGAAACTGAGGCAGGAGGTACTTAAGTGACTTCCTCAAGCTTACACAGGTAGTGTCAGAGGTTGGGTATGAATCCACATCATCTGATTCCAATTCCAGTGATCTTTCCATTGCCCCATGATTTCCTGGGCAGATCCCTTGTGAAAGAAAGAGAACCAGATCCTTTGACCTTCTTCATCCCAGGACAGTGGCCCAAGCATGGATGGGTTAAGATCTGCATTGTTGGAGGGTGTGGTCTTCAGAGTATCACTTTAAGTGAGTAGATGCTGCCCCCTTGTGGTGATTCTCAGGCAATTCCTTGAAGTCCTGGGGTTGTCCAAAACAATGTAATCCCATCCGAAAATTACAGAAATTCACTTTGCAGTTTTTTAAATCTGGTTACCTGGCATCTGAGAGTGGTCCCATTGGGGGGGGGTGCATTTCTTCTTCTCTAACTTATTAATAAGTAGGATTTCTTAACTCTAAATATCCTACTAAGAGTGAGGTAAAGGACCAGATCCTTCTTCCTCCTTCTCCAACTCCTGCCACAAAGAGTAAAGACAGAACCTGGTGAGTAAAATCATTTTCTCTCTAAGTCAGCAGAATGGTCCCTCAAAAAAGGCTAATGATCCCTAGATGCAGACCAGGCCTCAGCAAGCTAACAGCCCATTCCCAATAACAGAGAAGGAAAAGAAATGGAGAAATGCTTCTCCCAAGATGGTTGAACTTGAGTCAACCTCACTGGCCTCAAAAACTACATCAACCAAATGTATACACACTCAATGTTACTCTCTCTCTCCCCTTCCCTTTCTTCTTTTCTCCCTCCAACCAGACTCCTAGCTTACATGTCTTTTTATACCCTACTCTTACTATCTTCCATGAAGGGTCTAGGCCAAGAGCACCAAGAAGTTGCAGGGTGGGATGGCAGAAGATACATTCTTGAACCCAAACTATGAGGCAAACAAGTAACATTCACCCTGGCTCTCTGTGACATGGTGAACTTTCTAAACCATTCTCTGCCCACCTAGCTGGACCCCCTCCAGTCTGAATGCAAAGCTGTCCACTGAGTTCACATGAAAACCTACGCTTGAGAACTCTATCACTGGCTCTTTCATCAGTTCATCTCAAGCCCCTATGTCCATCTTCATCCATGCCACTCCACCCAGCCTGCCTCCTCTGTTTGCCCTTTGACATCTGAATCCTTCTTTCTCCTTGCATCTTTCTGAACCTACCGATTCCATCGGAGGGCCTGGGTTACCCTGACCCTCTCTAGCCCACAGATAATCAAGTGAAAGGAATGCTGACCTGGGATTCCAGAGTTGCATCTCCACACTCCGTTATCCGCCTGCCATTTCCAAACTTTCCACTTGTTTTGAGAATGCAAAAGGCCAAACAGCAGTGATACCCCAAACAAGACAGGAGGGCCAAAGGGACCCCTGTAGCCACACCGGATGTCAGAAGGGTCCTCCCAGGACATGGGTACAAGAAAAGCCTCTCTAGCCGCCTTCTCTCTGCAGGGCCCTTCAGGCCACTGCAGAGATTGCCTCTGGTGACCAGGGCATTGGTTACAACGCCATCTGACCCTGAAATGTTTCTGTGCCTATGGCCCCGAAGGATAAAGGGCAGCTAGGCATGTCTTCATCCTGGGGAAACAATCGGATCTTTTTTCCAAAAGCCAAAACTGGGGACAAGGGAGGATGGGAGAAAGAATACATATGCTTCCGTTTAACCTCAGATGCACCTTTAAATATCTCGTTTACATCTGCCTGGCTTAACACAGAACCCAACTTATCAGCCAGACTGCCTTTGTAGCCAGAGACTAATCAGACCTTCTGCCCCTCACAACCAGCTTGCTTCCAGTCAGAGTTGAACATTAAACAGCGAGGGTCTTAGATTCAGTTCTGTAGTTCGGATCAAATAACTCCATGAGGCTTTCTAACGGAGCTCCTCATGGATGCTTTCTGAAACCTTACAATGGCCTGAGCATTTCCTAAGCAAAATGCAAGGAAGAAAGGGTTATCTCCCAAATTGCAGTTTTTAAAGGAAGAAAGATTCCTTGAAAGCAAGGTGGAGCTGAAGATTCCTGAGCCTGAGATTCCAGGCCAAATTCCTTGGGTTCCCATCCATTCAGATGCACCATCCCCATCCCATCTCTCGTGAATAATCATAATATGTGCATAATAAAGAATACAACCGTGTTCTTTTTGTTGTGATCACCTACACCACTTGACAAGCTGAGGATGGACTCGGTGACTCAGGGGCAACTGTCTGGTCAGCTTCCGTCTTGAAGCACAGTTGTATATGTTTCCTGGGGGGGGGGGACTAGGAGGAACAGAGTTGGAGCAGGAGTGGATGCTGCATTTAATCATGGATTTTCCCCCCTACCTCTGAGCTCTTAATGCTGCTAAGTCTGTGCCATGCTCCAGCGCCTCTCTCCAGAACTGACTCCTGCTCAGTCTCTGAGGCTCTCCAGGCTGTGTTCTCCGCATGCACTTATTCTTCTGGATAGTTCCAATCTTCTGGTTTTATGGAATTAAAAAAAAATTATTCATGCTTGTTTGCATTATGGTTAAAAATTAAAAAGTGGACCTAACATCACAGACTGTGGTCTTTTGTGTGAATTGCTTAAAGTCTGTAAATTCTGTACCCTTCCACAAGATACAATTTTTGATTATACAGGATACATGTTTGCCCATCTGTGAAATGGGGTGAATAACATGTGCACTACTGGGGCAGGTAGTGGCACAGTGGGTAGAGCACCAGCCCTGGAGTCAGGAAGACCTGAGTTCAAATCCGGTCTCAGATCAGACACTTGACACTTACTAGCTGTCTGACCCAGGGCAAGTCACTTACCCCTAATCGCCTCGCCAAAAAGAAAAAAAACAACCTACCTCACACGGTTGTTGTGGAGAAAGAGCTTTCTAAATCCTAAACCACTATAGAAATGGAAGTTATTATTATTATTACTTTACTTAAAGTAAGGCAATGTGGTAAGAGCCAGAGTGCTAGGCTTAGACACCAGAAGACACAGTCCCAAACTTTAGCTCTGACACATACAGGCCCCTGGACCCTAAGAAACACACTTAACCAACCTCCATGTGCTTCTATAGATAGGCAACTATCTAGGACCAGTCTACTAAGTCATATATAGGTTGGGATCTACATTGGTACATGGAGTTCCCACACCAGGCGTTTCCCTATGCTGATGAAATCACTGTTGAAGGACCCAATTAAAAAGCGTTCATTAAGCCCTTACTATATTCCAAGCACTGCGCTAAGCATTGGGGATACAAACAGAAAAGTGAGCTGGCCCCTGCCTTTGAGGGGCTCACATTCTAACAAAAGGAGACAACACATAGAGGAGGGTTGCAGCTGCAGGGTAAATGGTAAGTCCTGAAGGTTCACAGGAAAATTCCTTCACAAGTTCACTTTTTTTTAAAACCACACCTGGGATTTTATTGATATAAAGAATTTCCAGTGAGGAAACTCCCTCTACCACTGGAGATTAGCACCTGCTCTGCAATTTAAAAGTCTTCCGGGAGTTCCCTGAGACACTGAGAAGTTAAGTAAGTGACTTACCCAGGGTCACACAGCCAGGACTTGAACTTCCTGATATGGAAGAGCAAATCACAGATCCAAGAATCCATTATTTCATTCACGCTATCTTTGTGAGTTGTTGTAGACAAATAAATAAAATAAAACAATAATAAATAAATGGGGGTGGTCACTTGATGGCCGATCTTCTAGTAATGGGAGTCTATGCACTTAGTTAAGATGATCTTAAGACCACAGGCTCAGCCTGAGGCCAGATCTATCCCTGAAACTCTTCCAGCTCAGAAAGGAAGACCTGCCAGAGATTGCCTTCCACATCCTTGGAGAACCTGAGTCAACTCCAAATCCCAATGGAGTACCAGTAGACTACCTTCCTTACAAGCTAAGAGAAGGAAAGAGGAACAAGTGGTCTGGAAAACCTGAGGCAACATGGCTAGGGTGGATCAAAGATCATCAAATCAGACCCTTGGCAGCAACCAGAGAGACCATCGGCTCCAACCCTTTAACTCGCTTTTAACAATTCAATAGACCTTTATTATATGTCTTCTATGTGCTAAGCAATGTAACGGTCGTTCCCTGCACCACGATGAATAGGACACATGTCCTGCTCTCAAAGAACTTACAATTAAAAGCAGAAAACCAAGTAGATAAATAACAGTGAGAAAAGAAGAATGAGAAATGCTCCAAAGCAATGTTCTGAGAGAAATATAAAAAGATAGAGACTTCATCTGAGATCGTGGAGACGCTTGAATTTTACAGATGAGGAAAATGAGGCCCAGAGAGAATTAAAAGTATCATATATTGAGAGCTGGAGAGGACCTTAGGGGGCATCTGGTCCTACTACTTTATTTTAAAGAAGTAACTAAGGATCAGGGAAAGGACACGATTTACCCAAAGTAACACAGGTAGTAAGGGTCAAAGCACAGATCTGAACCCAGGGCTTAAAGTGTGGTGGGTGTAGTAAGAGCCAGGAAATAGGTGTCAAGGTGGATCTAGGAGCAAAAAAAGGAAAGATGAGCATTAGGAATATTATCCCTCTGCATCTTCCCACCTGGAGCCCATTAAGGAATAAGAGTGGCCCGAGCTACTGGAGGAGGCAAAGTTCACACTTGCTTGTTATAAATTTTTACAACAGCTCTGAATTTGTGAGCCTGAGAACATTTCTTCCAAGTCTCAAGAAACACATAGGAGCTATCAGTGGCCACTCAATTACTGCGAGTTTGCAGACTGGGGAGTCCACCAGATTGTTTCTTTTCCCTTAAGGACAACGAGAATATGCTGTCAATATGGTGACAGCAGTGCCTCTGACCTCTCTGGGCTTCAGTTTCCTCATCTGTAAAATAAAGGGGTTGGGCTCAATGGCCTCTTGTGTCCTTTAATGCTCTAAATCTGTGATTTTGGGCCAAGATTACAAATTAGGTGCTGCTCCAAGGTGAGGGAATTTCCTCAGCTCCCCAGGTTTATCACATTGATACTGTAATCTGAAGCAAACACTCTCTTGAGGGAATTTAGATCTCTCTTTCCCTCCTGAAAGGGGAAGACGACCGGAGAATGAAAAGGCCAGTTCTTGAGATTTTAATTTCCTTTTTCACTAAAAGAGAAGAAAACCAGAAGAAGATGATGCCTGTGAAATTAAAGAAGGTTTTCATTAAGCAGGAAAGAAAAAAAAATAACATGCTCATGGGTACTATCTGGGCTGTGCTGAATAGGATGCCAGGTAATGGATGGGAAGAGTTTATATACCTTTTAAACAAACAAAGGTAAGGAATTTGGTGGAAAAGATGGGCTTAGAAAGGAATAAGTCAGTGGGCCCATCTCCAAGGGAAGGGGGAGTGAGGAACTCCAGATGTCAAGGCTGTGGACAGAAATCAGAAGGCATCCTTGGTGACCAAGCAGTTCACAGGTCAGGGCTTGATAAGAGATGTCTCCAAAAACAGGATAACTCTGATAGCCTCATAACCAAAGTTAGGGCAGTCTCTGGAGATAAGGTTGTCTCCAAAAAGACCATAAAACAGGATATATCCATAGTCTCATAACCTGCAGTCAGGAAAGTCTTTGAAGATAGGGATGTCTCTTGAAGGTCCATAAACCACCAAATGGCTTAAGGGCTACTTCAAAGCTGATGTGAGTTTAATTGGCTTCAGAGTTGGTGATTTTCTGCACATCCTGCTGGCTTCAGTCTCGGGGTTACTGCAAAGGACTTTTGGTATGTCAAGCAATTATGCTTCTTAATACAGCTAGTCCTCATACAACTCTTTTCTGTTACCTGGATAATTGGGGATAACTCTGTTACTTGAATAATCAAGCAAGTCAAGGCATTTAGTATACTCATTTACAGATGCACCCATATAGTACCACGGAAAGAACATTGCAGAAATCGGGGTCAGATTCTGCCTCCATCACTTATCTGTATACTGTGACCTTCCACAAGCCACTTAATTTCTGTTCAGTTCCCCCGTCCACCTGAATTTTAATGAAAACAGTCAACACGACAAAATGAATGTCTTTAAGCGGGGCAAATGAATTGTGCCTGGGGTGCTACTTAGCAAGTGCTGGGGAACCCAGGGGCCTGGGAACAGGGTTTATATAGGGTACTAAGGCAGAGAGAATGTCTAGGCTGCAGGTGGGAGAGGTCAGGCATCTCACTGTCTCACCAGATAAGGTAACAAGCTAAAGTCGACAAAGAAAACTTGGGAATCTCAGCCAAAGAGGACAGCTTGGGAGATTTACAAAACAATCAGAGGCTGGAGTGATAATCAGAGCTTGTGATCAGCCCCAGGCGATTCATTGGCCTGGGAACAAAACCAGGCCAAGCTCAGTCAGTTCTCGGCTGACTGCATTTGTGCCGCTCTCATCTATAACATGAAGGAGATGGAGCTGATAACGTCCACGGTGCTTTCAACTCTGGATCTGCGAGCCTGTGATCTTACTGGCTGTGTGATCTTGTATAGGTCATTTAAACTCTGTGTTCCAGTTTCCTCATCTGTGGTAGGAGAAGATTGCCATGCACGACTTCTGAAGCCCCTTCCAGTTCTGACCCTATCATGCCAGGAGACTGTGTGGACGGCATGTAAACGGCATTTGGTGAGAATCTGCCAAGGAAAGCCCTTGAAGTGAGCGTGAAGGCCACGCCAGTAGAAGTGGACTTTGGAAGTTCCTATCAAGTAGAAAGGACTTTATGGATCTGGAGATTAAACAATTAAGAAGCATTATTAAGTACCTACTAAGTGCCAGGCCCTGGGGATAAAGTCCTTGCCCTCGAGGAGCTTATGTTTTGCTGGGGGGCACATCATTTCCCAACTGGATGGTTCAGTGGACAGAGCACTATCAGGAAGACCTGAGTTCAAATCCAGCCTCAGACACTTATAGCTGTGTGACCCTGGGCAAGTCACTTAACCCGTGTTTGCACTCCAGAATCTTTGCCAAGAAAACCCCATAGACTATATGGCCCGTGGGGTCACAAAGAGTCGGACATGACCTAAAAACAACAATGCGACATTAATCAATATTAACATTTGTGTGGCCCTTTAAAGGGCTGCAACATGCTTTATACATATTGCCTCATTTGGTCAACCCTAGGATGTAGGTGCTATTATTTCCCCATTTGGCAGGTGAGGAAACTGAGGCTGAGAAAGGTTAAGTGACTTGCCTAAGCATGTTTGAGGCAGGATTTGAACTCAGATCTTCCTGACTCCAAGTCCAGCACCGTCTACTGCCTCAAGTTGACTTGATCAACCGCTAAGCATTTATGAATCACATTCCAGGCACTGTGCCAAGTAGTAAGGCTGCGTAGACACATATCAGCCTCAAAACGCTTCCCTAACGACTTCATCTGTGTTTAGAGTAGAAGGTATGGGTAGGAAAGAGGATAAATCTCAATGGACAAAGTGTAAGTTTAAACCTAGAAGGTACTATACAAGCCACCGAGTCCATCTCCTCCATTTTGCAGCCATTAAGCCAGACACCTGCTAGGTGCTGAGGACATAAAGAAAGACAAAAACATGGTGCCTTCACACTGTCAAGGAGTTTACATTCTAATGGAGAAGTCAACATTCAAGCAACATTGTACCTATAAGATATATGCAGAGTAGAAGAATGAAATCCAAAAGAGGAGGCATGGGGTGGAGGGGAGAGGAATCAATCAATCACCAAGCTTTTATAGATACCTATTACGTGACAGTCACTCAGCCAAGTCCTGTGGATACAAGAACAAAAGTGAAACCAGGCTCAAATAAGATGGGGAGATGACACCTGGAAGGGATGAGTGACAAAGGAAGGGAGTGTGTTGGTCTAGGAAGCAGGGGGCGGGGAGGGGGGGAAGTCCATTGTCACACCCTGCATCTGTCAAAGCTTGGTGATTGATTGATTCCTCTCCCCTCCACCCCATGCCTCCTCTTTTGGATTACATTCTTCTACTCTGCACATATCTTATAGACTTATCTGGGCAACATACTGAGCAGGAATAGATCCATTCAGACTAATTCTTAATGTCCTTCTTTAGAAGGACTGAACCCTGAAAGAAAGAGGGATGGGGAAGCTCTGAGTCTCCAAGATAATGATTACTAAGAAAATTCATTTTTCCCAATGTTAACTAGGCAGGGATCTGACCCTGAATACAGCATCATGGACTCCCAGATATAGATCTGGAAGGGACTTCAGATGCCATCCAGCCCAACCCTCTCATTTTATAGATGAGGAAACTGAGCCTCAGAGAAGTGAAATGACCTGCCCAAGGTCACACAGGTAGTATGTAGGTAGGATTTGAATCCAGGTCCTTTGGCTCCAAGTACCATGATGCTACAGCTCCACTGTACCCTGATGTTTTTATTTGAGTGTGCTTTGTTGTTTTTTTGTTTGGTTGGTTTTTTTATTTCACCCTTGGCAAAAGGCATCCCCAACTGCATAACATTAATGTAATTGTTACAATGAGGAAGCTATGCAAAAACAGCAATTAACAGCTTAACCTACCTGGAAACAAATTAAATAACCATCCTTCATTTCACTTAAAGAAAACCAGGCAAGTTAATAAGATACTGTGAGTAATGAGCAAAGGGATATTTAAAAACCCAGAGCCCTGGTCAGAGCACATAGTGTGTTCCCTTCTGGGCGCTCTTTTTGGCAGGACATAGATAGGGGTCCGGAGAGTGATCAGAGGTGAGCAACAAAAATGGTGAAGGGCTCCAGGATATTTGCCTCATGGAGATCAGTTGAAAGATGTGGGCACCATTGAGCCCCCAGAAGAAAAGTCTTAGGAAGTGTGACATTGAAAAAGTTCAAGAGACAATTTCTGGGTAATCATTTTATTAATAATGCTACCATATTATTAACGAGGGATGGTCATTTGGCCTTCTCAAACCAAAACCAACTCACTATAGGCTCACAGTTTACATGCCCTTGGAAGAGTGTGTTGTGTGTCCCTGAGGGTGACAATCAGCTCTAATTGGTTAACAAATAATTAGAGAGAATGAATATTATTATGAGAGGTAGACCCATTCTAATGAGGGTTAGGGGGACTGGACTTCTTCAATTATGCCATTTACTTCCAAATCACCCCCAGCCTTGGGCAATTTAATCAAAGAATTTGCCTCCACCCAGACCCGAGTAGAACACAATGGCTTCCCTACCTGGATGGGGTCTGAACCAGATTGGTAAGAAAGTTAATCCAATCTCATTATCAGAAACATCCTTCAAAGACTGAACAACCTGCAGGCTTCTGAAAAAACCCTGGTCCTAATTCAATAACTGATTATTAATATGAAAGAGCAATAATCATTTCTCCCAGAAGGGAAAGGTTAACTGTGTTCAAATATTTGAAGGGAAATTAGCCATGTTCTGCTTGGCCCAGCAGGGCAGAACCAACCAGGAACCATGGGTGGTCATTGTAAAGAGGCTGATTTAGGCTGGAGGTTAAGATATTCCTAAAAATCAAAGCCATCCAAAAGTAGAAGGCACTGCTTGGGGAAGTGGTGGGACCCCTCCTCACTTCATGCAAAGGTCATTTGCTGGAGATGTTGTAGAGAAGAATTTTGTTCAAATATAGGTCAAACTTTATAGGTCTCTTCCAACTCAGATTTTATCACTGTCCTATCTGAGGAGAAACCATTGGCTTTTCTGTGCCTCCATTTCCTCAATTGTAATATGGAATGGAGTCCTCTCACCAGCAGAGAAAGGGAGATTCTCTTCTTTCCCTGGGCCTGCAGCCTCCAGGGCTCAGGGAGAAACAACAAAGTTATCTCAGTGGTGTAGTCTAGTGAGCACTAGACTTGGAGGCAGGGTAGGCATGTTAGAATCTGGCCTCAGCCACTTGCTGTGTAACCCTGGGTAACTCTGAGCCTGAGTCTTATCTTCTGTGTGCAATGCCCCCTTAGGGCTCCTTCACTGAATTCACACTGCCATTGGCTGGTTGGGTCCCCATGAGGCAGCTGTTACTACTTCCTGGGCCCTAGGTGCAGCTGTGCCCCTAAATACTAGGTCAAAAGCCCCTACTGGTGTACTTCTCCTTAATCAGCCAGTAGACTCAGTTCTTTAAGGACATTTACTCAAATATCATAGCAAGGACGGTATTTGGAAAGCATTTGCACAAACATCTGGAGCACAGTCTCCCACAAGAGTCCAGGAGGAGGGAAGAGTGGACACAAAACACACATGGTCAAGGCAACTTCTAACTACACAGCTGCAGGTCCTTGCTGTCCTTTCTCTCGCCAGAGGGGTAGCAGGAAGGTCACTCCTCTGTTCGGGGCTGGCTCTTCAGAGGGCTGGCTGTGGAGCAGCATCCCAGCTGGGCTCCTTCCTCCTGGGTTTTCACTGGCTCTGCCCCCATGCCTGGGACTTATCCTCTCTGCTGCCTGGCTTTCCTGGATTTTTTCAAATCTCAGCTAAATCCCACCTGCAAGAAGCCTTCCCCAGGCCTCCTTTAATCCAGTGCTTTCCCTCTGAAACTACACCCCCCCCCAATTTATCTTATATATATCCTGTTTGTACATGGTCATTCACTTGTTTTCTTTGCCCTTAGACTGTGAGCTTCTTAAGGGCAAGGCCATTTTTAAGCCTCAATTTATATCCTCAGATCTTAGCACAGTGCCTGACACACAGTAGGCACCTAATAGATATTAGTTGACTGACTCTTTCTAGGGTAGCTTGTCCTGGGCTAGGAGATAATGCATTTTTTTTTCAAGAGCAATGTTACCAAGTCCTTAGATGAGATCAGCAGAAGACTTTTCCCTTTAACTCCCTCTGGACCTCACCCCTGAGGCTGTTTGTCCTTTCCCTCCCTTCCCTGTAGCCTTAGGGTGATTAGTTTTATTACAATCATTTGCACCTCCCATACTCCTTAGGAAATTTTACATGTTTTTGTTCAATGACCAACCCTTTGTGACCCCATTTGGGGATTTTCTTGGCAAAGGTCCTGGAGTAATTTGCCATTTCGTTCTGCAGCTCATGATGAAGAACTGAGGCAAACAGGGTTAAGTCACTTGCCCAAGGTCACATGACTAGTAAGTGTCTGAGGTCAGATTTTAATTCAGAAAGATAAGTCTTCCTGACTCCAGGCCTGGCACTCAATGCACTGTGCCAACTAGCTGTCCTAATTTTATGTGTAACTAGGTACAAAGGTAAAGATATAGTCCCTGTACAGGAGGCATATTCACTTTCTTGAAGAACTCTTAATATATACAATTAAGGTAGTTACTCGTCCCTTGTTTCCTGACTGTACTCCTTTGGACTTTTCCATGCCCCAGGAATCTTTTCATCTTGCCCTGGTATTGTAATGCAGAACATTATTTTGCCATTTAGGTAGTAGGGCCCTTTAAGCCATGGAAAGCAAAACTTGGTGCTTCATCTTGCCCCAGACCTCTTTCCTCCTAAATCTAAACAATAGTGAAATGTACTCTCGCATAGCTCAGCACAGCCCATACCTCCAATGCAAATGGATAAGAAAGCTTGCAATATAATTGCTTTAGATAATTATGTTTATACCAGAGACCAGGACACCTGGTCTGGTTAGTGTGATCCCTGACCTGTAATGATGGGGTGCTTGGGTGCTTGTGCTTGTACTTGTGCCCCAATTTCTCCCTAGTCTCAGAAACACTGTCTCTGACAACCACTCCCCAGCCCAAGGACACTGTGCCTAGCAGTTATTCATGCATGGGCCTCAGCAGGACCCTTATCTCTCTCCCTGGTGCAGCTACACAGAGCTGGGCTGCTCAGGCCCCAGCCCTGAGATCATGTCCTGGAAGCCTCCCAATTCCTTAGTTGTGAGAAAGCTTTCCTTTATTGCAGTGCATTCTCATGTCAAGACAGAGGGAGAGGGGTGTCCTTGACCAGCCCAAGAACTCTTCCTCTTGCCAGACTTCAAAGATCCATCCCCTCCCTGTCCTGCATACTCCCTGTACTTTCCCATCCATAGCCCCAAAAGACACCTGCACCTTTGGATTACCTCATCAGTGTTCCTCACATTTCTTTCCCATGCTCTTTTCCATATAAACCCTAGCTCGACCCCTGATGGCTGCTGCTTGATTTGGATGTAAATACCCCTGGCAGTCACGAGCTAATAAATCCACATCTTAAATTACGCCTGGATCTCACTCGCTGATTTCTCAGTACAACAGTATTCATATCTCATCGGTGCCCTCTCTCCCTGGACCATTCTGGTTGGAGGGCTGAGCTAGAGAGCTCATCCCAGAACCTCCACTATCCAACAACACTGGCCTTTTTGCTGTTCCTTGAACACTACATTTCATCTCTCAGTTCCAACCATTTTCATTGTTACAGGAGGAAATAAATAGTAAAACTATACTAGTAGTGGACCTCAACTTTCCTCTTTCACAACTAGATAAATCTAACACAAAAAAAAAATAAGAAAGAAGTTAAGGAGGTGAATAGAATTTTTGTTTAAAGCTTAGATGTGATAGACCACTGGAGAAAACTGAATTGGGATAAAAAGTATGAATATACCTTTTTTTCAGCACATTGCACCTACACAAAAACTGACCATGTATTATGGCATAAAAACCTCACAATCAAATACAGAAAGGCAGAAACATTAAAATGCTTCCTTTTTAGATCATAACACAATAAAAATTATATTTAAAAAAAGGGCTACAGAAACATAGATTAAAAATTAATTGGTAACTATATAATACAATCCTAAAGAATGAGTGGGTCAAAGAACAAATCATAGAAACAGTCAATAATTTCATTAAAGAGAATGACCACAATGAGACAACATAACAAAATTTATGGGATACAGCCAAAGCAGGACTTAGGGGAAAATTTGTATCTCTAAATGTATCATCAATAAAATAGGGAAAGAGAAGAAGAATGAATTAGGCATGGAACTAAAAGAAAACTAGAAAAAGAACAAATTTCAAATCCCCAATATAACACCAACTTGGAAATCTTGAAAATCAAAGGAAAGATAAATAAAAATGAAAGTAAGAAAACCATTGAACTAATAAGTAAAAGTAAGAATTGGTTTTATAAAAAAACAAAAACAATAAAGTAGACAAACCATTAGTTAATTTGATTTTTTTTAAAGAAAGAAGAAAACCAAACTACCAGTATCAAAAATGAAAAGGGTAAATTCACCACCAACAAAAAGGAAATTAAAGCAATTACTAGGAGCTTTTTTTGCCCAATTATGTGCCAATAAATTGGACAATCTAAGCAAAATAGATAATTGTTTATAAAAATATAAATTGCCCAGTGGATAGAGCACCAGCCCTGGATTCAGCAGGATCTGAGTTCAAATCCGGCCTCAGACACATAACACTTACTAGCTGTGTGACCCTAGGCAAGTCACTTAACCCCATTGCCTAGCCTATATATATATATATATATATCCCAGATAAACAGAAGAGGAAATAGAATATTTAGATAGCCCCATTTTAGAAACAGAAATTGAACAACCCATCAATTAATTCCCTAAGAAAAAAATCCCCAGGGCCAGATGGATTCACAAGTGAATTCTACCAAATATTTAAAGAACAATTAATGTCAATACTACATACATTATTTGGGAAAATAAGCAAAGCAATCCTACCAAATTCCTTTCACTACACAAATATGGTGCTGATACCTAAACCAGGAAGAACAAAAACAGAGAAAGAAAACTATGGACCAATTTCCCTAATGAATATTGATGCAAAAATTTTAAATAAAATGCTAGCAAGGATATTATAGCAATATATCACAAGGATCATACACTGTGATGAGGTGGGATTTATACCAGGAATGCAGGGATGGTTTAGTATTAGGAAAACTATCACCATAATGGACCATATCAATAACAAAATGAATAGAAATCATATGATCATATCGATAGATGCAGAAAAAGTTTTTTTTTACAAAATACAACACCCATTCCTTAAAATGATAGGAGCTTTCATTAAAATGATAAGTAGTTTCTATCTAAAACCATCGCTAAGTATTGTATGTAGTGGGAATAAGCTAGAAGCCTTTTCAGTAAGATAAGGGGTAAAACAAGGATGACCATCATAACCACTATTATTCAATATTGTATTAGAAATGTTAGCTACAGCAATAGAAAAAAAGAAATTGAAGGAATTAGAGTAGACAATGAGGAAACAAAATTATCTCTCTTTGCATACAATATGATGGGATACTTAAAAAGTCCTAGAGAATCAACTAAAAAACTAGTTGAAATCATTAAAAACTTTAGAAAAGTTGCAGGATATAAAATAAACCCACCCAAATCATCAGCGTTTCTACATATTACTAACAAAGTCCAGCAGCAAGAGACAGAAAGAGAAATTCCACTTAAAATAACCATAAGCAATATAAAATAATTGGGAGTCCAATTGCCAAGAGAAACCCAGCAATGGCACGAACACAATTACAAAACAACTTTTCACACAGTTAGATCTAAACAATTGGGAAAACATTTTAGTTGCTCATGGGTAGGCCAAGCCAATGTAATAAAAATGATAGTTCTACCTAAATTAATGTCCTTATTCAGTGCTATACCAAACCAGCAAAAAGTATTTAATAGAGTTAGAAAAAAACTATAAAACTCATCTGGAAGAACAAAATGCCAAGAATATCCGGGGTATCAATGGGGGGAAACAATGTGAAGGAAGGTGGCCTGGCCACGCCAGATCTCAAACCGTATTATAAAGCAGTAATCATCAAAACAATCTCGTACTGGCTGAGAAATAGAGTGGTATACACATCACACCTATCAGATTGGCCAATGTGACAAAACAGGAAAATGATCAAGGTTGGAGAGGATGTGGGAAAATTGGAACACTAACACATTGTTGGTGGAGTTGTGAACTGATCCAACCATTTTGGAGAACAATTTGGAACTATGCCCAAAGGGCGACAAAAATGTGCATACCCTTTGATCCAGCAATAGCACTTCTAGGGCTATATCCCAGAGAGATCAAACAAATGGGAAAAGGACCCACATGGACAAAAATATTCATAGCAGCTCTTTTTGTGGTGGCAAAGAATTGGAAATTGAGAGGATGCCCATCCATTGGGGAATGGCTGAGCAAGTTGTGGTATATGAATGTAATGGAATACTATTGTGCTATAAGAAATGATGAACAGGCTGACTTCAGAAAAACCTGGAAAGACTTGTATGGTCTGGTGCTGAGTGAAGTGAGCAGAACCCAGAGGACTTTGTATACAATAGCAGCCACGTTATGCAATGACTAAGAATGTTAAACTGAACCCTTCTCAGCATTACGAGGATCTAAGACATCTCCAGAGGCCTCGGGATGGAAAATGCTGTCCACATCCAAAGAAAGAACTCTGGAAGTCAAATTGCTATCACTTATTTTTACCTTAAGTTGAATTTTGTTTCATCTTTCTGATGGTTCCTCATATTGGTTTTAATTTTTACTTACAACTTCACTAATGTGAAAATATGTTTAATGGGTATGTAAATGTAAAGCCTATGTCGGATTGTGCACCGTCTTGGGGGGGGGGAGAGAAAAAGGGAGAAAAAATTTTCAACTCAAAAGCATATGGGAAAAAAATTTAAAAAAATAAAAGAAAATAAAAATAAAAAAGAAACATCAAAAAAAAAAAGAAATAGAGTGGTATATCACTGGATACACATTAGTAGATGACCATAATAATCTAGTATTTGATAAATCCAAAGACCCCAGCTTTTGGGACAAGAACTCACTATTTGACATAAACTGCTGGGAAAACTGGAAAAGGGAATGGCAGAAACTAGGGACAGACCAACATCTTACACCGAATATTAAGATAAGGTCCAAATGGGTATGTGAGTTAGACATAACAGCTGATACCATAAACAAATTAGAATAGCAAGGAATAATTTACCTGTCAGATCTATGGGGAAGGGAAAAAAATTATGACCAGACAAGAGATAGAGAGCATTATGAGATGTAAAATGGATGATTCTGATTATATCAAATGTAAAAGTTTTTGCATAAACCAAAGCAATGCAAACAAGATTAGAAGGAAAGCAAAAAGCTGTGAAATAATTTTTGCAAGTATCTCTGATAAAGGCCTCATTTCTCAAATATATCGAGAACTGAATCAAATGTGTAAGAATACAAGTCATTACAGGGGCAGCTAGGGACACTTAACACTTATTAGCTGGGTGAGCCTGGGCAAGTCACTTAACCCTGACTGCCCCACCAAAAAAAGAAAAAAAAAGAATACAAGTCATTCCCCAACTGTTAAAGGTTCAAAGGATATGAACAGGCAGTTTTCAGATGAAGAAAGCAAAACTATCTAGACATGTAAAAAATGCTCTAAATCACTATCAGTTAAAGAAATGCAAATTAAACCAACTCTGAGATACCACCTCACACCTATCAGATTGGCTAATACGACAGAAAAGGAAAACGATAAATGTTAGAGAAGATGTGGAGAAATTGAGACACGAAGGCACTGTTGGTGGAGTTGTGAACTGATCCAATTCTTCTGGAAAATAGTTTGGAATTGTGCCCAAAGTCTATAAAACTGTGCATACCCTTTGGTTCAGCAATACCACTACTAGGTCTTTATCCCAAAAAGACAAAAAAGAAGGGAGAAGGGAAGGACCTATTTGCACAAAAATATTTATAGCAGTTCTTTTTGTGGTGGCAAAGAACTGGAAATCAAAGGGATGTCCATGAATTGGAGAATGACTGAGCAAGTTGTGGCATGTGATTGTAATGAAATATTATTGTGCTGTAAGAAATGATGAGCAGGCAGATTTCAAAAACACCTGGAAAGACTTACATGAACTGATGCGAAGTGAAGTGAACAGAACACCAATATTGTACAACAATCAACTCTGAATGACCCAGCTATTCTTAGCAAAACAATAATTCAAGACAATTCCAAAGGACTTGTGATGAAAAATGCTGTCCATCTGCAGAGAAAGAACTGCTTGAATGCAGATTGAAGCATACTATTTCCACTTTGTGTGTGTGTGTGTGTGTGTGTGTGTGTATTTTATTTCTTTTTTGGTCTGTGTCTTCTTTCACAACATGACTAATATGGAAATATATTCTGCATGATCACACATGTATAACTATATTAAATTGCTAACCATCTCAGGGAGAGGTTAGCGATAAGGGAGGGAGAGAATTTGAAACTCAAATTATTTTTAAATGAATGCTAAAATTATATTTATGTGTAATTAGGAAAAATATTATTTAAAAAACAAACAAAAACATAGATATCTGGGTGAGGGAAGGGAGAGGTATATATTGGGTACATAAAGGTGATATAAAAACAACAACAAAAATAAACTGGCCATAACAAAAACAAATAAAATTTTTAAAAAAGATGGTCTAGAGTCAGAGGACTTGGTTTTGATTCTTTCTACTCACTCATTTACTAGCTAGGTTGGCCCAGTGGATACAGCTTCAGGCCAGGGATCAGGAAGACTGACCTTCCTGAGTTCAAATCTGACCTCCAATACTTACTAGCTATGTGACCCTGGGTAAGTCACCTCACCCTGTTTGTCTCAGTTTCCTCATCTGTAAAATAAGCTAGAGAAGGGAATGGCAAACTACTCCAGTATCTCTGCCAAGAAAACCCCAAATGGGGTCAGACACGACTGAAAAAGACTGAAGAAGAGCAGCTGGGCAAACGACAGGACTCTCAGAGACTCAGTTTCCTCAACTATAAAATGTGACCATAGGATCACAGAGCCAGAAGGGACCCCTAAAGATCATCCAGTCTAATCCACCTCATTTTACAGACAAGGAAACTGAGATCCAAAGAGGGAAGTGATTTTCAAGGTGGCACAATGGAATCACGGGGACCTGGGTTCAAATTCTGACTGCGCCACTCACCATTTCTGTGGCCTTAGGCAAATCAAAAGAGATAATCCAGAACCACTTTACAAATCTTAAAGCGCTGTGTGAACGCTGGCCATGATTTATAATTAACCTCCCCGAGGCTCAGTTTCCTCTTCTGTAAAAAGAGGGGATTTCATAGGATTTAGAGCTGGAAAGGAGCTTTAAGGCCACGTGCCAGACGTTCCCTCGGGCAGGGGCTACATTTAGCCAGGGGGTCTGTGAACCTGACAGCTGTATGTCAATATATCGTTTCCCTTGCACATCCGTTAATTTTATTTTGTGTACTTAAAGACATGATTCTGAGCAGGGGTCCCTAGACTACCAAAGGGGTCCATGGCCCCCAAACGGTGAGGAATCCCTGCTGTAAGGAAACCTGGGGTCCTAAAGGGAAGATGCTTTGTGCTCCCCCAATCCCACATTGAAATTCCTCTTCATCACCGCGGGGGGTGTCAAATCAGGAATTCAGTTCCTGCGCCTTTAACAGACAGGGCCGCAGGAGGTGTTTGGGAAGATCCGCTCCGCTGACGTCATGAAGGTCCCCACGTTCTTCAAGCGTGCTGATAATTTAGCGACGCTCCCTCAATGTCGCTTCCCTAAGGCGACGTGTCTGAAAACCGTTAGGCAGGATTTTGGCGACGCGCCCTAACGGCAGGGTAGGAACGCCGTGACGTCTCCAGGTACACATTCAAGATGGCGGCGGCTGAGGGGACGGCGGCGGCGGGGCCGACCGCGGCCCCGGCCCTGGAGCCCGCCTCGCCCCCCGGCGCCGGGGACGGCCCGGCCGTGGCGGCCACGGGGACCCTGGGCCTCACGGACCTGCCCGGGGAGCTACTGGAGCTGATCCTGTGCTGCCGCTCGCTGGGCGCCGCCGACCTGGGCCACGTCGCCTGCACCTGCCGGCGGCTGCGCGAGCTGTGCCAGGGCGGCGGCAACGTGTGGCGGCGGCAGTTCCGAGAGAGGTGAGCGAGGACCTCGGGCCAAGCCTCAGGCCGGGCCCCACCCAGCCCAAGCCCCGCCCCGCCCGCCGAGGCCACGCCCCCGTGGGGCACGCCCTCTCGCCACTGTGCTCCGGCCTGGGCGTCCCATTGGCCGGTCCCCTCATCAGCCCCGCCCGCTGGCGGCCCCACCCTGGCCCCGGCGCGGCCCCGCCCCCCCCGCCCCCTCTCCTCCAGTCAAGCCCTACCTTCCCCCCCGCCCCTCGCTGCCGGCTTGGTTGCCTGGGTTCCAGCAAGGCTAGCCCCGCCCCTCGCTGCAGGAGCTCCGAGGAGCCTGGGTGGGCGGCGCCCGTGGGCATCCTGGCCGGTGCCCATCCGTTCACCTATGCAGCCCAGCCCACTCGAGCTCCGGGGTACAAAGACACAAAGGCACGGGTCCTGTCCAGGCAACCAGCATTTATTAAGCGCCTACTGGAAGCCAGGCTCTGTTTGACATGAATGTTTGCATGTTGTGTCCCCCTTTAGACTGCCTGTGGGCAGGCAACGTCTTTTACCTTTCTTTGTATCCCCAGCGCTTAGTGCCAGGCACACAGGAAGCGATATTGACGAGCTGGTAGCTGGGGGTAAAAAAAAAAAGCCAGAACCCCCTACTCGCAAGCAGCATAATAATAACTAGCATTTATATAGCTCTTTAAGGCTTGCTTTAGGTATATTACCCCATATCACGACACTCTGGGAGGCAGGTGCTGTCATCATCATCATTATTGTTGCTTTCTTCCAGAAGTCAGGAAGACTTGAGTTCAAATGTAGCCTCAGAAATAACCCTGGGCAAGGCACTTAACCTCTACCTCAGTTTCCTCATCTGTAAAATGGGGATTACAATAACATCTACCTCCTAGGTTGTTGTGAGAATCACATTAGATAATAATTGTAAAGCTCTTAGCCCAGTGCCTAGAACATAGCAGGCACTATATAAATGTTAGCTAATATGGTCGTGAACCTTAGCTGTTACTTTACAGGTGAGGGAACTGAGGCAGGCAGAGGTTAAGTGATTTGCCTGGAGTCACACACTTTAAGCTATTTTTTTGAAAAGCACTTTACTTGTCATTTCATTAGATCTTAACAACTGGCATATATTACACCTGTATTATCTCTATATTACCTATGTTATCTATATGTATTATAATTATCTCTGTCACCTTTTTTTGTTGTTCAGTTGTTTCAATCGTACCTGATTCTTCATGACCCCATTTGGGGTTTTCTTGCCAAAGCCACTGGAGTGGTGTGCCATTTCCTTTTCTGGCTCATTTTACAGGTGAGGAAACTGAGGCAAACAGGGTTAAGTGACATGCTCAGGGTCACACAGCTGGGAAGTGTCTGAGGCTGATTTTGAACTTGTCTACTCCAGGCCTAGTTCTTGTCCACTGAGCGACTCTGGCTGCTTAATATTACCTATATATTATCTAATTTAATTGTCAAAATTAGCTGGGGTTTATATAGTGCTTTACATATGGTATCTCATTTAGTCCTCACTGCAGCCCTTTAGTGAGGTTTTAGGTTGGGGAGGTGCTGTTATTACTGCCATTTAACAAATGAGTAAACTGAGGCTGGGAGAGGCTTCCTGATGCCCAGGGTCACCCAGCTATAAATAAATGGCAGAGGTAGGATTGGGCGTCAGGTCTTCCTGACTTCCAAGTCTAGCCCTTGCTGCGCTGTTGCCACCTAGCTTTCTCTCTTTTATAGTGGAAAAAATACAAGGTTTGGTGTCAGAGGACCTGGGTTTGAATCGCAGCTTTGCTAGTGTCTGGCTGTGTGATTTGGGGCAAGTCACCAAACCTGAATTTCACTTTCTTCATCTGTAAAATGAGGGAGTTGAACCAAGTGACGTTTTCCTTCCGGCGCCAAGTCTGTCATCCTGTATTCTCTCAAACCCCATCCCCCCCAGCCCTGCTCCTCAGCCCTCAGCAGGTGGGCCCCTCTCCCTCAAGGATGAGGCTGGAGCCCACTAGGGCTGAATCTGGAGTCAAAGGAGCCGGTTTCAAACCCTGGCTCCGCTGTTTGCTTCCTGAATTTCACTGTCCTCATTTGTAAAATGAGAGGGTTGTGCCAGAAAACCTCAGGGTTTCCTTCTAGCTCTAAATCTCAGCTCCTGTGATTGCTCTTCAGCATTGCCCACCCCCATCTGGGCCCAGGTCCAAGAAGACCCCTCCATTCAGTCCCCCATGTACTGGCCCCCTCCCTCTACAAAGTTTGGTGGGGTGGCTCCCATGCTTTTCTGCTCTAGACCTGCCCCCTCCCCTAGGAGAGGCGAGAAGCTGCCCAGGCTAAGGGTGGGTGGTAGGTTGACTCCCTCAGCTCGTGCCTTATTCAGTTTCCCTTCTCCAGAGAACTTAGCCTTTCCCAGCATAAGCTTCCAATTTTGTCAAACGAGCTAGTGAAACTGGGTGATCTCGAACATCCCTTCCAGCTCTGAATCCATTTAAATCGAAGGAACATTTATTCAAGGGTTACTTTGTACAAAGGCACGTGCCAAGTGATGGGGAGCCAGGGACAAAGTGACAGCCCCACCCTCCAGAAGTGTATCGTGCTGGGCACACGCGCACACCAGATGCTGAGGATAGTAGCAAAGGAGACACCCACAGAGTGCTGTCGGAACATTTGGTTAGAGTGAGAGGGGTCACTGAGGGGGTGACATCTGAGTGGAGTACAGCATCCAGAGACCTGCTTTTTCCTATTCAAGGCCACCCATCATGTTTACTTTTACCTGTGCAATATTATTGGGCAGGGATTGCGGTTGATTTGCACTAGACTGTGGCATCTTTCCCAGGCATGGCCCTGATGGGCAAGACATGGGGAAGGAAGGGACTAGAAATGAGGGAGCTGGTGTAGTGGAAAGAACATTGACCTGAGTCAGGAGATCTGGCTCCGGTCCTAGCTCTGCCACCCACTGGCAGCTGGGGGAATGCCAGCTGGTCCCTTCCTCTCCATTTGCTCGTCTCTCCAGTAGTCCCTTCCAGCCCTGCCCCACCATGATCCTTGGAGAAACCTCAGCACTGATGGTCTGTCTTCCCTGCTAGCCTCACCTTTGCCCATGTGCCTTCCCTCCTCACCTCCAACATCATGATTCACAGATGAGTTTCATGCTTTTCCTAAGTATCATTTATTTGGTTACAATTTCTTTGTCTTCTGACTTCATTGACATTGAGAATGTCAGTATGGATGTGGTTCAGTTCTTCTAGCAGTGTGCCCACTCATTGGTCATTGGGCAGACATGGCATGTGGAGAAGATCAACAGCTTATTTAATTGACAGTCCAAGACCTGAGCTTCCTTTCATCATAAGCTCTTCTTTCCACCATCATCGTTACATAATGGAACACCATTACCGTTTCTTCATTTCATGGGTCACCATGTCTAAAGAACCAATGCCTCTGTGGCCAACCTGCTGGGAATGAGTCTTGTCCTTTACCTAATCTGGTCTTGAGATAACAACCACCATTGTCTGGCACCAGGACCTTCCATTTGTGCCGAACCTACGTGAGTTCGCCCAGTGCTTGTTGATTGCTACATTGGTTTGCTGAGTAGCCTTCAAGAATCTAGGAGACCTAGTAAATGAAAAAATTGTTCCTTTCTCTACTTTTCATAGTTCCTAGTTCCACATCTCTAAGTGCCTACCCGGCATTTCCACCAGGATGTCCTGCCAGCACCTCAAATTCAGTATGCCCAAAACTAAAAGAATCATCTCCCTCCAATCCTCCCCTGCCCTGCCCTGCCCTCACATACAAACGTCACCTATTTTTGTTGCTTAGTACAGCCACTTTCTCAGTCCTTGAGGCTCAGAATCTTTGGACCTTCCTTCTCCACCAACCACCAAAGTCCTTGGGATTCTCCCTATGTAGTACCTCTGTCCCCTTCTCTCCACTCGTACTGCCACCATCCCAATATAGACACCCATCGTCTCTCATCTGGACCATTGTAACATCCTCCTCCCTGGTTTCCTTTCTTCCTGTCCATCCTGCTTCTCAGGCCGTCTTTCCCAGATAGAAGAGTAGAAGCTGCCAAAGTGATATTCACAAGGCCTCGTTTCTGACCATGTCTACTGCCCTACTCAAAAACACCTTAGCCCTCCATAGTCTGGTTCCAACTAAGCTTTCCAAGATATGTTCACCTTTATCTTGTTGAGATACTGTGCATTCTGGCTTGGCTTTTCCCCAGACACACAGCTTGCAATCTCCCACCCCATACATTTATGCAGGAGACACAAATGCCTGACATAACCCCTTCTTTGTACTTGTCTTTAAGAATCCTCATCTTCCTGAGGCCCAGCTCAGCCGCTGTATACTCCATTCAAGGATTCTCTTCCTCAGTTTTTCCTGGATCTTTCCTTTGTCCCCAGCCCGCTGTCCCAATAAGGTAGGTACATTTACATCTCCCTAGGCCAGGGCTCCTTAAGCACTTTGATGGGATCATGGCAGTCTGGTGAAGTATATGGACCATTTCTCAGAATCATATTCTTAAATTCATAGAATAAGATCTGTACAAAGAAGCCAATTATATTGAAATATACTTATTAAAGTATTTTTAAAAAACCAGCCAGGTTCACAAGATCCAGATTAAGAACTCTTTTTGCCCTGGTAAAATTCAAGCTCCTCCAGGGTAGGAACTGCCATAAAAAAATTCTTAGTCCTTAAGACGCTGTACTGTAGCAGATGCTTAATGACTACTGACTGAATTCAGTCAAAAGCTTCTTTCCTGTGCACTGACCCTGCTTGTCCACAGCTTCCCTCCAAAAGGAGCTCCTCTTCTCATGTCTGACCACTCTCTAAGGCTTTGCCTGGCCCGCCTCCCATCTCTAGGTTTTCAGTTTCCAAAATATGCCCATCTTGTCTCTCTTCCCGCACACTGGAAGCCTCCCTAGGCCAGGGACAAGTCCAGTTGCATTTGCTAAAGCCGTTGTGTAATCTAATAATGCAGGCCTTGTCTTACAAATCTCTCCATGTTCACTGGCTCATTGTCTACTGCCTCCAAACATGCCCCCGTCTCTCCTATTCTGAAAACTCGCCCTTTCTCCTCCGGTGGCCTTTTCTTAGTCTCATTCTCCTTGACCTCTCTGCGGCCTCTGACACTGTAGATCACGCTCTTCTTTTGGATATTTTCTTTGCTAGTTTTTTGGGACACACCCCTCTACTGGTTCTCCTCCTCCCAGCCGACCGCTCCTTCTCAGTCTCTGCTGCCGGCTCCTGCCCCAGACCACACTGCCTAACCAAAGTTCTGTCCTAAACCCTCTTCTCTTCTGCCTTTATACCGCTTCACTTTGGTGATGATCCCATCAGCTCCATGGATTGAACTACTGTCTCTGTGCTGATGATTCTCAGATCTCCCTGTCCTGCCCCCACCTCTCAGCTGACCTCCAGTCTTGCATCTCCAGCTGCCTTTCGGAGGTTTCTGAACTGGACGTGCCCTATGTTCAGTGGGCATCTTAAACTCATCATATCCCAAACAGAACTCGTCGTCCCCGCCCCAAAACCATCCCCCTGCGCCTTCCTTCCCTATTACTGTTGAAGGCGTCGCCGTCCTCCCGTCCTTTAGGCTCACAACCCAGGAGTCCTCCTGGGCTCCTCACTCCCTCGCCCCATCCCCGTATCCAAACTGTTGAAGGCGTCGCCGTCCTCCCATCCTTTAGGCTCACAACCCAGGAGTCCTCTGGGCTCCTCACTCCCTCGCCCTCATCCCGTATCCAAACTGTTGAAGGCGTCGCCGTCCTCCCATCCTTTAGGCTCACAACCCAGGAGTCCTCCTGGGCTCCTCACTCCCTCGCCCCATCCCCGTATCCAAACTGTTGAAGGCGTCGCCGTCCTCCCATCCTTTAGGCTCACAACCCAGGAGTCCTCCTGGGCTCCTCACTCCCTCGCCCCATCCCCGTATCCAAACTGTTGCCAAGGCCTATTGATTTCACCTTGGCGCCATCTCTCAAATACACCCCCTTCTCTCCTCTGATACTGCCCCCACACAGGTACGGGCCTTGATCACCTCACACCTGGACTATGGCACCAGCGTGCTGGTCAGTCTGCCTGCCTCAAGTATCCGTTCAGCCCCTGAAGTGATTTTCCTAAAGGGCGAGTCTGATCGTGTTGCCTCACTCAGTAAACTGCAGTGGCTCCCTGTTGCCTCCAGGATCAAACACAAAATGTTCTGTTTGGCGTTCAAAGCCCTTCGTAACCTGCCCCCTGCCACCTTTCCAGTCTTCTCGCAACTTGCCCCAACATGTACTCTTCACTGCAGGCACACTGGCCTCCTGGCTGTTCCTCAAACGAGACACTCCATCTCTCAGCTCTGGGCGTTTTCTCTGGCCGTTTCCCACGCCTGGAACACTGTCTCTCCTCAGTTCTGACTCCCGATCTCCCTGACGTCCTTTCAGTACCAACCAAAATCTCACCTTCTACAGGCAAGCTTCCCAGAGCCCTCTTAATTCCAGGGCCTTCCCTCTGTTAATTGTTTCCCATTTATCCTGGATACAGCTTGTTTGTACATAGGTGTTTGTTGTCTCCCCATTCGATTGTAGATTCCTTGAGGGCAGGGACTTTTTTGCTTTTTTGTATCCCCATGGATTAATACAGTGCCTCGCATGTTGGCGGTGCTTAATAAATGTTTATTGAGTGATTGATAGGATAAAGACTGGTCACATTCTTGTTCTCTGAAGCCTCAGGATGGAGGGGGCGATGGGCTGCTTTATCCTGTGATGTCTTTGCCCCCAACCTGCCTGCTGCACATGCCCTGGAACTTCCAGATCCCCCTCTGAGGCAGCCGCTGAGTGCACATCTTTCTTTTGTAGGTGGCCCTCCCTCCTGAAGTACTACAGTCACACCGAGGGCGTCAACTGGCTGGAGGAGTACAAAGCTCGGCAGAGTGCTGGCTTGGAAGCCCGGAGGATGGTCGCCTCCTTCTCTAAGCGGTTCTTTTCGGAGCACGTAAGGACCTTGTGATACAGCCCTCATGTGTGCGTAGGGCCTGCCACTGCCTCTGGCTGCTCCTCGTGCCATCCAGGCCATCTCCATTCTGGGCCCCATGGGAAATCCAGCATGTGGTCGTCCAGTCTCTGCTGGGAGACCTCCTAGGGTGGGGAGGGGAGCCCACGGCCTTCCAAGACACCCCCATTTGGGTGCTTTGGGACAGGTTCTGTGATTAGGAATAATTCATTAAGCCTAAATTTGCTTCCAACTTCCTCTTGGTATCCCTGACTTTTTTTTTTTAATCAAGATACTTCTGTATTCTCATATATACAGGGGAAAAAAAAAGAGTAGACACCATTAAATGACAATGAAAACCATTAGCTTTAGGGGCAGCTAGGTGGCGCAGTGGATAGAGCCCTGGCCCTGAAGTCAGGAGGACCTGAGTTCAAATCTGGCCTCAGACACTTGACACTAACTGTGTGACTCTGGGCAAGTCAGTTAACCCCATTTGCCTCACAGAAAGAAAGGAAGAAAGAAAACCATTAGCTTTTAGTTCAGACAGATAAAAGGACAATAAATACTGCATAGTAGAGATAGCAATTTTTCCTCTTCTGGTTATTGAATGCTTCAGTGAAAAGAGAAAATATTATTAGCTCAGGTACTTTTTGGATGAAGAATCCAGTGGGATCAAGCCGAACAGATCCAGTCCCTTTTTCATAGGGCAGCCCTTCAAAGACTTTGAAAGATGGCTCTCCTATGTCCTTCCCTACACTTCCTTTCAGACAAGCTCCCCATTCTCTGTGCCTCGTGTGACATCATCTCCAGTCCCTGCAGTGAAAACGGTGCTGTAGATGTGGTCTGAGCAGGCAGTGGAGAGCAGGGGCCTGAACTCCCTCTCAGGATACACTGTCATTTTGGATTTTTCTTTGTTTCTCAGATTACCCTGGGCAAAGAATTCATCACCAAATAAGTTAGCCTGCTAAAAAAAATATATGTGTCTGTGTGTGATAGGTGGATGGAATTATATACATATATATATCTATGTGCATCTAGTTCAATGTATTCACATTGTATGTGTGTGTCCCCTGTCTCTTTTTAAAAAAGTAAATCTGTTTGATAACTTTTATGTTTCCAATCCCTAAATTTCCCCTATATCTCTTTCCTTTCCCTTCCCCTAAAATCTTTTCTCTGTAGATTTGGCCCCCATTCATTTAAAAACATTTTTTCAAAGATAAGATTCATTTGAGGGTTTTGGCTTACAAAAGTGATCATTCTTTGTTTAATTGTAACCTTATTGACACTCAACTCCTTTTTTTCTGACTTTGATTTGTCCTAATAAATAGAATTATTAAATTGGGCGTGGTTTCAAGATTCCTAATGAGGACATATACCATATGTATATGCGGATATTGAGCTGACTAGTCTTACAGACAGAAAAACCTGGGTTTGAATCCTGCCTCTGCCATTAGCTGTATGATGTTGGTCAAATCACTTTATAGTTGGTGTCTTAGGAAATTTTTTTAAGATTTGCCAAGCTATCGGTGGGTTGCAGGCTGTGTGGGTAGAGTGAAATCCCACACTGGGAATTCCTCAGAAATTACAAATCCTTTATGATTTCAAGATTCTTATAAAGGTTTGAAATAGAAAATAAAGTTAAGGGAGTTGTTTTATGGATAGCAGACATCTCACCGAGATATATCAGGACTGTACAAAGTTGTTTTAATAATGTAGCTTATATTACTTTATGCAGTATAACATTAGAGTATGTAGTTTATACACAAAATCAGTTTAACTGGAACTTTCCCTGAAATTAAAAAAACTCATAAGACTTATACTTATAAAAGCTCATTTTGTTCTAGTATTGTGGCAGTACCTAGCGCAGGGCCTTGTACATCATTGCAATTAATAAATGTGTCGATTTAGATGTCATTGACTGTTTTAGCTGCCGGTTTCCCTCTCTGCAGTCAGACAGCTATCCCCTGGACAGACAGCGGCCTGTTTTTATAGCTCACCATTCCCCATTTCCCCAGACCCCTCTGCGTAAGTGTTATTATATCTAAGGTGAGTGAATTAGCTTGAGAGTGGACCAGGGTTGGTGCTTTATTTGGCTAAAGCTCCTGCCCCAGCCTCACATTCTCAGTGTCTTTTTTTTTTCTCAAAGATTGACCTTTAATTTTTTGCTCTCTTTAAAAAGAATTTCTAAAGAGAGCGGCCACAGAAACTAAGTGCTATGAATCGGGAGTCTTTACTAGGGTCCAGCCTTGTGGGAGGCATGCTAACAGCACCCTAAAATAACTAGAGGCTAACATTTAAACCTTCACTTCTCTTTGAGGCTATGACTGACTCCTACATCATCATGGGCCTGGTGATTGTTCACCCTCCCAGCATGGCAGCACATGCCTGTTTTGATATTCCAAGATAAGAGAAAACCACCATGGCAGTCTCACCCGTATTAGTAAAAGTGAGGCAGCTTTGTTTTCAATAAAAAAAACTTCAGTTTTTGTGCTCATGCCAAAATCAGATTGTGGTTCAGTCCTGTTTCTCTGCATCTGTTCCTTTTCTAGGTCCCTTGTAATGGCTTCAGTGACATTGAAGACCTTGGGTGCCCAGGACACTTTTTTGAGGATGAACTGATGTCTATCCTTAATATGGAAGGAAGGTAAGTCAGCGGGATGACCCTTTTTATTTAAAAAGAGGCCCGGGGTGGGGGGGGGGGCGGCTAGGCAGCACAGTGGATAGAGCACCTGCCCTGGAGTCAGGGCAAATCCAGCCTCAGATACTTACTAACTGTGTGACCCTGGGCAAGTCATTTAATCCCAATTGCCTCTTTACAAAAAAAAAAAAGAGTAAAATCACAGAATTGGAAGTGACCTCAGAGTCCATTTAAACAGCTTACATGTGACCCATCCCAAATGAATGGTCAGTCAATGTTCACTTGAAGATTTGCAGGGAGGCAGAGAACACAGCAGAGGCAGCTCCCTCTCCTTTTGGGGACCCCTGGTTGTCAGATCGCTTTGTTTACCTTGAGCCTAACTCTGCCTCCCTTTGGCTTCATCCACTCTATCTAGTTTTGTCCCTGGCTGCAGACAGAACAAGTGTCCTCCCTCCTCTGTGGCAGCTCTTCAAATCCACTTCAGTTCAGGGAATGTCCATTAAATCCATGCTTGGGCAAGGCCTCGCCCTGCGTGCTGAGAACAGAGACAAAATGAGACGATCACTTGCCCTCGGGAAGTTTGTGATTTACAGTGGGGATACAACCCCCAGAACAGGCCATACGGGAGAGTTTCAGAAGGGTGAGGGCACCGACAACTGCTGTTAGGATCAGGAAAAGCATCACAGGCGCCCTCAGGTAGCCCTGGCAAGGTCAGGACTCTAAGAGGTGGAGGTGAGCGTCCCAGGCAGCCCAGGGACCATCAAGGTCAGGAACCAGCCAGGAGGCCAGACCACAAAGTGCAAGAAAGGGAGAGATGTGGAATAAACCTGGAAAGGAAAGTGGGAACCAGAGTCAGGGGTTTAGCTTTGAATGCCTCTGGGTATGTATTTTATCATAGCACTAACAGGCAGCCAGAGAAGCTTTTTGAGCAGCTATAAATTACCTTTCACTGTCATGGCTCCCTCTTGTGCTAATCCCGCTTCATCATTTGCCTCTCCACCCAACTATAGCCCCTACCTTCCAGAGGGCTGCAAGGATTTGCTGGCTTCTTGCCAGTCCTTAGTATCTGTGTTTCTTCTAAATTCTATAATGCAGCCCTTCCGCAACACTTTTCTTCTCCCAGTTAAACATCCTCAGTCCTGTTCAGAGTGTGACCCAGTCCTGTCCCACCCTGGTCACCCTCTGGATGCATTTCCCAAAACTAAACACAACACCCCTGGTACGACCAGACAGAGTAAGATAGAGCTGTCACCTCCCATTTCAGAAGTTTGTCAAGATCCAAGTTCTAGACTTGGGGACTTGTTGACATTGCAGCTCACTGAAGTCCCAGATTTTTGTTCATTTAACTGTGCCACCCCCATTTTGTATTTTGGAAGCTAATTGTTTTAAGCTAAGTATAAATTTTATATCTATATTTCTTTAAATTTAATCTTATTATATTCTACCCATCTATCTAGCCAATTGAGACTTTTTGGTAACTATCCAATGTGTCACCTCTCCTTCTCAGCTTTCTACCTTTGCCAGTTGGAGGTTTGCCATCTGTGACTTCCTCTAAGGCATCGACCAAAATGTCAGACCTCACACAGCCAAGCATAGATGGATCCCTGGAGCCCTCCATTGGAGCCCTCCATCCTTATTGTCAGATAACTGTTAATGTCCACACTTGGGTGTGGTTATTTAGTTAGGCCTGAGTCTGCCTTCCCAATACATTGAACCCACATTGTTCCATTATACCCTCAAGGTTAACATAGGAAGTTTGCTGAGATCAAGGGAAGCCATATCTTCAGCATTCCTCTATCAGTCTAATAACTTTCCAACAAGGAAACAAAGCTTTCTGGCATCACAGAGCATTGGTGAAGTCGTGTTTCACTGTTTTTAATGATCATGCCTTCCTTTGAAATATTTTGACAAGCCATCCCTTTAATCATCTAGAATTTGGTCAGGAATCTAAGTCAAGCTCACTGGCCTAGATTTTCCTGGTGTACCTTTTGTGGAAATTGTGGCATCTCTTCCCTCTTCCTTCTGCCCCTCTTCTATCTGCCACATTCTTTCAGAGGTCACTGATTGTGGTTCTGCCATCACAGCCCCCGTACAGTGGCCTGGGTTATCAGCTCCAACTAGACATTCCCTCTCTAGCTCATTCAGTTATCTCAAGTGTCAAGGTTTTGGCTCTGGGTTTTCCAATCCCAGGATTGTTCTCCTTGGTAAGGAAAGTGGACACAGAATAGGAGTTGAGTAGCTCTGCCTTCTTCCCATCCCCCATGATCATCATCCTCTACCTCGATTCATGGTCCTGGGCCAGCAGCCTCGAGGCTACATGTGGCCTTCTAGGTCCCTGGGTGCAGCCTTTTAACTGAGTCCAAGTTTTACCGGACAAATCCCCTTTTCTGTGAAGTTTGGATTCAGTCAGAGGGCTGCACTTCAGGACCTGGAGGGCCACACATGTCCTTGAGGCTGCAGGTTCCCCACCCCTAGTCCTGGGCAGTGGTTTTCAGGTGGGACAGACCTCGGAAGGTTCTCGGTCTCATGCGACTTGATGCTGTAGGAACCCAGCAGAGTTTCTTAGTGCTGGCTTTGGATGCCCCTCACCAGGCAGTCACCAACTACTACCCCTCACCTCTTCTTCCTGAGACATCCATCGCTCAGTGGCACCCATGGGCATCCTTCCTCTGTGCACAAGCAGCTGCTTTCTCCAAGGGCCCAGGTCATCCCTCTATGTAAAGAACCTCAGGCCGGCTACTTAGCTCCTAGTGTCTCATGGTCTTTCTTCACTTTCCTCTTCAATATCATGCAAGGTTTTCCTTCTGTCTCTAATTATTTTTGTTTTCACCTTGAAGCCCTTTAAAAAATATTTTACTGATTTTTAATAATCATTACTTTCTCCAGATCTCTTTTCCTCCCCCCACCTCCCACCTCCCGGTCACCATAGCCTCTTGTGCAACAAAACAAACTTTAAAACCACCATGTGGCCACCTCTGACAACATCCACTTCAGTATGCTGAGAGGAGGGAAAGGGGGTGGCACCCTCAGTCTTCTGGAGCCGAGATCGGTGTTTCCATTGATCGAGTCTTGATGTCTGTCAGTCTTCTTTTCCTTTCTGTTGTTATTATTATGTTGTCATTGCTTTACATTACTATTCCTTGGCCCTGCACTGTCCATACACGCCTCCTTGAAGCTTGGCCCTGCGTTGTCCACCGGAGCCCTCGTGAAGCTGTTCTTCCATGCTGTTTAAGGAACACTTCGTCCAATTCCCCTGTTTGCCTGGAGAGTAGGGACAAGTTCCTGGAAACTTTTTACTTCCTCTTGAAGGAGGAGAGCCAGCCTGCCCTTTGATAGTAGATAGATTTTTATTTGGCCACAGCAAAAGGATTAACATTGTACACACTGTGCAAGTCACGACAGAATTTCCTTCGCCTTCCATGAATGCCGGAAGGGAGATAACACCTGGTCCTCTGGTGTTGATAGCTCTTGTGGCCAACTTTATAGGCAAATTACCATTTGATATCCCTGGGCAAATACCTGATTTAGTTTTTTATGTCTGAAAGATTAATCCTAATAAATGAAATTAAAACATACCTCGATTTATGTTCTTGAAATGTTATGAAGTCTTGAATCATATAAATGTGTTAGTGGAGCTTAATGTGATCATATTAACACCCATTTCTTCAAAATTTACAAAGCACCTTCCTTACAACAAATCCCTAAAGTATCAGTAGTATAATTTTAATTGTCCTCATTTTACAAATAAGAAAACTGAGGGTCAGGAGGTGAAGTGACTCATTCCTTGTCATATGGTGTCAATTCCAGGTCTCCTTTTTATACTTCTTAGGGGAACCCTACAAACCATCCTGACTCTCAAAAAATGTATTATAAATTATTAAAATTTTTGACACAATTTTAGCTGACCTTCGGCACAGCTGTTGTGTCCTCTGATTTGACTTAGTTGGTCTTCTCTATTGCTTTGGGGATTTCTCTTAGGGAAACAGTGGTCAAGTTTTTACTTTGGTTCAGCAAATTGTAGGTGCCGTACTTGCTGAGGGGCAGCCTGTCTTCTTTCTACAGACATTTGACTGAGCAGGAGGAGAAAGGGCTTTCATTGCTTATTTCTCATCCTGTTTTGTAAATTGTTTTCCATGATAAAGATTCATTTTCAGGATGTTTAAAAGGATGAGTGGATTATGTGCTTCAGTGTGTTTATGAAAAGATTTCTTGCTCCAGAGTTGCTGGGATTTTACTGATGAAGGAGAAAAATATTTAGGATTTCCCTTTAGAATGGAATTGTCAGCCAACCATATTTGGGGCATGGGCCCCTTGGATAGCAGTCAGATGAAACCTGTGAATTATGCTTAGAATAATCTTCTGGGATTGCAAAGGAATCACCAAATAATTTACCCAAAAAGTTTTTTAAAGTTCATAGAACCCCTGCTTTAGAAAAACAATTTTGAAATTGCTAAAAACAAGGGCACACATTCGAATATCCAATAATGGGATATAATATGAGAGACTGTGGAGATGTTCTCATTCTAGACCTTGGCTAAAACAGAGGTCATACTGCTATTTCCATCCTGATTTCTCTTTAAAGTAAAAGTGCAATCACAGGCAATATTGTACAGACCTGAAAGCAAAAACCAATTTGTGTATCTTGGACCTAAAGAACACAAGATGGTTATAAGAAGAGATTGTTCTCTGCCTTCTGTTTCTAATCACTGGGGAGGAGGGAAGAGCCCCAGATCCTGTGTCACAGAAGGACGCTGACTTCATTTACTTATTTCCCTCGGGTCTCCTGATCTGGGGAACAAAAGCAGGAGGTAGAAGTGGTTTGAGTGAGTGGGCATGGGTTCAAGACAGTGCCAAAATATTTGAAAGTTCTTTACAAAGGATGCTGTGCCTTTTGTGATCTGCAGATTTCAATCCATCTGCATTGAGTGAGTTTTTAAGGCAAAGTGTTTGTCTAAGATGAGGTCCACATGCCAGCAGATATCCCAAAAGGCCCTGACACAGCCTCATACTAGCCTTCTGGGGCTGCCCCTGCATTGCCCTTAACATGATCAGTCACTATCTCTCATCACCTTTTCTCAGAAAAGTCTTCGTGCAGGCAGAGGAGTCTGAAAGTTGGAAGATTTATATTTTGCGCCTTCTTTGCCTGACTGATTTAATATATGTTACCTTGCCGATGTAAGAAGCACAACCGTGGCTAATGCTATCCCAGCCCTACCCGACTGTGGAGTTGTGAGAAGCAAGTGAGGTTGTACACAAGGGAATATTTTGATAATGGTCAACAGTTATCCAAATACAAGGTGGTGTTGATTGACTTGTAGGGTGATTTTTCCGAGACTTTTCTGTATATTTTTGGACCAAATAGTACCTATACTTGGTATGTTTAAAATGAAATGGAGCCTAAGCTTACCATTTGTTATGATGAACTTAATAAGAAGTGTCTTGAAATGAGTCTTTAAACATGATTCAGTCCTACTTTTTTTGTAAACTTGGATCCTTAGGAAAGCTCTGACCTGGAAATATTATGCCAAGAAGATTCTTTATTTCCTACGGCAACAAAAGATCCTGAAGAATCTGAAGGCATTTCTTCAGCGACCTGAGGACCATGAATCATTTCTAGAAGGTGTGTTTAAGGTGCTCCATGATTTCAAAGGATTTGCCACCAGAGTTGTTGCCAAGTTCAAAATTTCATTGCAAAAACCTGGTCTCTATTTGCCTGCCTGCTTTCTGCCCAATAGGTCTTTTAATGAGTGATTTCACTTTCTCTTCACCCATTTGGCCCCTGAATAGTGAGGATGCAGGGGTAGGAGCCAAGCAGAAATTGTGTGATCTTGTAGGAATGCTGCCCATAAGGCATGTTAGTGAAGGCAGGCTATTGACACTGCGTTTTGCATGTGGCGGACACTCAGAGCCAAAACACTTATTAATTGCTCCCTGGGGATCCTGCTTTCTGTTTGCAAAGCATTGTTAGCTATTCTTTTACTTAAGTAAAAGTGAATAAGACTTCTGCTTACTATCACTCTGAGAAGTTACGCCATGTAGTCATCCCTACCACTCTTCGAGTGAAAACCAAAGAGTTTGACTGCAAGGGGGTGGTGCGGGTGGGAGACAGCACAGGTCACGATAAAGAAGGCTGAGGTCAGTCCATATAGTTGGACTTTATTTTGTTTGAAGTACCATGCATTCTCATTCAGTTCGACAAACATTTGTAAGCACCTGCTATGTAGGAAGAGCTGTTTTAGCCCTGGTGATACAAAGATGAAAAAAACATGGTGCTTGCCCTCAAGTAGGTTATAGTCTACTGAGGGAAATGCAATATGTACACAGAGAGGTGCCCTACCATACTTTTGTGGTGGGGTAGAGGGAATAGAGACTTCCTTTGGAGAATTAGGAAAGGCTTCATAGGCACATAAGCGAATTCTTGAAGGGCAAAGAGGAAGGAGTGCATTCCAGATACTAAGGGAATGTTGCAAAGCCTCCCTCTTGAAGTGGCCCCTTGGGTTGGAAGGTAAGAGTGTATGAAAGGGGGGAAAAATGAGAGGAATGACTGCGAAAAGAGGCTGCAGCTGGCTATGGAGGGCCTTCAGCCCCGGGCTTGGGAGTTGATGTTTTATTCTAGAAGAAATAAGGAGCCACTGAAGATTTTTGAAATGGTTATACCAGTGTCTTTAGTTATTTTGACCGACTCTGCAAAGGATGTATTGGAAAAGAGGGACTGGAGACAAGGAGTCTTGTTCAGGATTCTTACCATAGACCAGGTCGGAGACATTGAACCTTCTACATACCATGAGTTTGAGAAAACATTTCTGAGCCCAGAGAACATAAGTTTGGGCTTATTTGGCCTTTTGGATTTTTACATGTCTCCTCTCACCATCAGATAATCATGAATTAATCTTATTGATAAAAGAAAACATGTTCTAATGAAAATTTTGGTAATTTTTTTCTATTTAGAAAAAGTTTTTTAATAGCATTACTCATCCTTATTAGTATAGTGTTGTGTGTCCCCACTTGTCACATGAAAGACTGCAGCTTTATTCCCCATTCGAGAGGCCCACAGAAGTTTATCTGAGTGTAGTGTGGTCCAGTGGCAAGAAGGCTGGCTTTGGAGTGAGAGGAGAACCAGGCATATCGTGGCTTTGCCACCTTCTATCTGGGTGACACTTCTCCCCTCTGGGGATTTGACTAGATGACCCCTAAGGTCCTTTGAGCTAAGATCCTATGATCATTTAAAACACATACTAACATCAGCTGTTGGCCTTCTGCTCCCTGTGAGTAGACACAGGCTTGTTTTAATTTTCTTGTTTCAGTCTTTGTATAACACAATGCCTGATACATACTAGGCACTTAATAAATCTTATTGACTTGATTTTTATGTTAAAATTAATTCCACATCCATAGTAGAAGAAGTTGTATCTCCAAATTTCTCAGCTTCCTACTTGAAATCATTAAATACTATGTAGTGTGTCATTTGAGGTTTCATCTTCTTTTAAAGAACTGCTTGTGTTAGTGTTTCTAGGTTCATCAAGGTATTGGAGTGGCTTTGCAAGAGAAATAGCTGAGTGGTGTGACAGGGTCTACTTTGAACGTTTCCTTCAGTAACAATAAGCTGAGTCATAGGTCTTGAATTATCTTGCATCCCTTTCACCTACATTTGTCATCGTCAGTTTGTAGACTGTGTAAGTCACCCAGATTTGTGTTGCTTTTCAGACATGAAGTCACGAGTTCTTAAAAGTTCATATATTAAGTCCATTAGAAATCAACCTCAGTTTTAGAGGTGTCTGATGGGGAGGTGCCGCGAAGTGCTACAGTCTTGATGGGATACACCAAGTTGCTTATAGACATGAGAAGGGTAATGATGAAACTAGCTTTCTGGTCACGCTTCTGGTTCATTGCCTGTGTTGGGTATTCATTTTCAGGTGCTGTGTTAATTGACCAGTATTGCAATCCTCTTGCTGATATCTGCCTCAAAGATATCCAGTCCCAAGTCGAGAGTATTACAGATCAAGTTCGCAAAGTCCTTCGTGGGAAGAACTGTCGCCACCCCAGCTTGGCCTTCAAGGCAGGTGTGGAATTGCTTCTAGTTCCAGTTTTGCTTTGTAAAAGAAAACCAAAGAGTTTAGAGTTAATCTGGGAAAGTGTAGAACATTTCCTGCATTATCAAAATATCTTGAGATATTTTATATCTAATTGCAGATGGTTTAATAGTTATCAGAAGTCTTCCTCTATAACACATATGCATATACATGTATGTTATATACATATATATTTTTCCTCTTCTTCAAGGTTCTGTGCCTACTGTTACCATGTATGTATTAATTTTCTTATCTATTTGACCAGCTAACTCTAATAAACCAGTGGAAATCAGACTCAGGTTTTAGTGCAATGGGAGAGTGACATACCCCACCAGCAGTTGATGAGAATGTTTGTCGTTCACAATTCAGTTAGTGATATTTATATAATACATCAGACAAAGAAAAGAAAATGGTGCTCATTATGCTACAGCTGGTTATACAAAGAATAAAAGTGTGCTTGTTCAGGAGAATCGATGTCATAAGCAAGCCACAGGAGATAAGAGAAGGAATGTGTTCTTATTTGTATAGCTAGTTGCACCAAATCAAAGAGAACTACCTGACAAGCTAGATAGAGGAGGGGTCATTCCAGAGACCATGAAAGGCCTCCTTTTTAAGCAATGAAGTCTTGTTGTGCCAATTAGGGCAGCAGAGAAGACGCTGACGGGAACCAGCTGTTGTAACTGGTCTTGCAGTTCATGCAGGGGTTATACACAGCAAATTGAAAAATACAGAACAGAAGAGAGTCACTTATATTCTCCCCAAAATCTGCTTTCATCAATTGCTTGATGATTTCTAGCGGTGATCAGACTATCCGGTTTGTTTCTATTGTCAACTGTGTGTTTTGATCTTCTGTGTGTTTGTTAGGTGGGGCCATGATAACTGAAGGTGAGCTCCAGAGCCAGGTCCTCGAGGCCATCAACTATGTGCTTTATGATCAGCTCAAATACAGAGGGAACCGAATGGATTACTACAATGCCCTGAACCTATATATCCATCAGGTGAGGGAGTGAGTCCTGCATTGGGGAGAAGTCTCACAAAGACTTGACTAGCACTGCAGAGTCTCAAGATGGGAGGTGTCCCACTTGTAAAACCTCACAAATGGGCCAGCACTCAGAAAACAGTTCCTTCCCTTGTAGACTTGGTAATGTGTTCTAGGAAGCCAGCGTAGGATTGTTAAAGCTTTAAACCAAGAGGCCATCTGACCTTGGGCACTTTAAATGCATCACATGGACTGAGTTTGCCATTTCAGCCCTTCTCTGAATTCCTTTTGATTGAGTGACCAAGCCTCACGTCTATGTAACTTTTCTAAAATAAATTTTATTGCTGCCTTTTGTTTTTACTTCACTGTCATTTCAGAATATAGCCACCCCCCTTTCCCTGGAACCTTTTGAAAAACAAAGCAAAAGAAATAAGCAAAATCTACTCACACAGGCCTGGTCGTCTGACAGTGTACATACTGTTCTGCTCCAGTATTTTCCCCACGTCTCTACTAAAAGAAGAGGCAAGAGGAGGAAGGAGGAGAATGTTTTATTCTCTTTTTGTTTGAGAGCAAGAATGATTGTTACGAGCATTTCGAGTTTAGCTCCTCTTTACGGGCCTTTACGTTTACGTCGCTGTCATCTTTGTGGATGTTCATCTCCTTGGTTCTGCTTACTTCGCTGTGTATCAGTTCATATGGGTCTTCCCAGGTTTCTCTGAATTCCTCACATTCATCATTTCTTCTGGCACAATAATAATCCATTACATTCTTAAGCACAATTTGTTCATCCATTCACCAATTGAAAGAAATCCATTTTGTTTCCAGTTTTTTGCCACAACAAAAAGTGTTCCTATGAATATTTGTTATATATGAAACTTTTCTGTCTTTGATTTTCTTGGAATATGTACCCAGTGATGGGATTGCTGAATCAAAGGGTATAAAGAGGGAAGTTTTTGTCACATATAGGCAAATGTTTACCCGAATTTTTGTAGTGATTCACAACGGCATCAATGATATATTAGTATGCCTGTTTCCCCAGACCCCATCCACCATTGACTTTTTCTGTCTTTATTTTTGCCGGTTTGATGGATGTGAGGTGAAACCTCAGAATTGTTTGAATTTATATTTCTTATTCATGATTTGGAGCATTGTTTCCTGTAGTTGATGGGTTGAATTAAAAAAAAACACTTTATATCCTTTGGCAACTCTTTTATTGGGGAGTTTTATATATTATTGTCCTAGTTTTATATATTATTGTCAATTTCTTATATATCTTGGATGTCAGATTTTTATTAGATATTTGATCTGAAGATTTTTCCCCCACTGTATAATTTGTCTTCTTACCAACTGCATTAATTTTGTTTGTTCAAAAGTTTTTTAAATTTTGTGTAATCAAAAATTATCCATTTTTTCTTATGTGATCTCACCTAACTCTAGTCATCTAAAGAATTTTCCCCCTGCCCATAGGAAAGGTACAAACTTCCCTTCTCCTCTAATTTTTATTTTTTAATGATGTGACCTTTTATAATTAGGTTCTAGGTCCATTTGGACTTTATTGTAATAGGTGGTGTAAGATGCTGGTGTAAAGCCAATTTATGCCAAACGATTTCCCTCTTTTCCTAGCATTTCTTGTCAAATAGTGTTTGTTCTTCCTCCCAAAAGTTTATGTTTTTGAGTTTGTAGAACGCAAGTTCTGGGTTAGAGTGTTCAATCACTACCCATTCCGCTCACCTGTTTTTTTTTTCTCTGTGTGTGTGTGTTTTTTAAAACAATATTGAGGGGGCAGCTAGGTGGCGCAGTGGATAGAGCACCGTCCCTGAATTCAGGAGTACCTGAGTTCAGATGCGGCCTCAGACACATAATACTTACTGGCTATGTGACCCTGGGCAAGTCACTTAACCCCATTGCCTAGCAAACAAACAAACAAAAAAACAGTATTGAGTAATTTTGTTGATTATTACATTATACTGTACTTCAAGATCCAGTCGTACTTTCCTTCATTCCTACTTTTGTTCCTTTTTTACCGTGAAATAATTCTTTAAAAAAAAACACTTCTACAGTTTTTTATGTCTTAGGTTTTTTTAAATATATTAAGCTCTATTAGCTGATGAGTTTAGTTTAGTTTTTGTTTATTTTTCTCTTTCAGGTTTTGGGCCGAAGAACAGGAATCCCAATTAGTCTGTCTGTACTCTATTTAACGATTGCCAGGCAGCTGGGAGTCCGACTGGAGCCGGTCAATTTCCCTAGTCACTTCTTGTTAAGATGGTGTCAGGGTGTCGAAGGGTGAGTTTTTGTAAAGTCATGATTGGTTCTAAGGACTTGCTTCAAGTATAATGTATTTTTAGTAACAACAACAACAATAATAATAGCTAACACATATATTGCTTACTATGTGTATCTCATTTGACCCTCACAAGAACCCTGGGAGGTAGGTGCTATTACTGTCCCCAGTAAACTGAAGCAGGTAGAGGTTCAGTGGCTTGCCCAAGACCACACAGCTATTAGATGTCTGAGGCTGGATTTGAACTTACATCTTCCTCATTCCAGGCCAGCACTCTGTCTACTGTACCACCTCGCTGCCCCCAGTGGGATACCTCACTTTTGGTATGAGCCAAAGAGTGTTTCAAAGTGGTGTTTCTGTGACTCTTATAGCATCATCCGCTCCTCTTCCTCCTCTTCCCTTTGTCTGTGTGGGGAGTCATATCCTTACACGTGGTTTTGATCGCTTATACTTTACAAGATATCTTGTGTTGGGGATTGGGGGCTAGATTTTTTTTCTTCCCTAGTTATTTATTTATTTATTCTATCATTGTCTTTTTTGGAAAACTGGGACGATTAACTCTTTTGTCTCATGTAGTTTTCATTCATGATTTCTTGAAATACAACTCTGGTGAACCAGGCTTTGATAAAGCCCGTTGGGATTGAAATGGAGTTATGTGACTATGCCTTTAAACCCTGATCACTCTGACTGTCACTGATTGGCCGATAACAGGCCCCAGCCCAAGCCTTGCTGGTTCATTGTTTGGGTTTTGATGACTCCCAGTGAGCGTAAACAGCAGTTGTTTCTGCTCTGGCCAGAAACTCTGAGGGCCTTACCTGCCCGACTGATTCTTTTAGGAAGTCAGACCAGGCCATCTTTTGCCTCAGTTCTTACCTCATCTTTAATCACCTAATAGGCGTTTCTTCAGACAAACTGAGACCTGGGAGAGACCTTAGTTTAACAAGGCTGAGGTCTCCCGCTGCATCCGGGCCATCGCCAGTCATCCTGACCTGGTGTTACCCCTGGACTCCGATGACTGAAGGAGACAGCGAGGCTGGTGACTTTGCACAGCTCTGCCTCACTTAATTCCAGTTCCTTTGCAAGTCAGGACATCACCCTGCTGATGTCACTGGTCCTCTTGGAGAATGAAGGACAAAACAACAGCATCACCTTCAGTTCTGAAGCAGAACTGGCACAAGCGTCTATACAATTCATTTTAAATTTTCCCTGAATGCTACATGCACCCAGCCAAGGTTATCTTAGCCAGTCTCCTCATTCTCATCCACCGCGTCCTTCTAATTGTGCAAGGTGGATGATCGAGGCTCCTTTGAGCTGTGGCTTCCTTCTCCTGCACAGCCTGGGCCTGTGTCTCCCTCCTTTGCCCTTGCCGTGTTCATCTCTGAGGAGCTAGCACTGTCCATCACTCTCCTCTCTTCAGTACTCCTTCCTCTTTAGGTTTTTACAACAGTGCTCTCTCCTGGTTCTCCTCCTGCCTGTCTGACCACTCCACAGTTTCCTTGCTGGGTCTTCACCCAGTTCTTGGTCACTAACTAGAGGTGTCCTCAGAGGCTTCATCCTGGGCCCACTTCAGTATTTTCCTTGGTGATCTCATCAGCTCTGATGGATTGCTTTGTTATCTCTATACAGAGGATCCTCAGATCTGTTTGTCCAACTCTAACTTGTCTTCTGGCCTCTAGGGTTTTTTTTGTTTTTGTTTTTGTTTTGTTTTGTTTTGTTGGCTAGGCAGTGGGGTTAAGTGACTTGCCCAGGGTCCCACAGCTAGTGTCAAGTGTCTGAGGCCGGATTTGAACTCAGGTCCTCCTGACTCCAGGGCCGGTGCCCTGGCCTCCATTTTTGCATCTCCAACTTACTATTAGACAATTCAAACTGAATGTCTCACAGACATTTTACACTCAGCATGTCCAAAACTAAACTCATTATCTTTTCCCCCAAACCCTCCCCTGTTCCTACTTTGCCTGTGACTGTTGAGGGCACCGCCTTCCTCCCAGTCCCCCGGACTCACAACCTTGGTGTCATGCTGGATTCCTCCCTGTCTCACCCCCCACATCAAGCTGTTGCCAGGTCAGTTGATTTTACTTTCGTAACATCTCTCAAAGGTGCCCCGTCCTCTCCTCTGATACTGCCCCTGCCTTGGGGCAGGCCCTCATCCCTCCCCCCTGGACTAGTGCAGTGACTGCTGGTTGGGGTCCCTGCCTCCATTCTTGCATTACTCCAGTCCGTCTTCTCCTTAGCTGTCAGATTGGCTTTCCTCTATGTTTTATATGACTTCATATGTCTAATCAACATCATGTTGTTTGCCTTCTTAAAGGGTGAGGAAGGGGAGGGAGGGAGAGAATTTGGAAATCAACAATTTTTTAAATGATGTTAAAAATTTTAAATATAATTAGGGAATATTCAGTGAAATAAGTAAAAACATTTTTTAAAAAATTGATTTTTCTAAAGTACAGATCTGACCATGTCATTCCCACTCCCCTCATCTCCACCCCCACACACACACATACACTCCATTCATTAAAGTCCAGTGACTCCCTGTTGCCACCAGGATGAAATATAAAATCCTCTGTTTGACTTTGAAGGCCCTTCATTATCAGGCCTCCTCCCCCCTGCCTAGTTTTCTTATACCGTATTCCCTTTCACATATCCTGTGGTCCCACGGGAGCTCTTTGCTGTTCCTTGCACGGGACACCCCCACCTCTCAAATTCATTCATTTTTCTTGGCCATCCCCCATGCCTGGAACACTCTCCCTCCTCATCTCCCTCTCCTGGCTTCCCTGGCTTCCTTCACGTCTCCTCCAAAGCCTACCTTCTGCACGAAGCCTTTCCCAGGCCTCCTTAATCTTAGTGTTTTCCCAAGGAAATTATCTTCTCCATATCTTATACGCGTCTTCTCTGCACGTTGTTGTTTATATTCAGTCCCTCCCCCTGAACTGTGAGCTCCTGAGGAGCAAGGACCGTCTTGTGCCTTGCTTTGTTTCCCCGTGCTCAGCACAGTGCCTGGCACATAGTAGGTGATTCCTAAATGCTTGTTGACTTAATTTTATCATTAAACATTTTTTTCTATCAGATTTTAAATCTCCTTTAGTCATATTTCCATCGTGCACATGAGATGAAGAAATGTCACTATTTTTATTTTCAAAAAATTCAAAAACCTTGATAACCATTTATAATTTTTTTCCTTTTTACCATCCTTTGATTTCTGTCCAATTCCAAATAAATTTCTTTTCTATTCTCTACATCTTACCTGTCATAGCCCAAAGCTAGTTAGAGACTCCACAGTGTATATAATAAGACCCGACTTTCTTGATCCTATGTAGAAATCCACAAACATTTTATCCAGATCTAGAAAAATTCGTTATCAAAAAGACAGTCTTTTGCCAGCAGGAATAGTCACTCCAGTGTCTTGGAAAAAAGATTAAATTCAGAGTTTGAAGATGTGGCTTCTAGTGCTGGCTCCATCATCTTTCCGTGAGAACCATCCCCAGCGTTCAGGTCAGATGAAGCTGTGTGTGCCAGAGCACTCTGTCAAAGGCAGGTGGGACTGTCTGAGACCATGAGAACGTAAGGGCCAAGGCATTCCCTACCTGAGAAGTCCTAAAGCACCGTTGGTAGGCTTTGGCCACTGATCATCACCAAATGAGAGAGCCTTTGTCTCTTGGGGTAGAAAAGCAGATATTCAAACCAGATCTTAGCAGACTTGGACAGCATGATGTCCTTTTGTTCAGTCATTTCAGTTCTGTTGGTAGCCTCGGTTGTCAGCACAGTTTTGACGACATTTTCTTCTTAGTAAGATTATCCTCCAGTTGGGTCAGTAGTGTCATTCTGCTTGATCCAATGACTTGGGTGTCAGCTAAACTGAAAGAAAGATCCTTATGTAGCTTGAGAGAACTTGGACGGCCTCTTTTTGCCCAGAGGTCTTTCTAAACTCGAGGAACATCGTCAGCCATGTAACTTTCCTTGCTGTTCCTTACTGTCAATTCATTTCAGCCTGGGAATGCTGCAGAGGGTAAATACAAGGTCGCCAATTTTAAACAATGACATTCTAAGTGACAATAGGGCGTTTGGCCTCAGGCATTTGGGGAGCCTGTTAAAAAACGTCAGATATCAAAATGTACGTTCCAACCTGAGTTTGGGCTCTGTGGGCTTTTTCACTAGGAGCCAAGATATTTTTGACTACATTTACATAGACGCCTTTGGGAGAGGAAAGCAGCTGACAGTGAAAGAATGTGAATATCTGATTGGCCACCACGTGACAGAGGAGTTCTACGGGGTTGTTAGCTCTAAGAAGGTATTGCAGCGAATGGTGGGAAACCTCTTAAGCCTGGGAAAGCGGTGAGTCCTGGTTGTCTGACTTGAGTCTACCTAATGTCAATCTTCAGATGGTTCCCAGAAGCTTCTCTAGCCCTGCAGAAACCCTTATCCTAGGGCATACCTAGCTGTCCCACCCCACAGTGACTCCAGAGGAGTGAGACTCTGTTATAGAGTGACAAAGACGTAGATGGCCATTTCTCCCTCCCATGGGTAGGCCATGAGACGCCTTCCCTCTGTACACTTAGGAGGGCTCAAAGAACAGTCTACAGTCTACTTAGAGTTGATATACAGATTAAAACTGAGAGAGTGTAAAAGAGGGCAGGATGCTAGACACCAAACTTATTCTGGAGGCAGGATGGGTTCTTTTACATTATTGCTCAGTCATCTTTGAATTGACATTTAAATGTTTCATCTTATGTTTCCATGTGTTTTATAAGGTGTAACTCAGCATTTGTGAAAAAGGCTCCTTAATTAGTAGTTGACCCAAACATGGGCTAAATGTCCAACAGAAAGTCCCAGATGTTTCCATGTTTAAAATTTAATTCCAGTGTTTACAATGTTCAAGGCTTTGTGCTTGGCTCTGGGGTGCAAAGATAAAAATGGGATGTTGTCTGCCCTCACGGTGCTTACATTCAATCTGAGAGAATCATAGCATCTACAGAAATGGATAGAGTACAGGGAAAATCAAGGTCAGAGAGAGCTCGAACCACTGAGATGGATCCCGGAAGGCATCACAAAGTGGGTGGCACTTGTCCAGATCCTTGAAGAAAGACCAGGGTTCTGGGTAATGGAGGTGAGTAGGAAAGGCCTTCCTATAAGGGACTGTGTGCAAAAATCTTGCATCTTCTAGACAAGGTGCTCTTGACCTGGAGTCCATAAACTTGTTTTTGGTTTCTTTTTTAAAAGTATTTTGATAACTGCATTTCCGTATAATTAGTTTCCTTTGTATTTTATTTTCTGCATTACAAATATGATTCTGATCAGGAGTCTGTAGGCTTCCCCGGACTGATTGCCCAAGCGGTCTTCAGCCCTTTCTAGTGAAATAGCCCTGCTCTGGGTACTGGGGAGCCACTGAAGGGTTTTGAGGGATGGAATGGCATGGTCAAAGCTGGGCTGTCTTGGGAACAAGTAGCAACTTCATGGACGGAGGGGTAGAGAGAGGAGAGGCTGATTCAGGAGTCTAATGAGGAGGTGTTGAGAGTGACTGGTGACTCAGTCAGGTGGGTAAAACTACAAAAAAATGGGAAGATAAAGGTATGTCAGAATTACTTCAGGGATTTCAAAGGGGAAGTGGATGTTTTGGTTTTGAAAAGACTTGATTATGGGAGAAATTTGGAAAATGTGGTGCTCTTTAATAATGGTTTTCTTCTGTTAGCCACATTCGATTGTTAGCCCTGAATAGGCATGAGATGTCCCTTTTCAGGTTCCTCTTCCTTTAAATGCCTACTGTGGTGCCCCAGAGCACTGTGCTAGGCCCTAGGGTGGATACCTAGGCTCCTGGGGCCCAGGAGTCCCAGAAGTCTTGGTGTCTTCCCCAGGGCCCACAGCCTTGCAGGGGATCCATGACACACAAGAACACAGACGTTTGGGTTTCTCCCCATCCACAAATGAGAAGCCAGGTTTGTTTGTTTGCCTCTTTCCCCCATCTAAAGTAGGGAACCATTTGTTGAACAAATTCTCTGAAAAGAGCCATTAGAACCAAGGGTATGTGTTTGTTTGTTTTTTTAATATTTATAAAAAGAAATTGATGCCTTATAGCCTCCACCTTGGAACACAAATGGATGCCTTAGAAAATGGAAACATTGATTTCATTTTTTAACACCAGAGAGACAACAAGAAAGAAAATGCAGAAGTTAAGAGATACTTTTTGATGTGTCTTCTTCTCTTGTCGGTAGGGAAAGCACGGACCAATCTTACCAGCTCTTACGGGACTCCTTGGATCTGTATCTGGCCATGTATCCAGACCATGTGCAGCATCTCTTGCTCCAGGCCAGGCTCTACTTCCATTTGGGAATTTGGCCAGAAAAGGTAATGGGCTCTAGTGGCCTGTGGTGAAAGGGGGTAAGGGGGCTCATGCTGGGGAAATAGAGCTGCAGACATCTTGGTGAAGCAGCCAACGAGGCGAGCTAGAGCCAAAGTGTCAGGGCCTCTCTGCGTTGAAGTGAGGTGGAGGGAACATACATATTCCTAGTTTGGTGTCTTGGTGTTACTATGCCACCTAACCATTCATTCACTGACTGAAACGTGGGCTAAATGTCCAACAGAAAGTGCCACGTTGTCATCTTTTGTATCTTAATCCAGCGTTCCCCGCTTTTGTCTGGCACATCTACCCCTTGACTTTCAGAAAACCTTCCTATACCCCCTATTCAGTACGAAAGGAAATCTATTCTAGAGTTTATCATGTATATCTACATTAGGAATGAAATACATTTTATAAAGAAAACTTTATTTGGTAGATAACATTTGTGATGTTTAAAAAGTTCAAGAGATAATTTCTGGGTAATTTAATCATTTTATTAAATGATGCCAGCATTTTGGCCATCTCTCTCTTAGACCAAAGACAATCATAGTGGCAGGCTCACAGCTTATATATGCCCGTGTTCCCCAGAGTGGAAATCAACTCTGATTGGTTAACAATTAATGAGAGAATGAATATTACAATAAGAATCTGGGTTGTGTTACTTTGAGGGTCTTGGAGTGACAACATGTCAAAGAGAGATTGTCTCTATACCCAGACCCCCCCTTGGCCTTGAGCAGTCTATTCAAAGAATTTATCCCCACCTAAACCTGAGGAGAGGGCCCTGGCTGCCCCACCTGGGTGGGGTCTGAACAAGAAAGTTAATCCAATCTCATTAATCAGTAATGTACTTCCAGAGCCTGAACTTTTGACATCTGGGCCTTAGAAAAAGCTGGACATCTGGATTTCCTCAAATCATTGGTTATTAATAATCATTTCTCTCACATTTTTGGCATTGTAAAGTTGTTAAATATTTACCAGAAACAGTTGGCTCCAGTCTGTCCTCAGCCAGCAGTCTTATTCATGGTATAGTTATCCTGGGCAGCCTCTCCTTTGTTTCTTGCTTTGGATTTGATTGAGAACAGACCTAAGAGTCCAGATTCACAGAGTGAGCGTGCTCAGTAGGAAGGAGATGTGCTCCAAGGAGGCCTACATCGTGCCATTGACTGATTGGACATCAGTTTTGGGGTTTCAGGCTGTTGCAGAGATCATTCTTTCACTTTACCATTCAGTAATTGTTCTTAGCTCAGTATGAAAAGCACTTTGCACCCAGACCTCATTGGTTTGGTTTTGGTTACCAGAGTTGGGGAGATGAGTTGGAGCCCACATCAGCGTGGTCGTGGGGGAGGGTCAGGGAAGAAAGGCAGTCACCAGGCAGGTAGAAAGAAGAGGAGAGAGCAGGAACAGTTCTGAAGGAGACGGGGCAGGACTGTGTGGTTGGTGGATTGGAGCCCAAGAGGGAGGATGCTGAGGTTTCTGAGTGTGAGTCGATAAGCTATTTGTAGTTTACTGTTTCTAAGCTTAGAAATAGCTGGAAGACAGGTGGCACCGCTAACAAAAATAAGGTGGTATGAAAGGGGAGCCAGGGGCTGCAGGGCAGAGGGCTCCCTTTGGAGCACACTGCCCTTAGTGGGATGTGGGGACATCCCAGGGAGGAGGAGATGTGGGACCAGAGCACAGAGCAGGAAGCGCCATCCCAAGGGAGGATGGGCGGCCTGCCGTGGAGGAGGGGGCGCTACCCCTTTGGAAATCTCTACACAGACTCCAGGTGGTCATTTCCCAGGAGGGCTGTGAGGACATTCTGGGCCCAAGATTATTCGGACCAGGGGCCTCTGGAGTCTGAGGCAGCAGGAGGAGAGCCTCTGAGCAGAGCTGGGCATACCCATCGTGGGAGGGCTGCCTCTCAGCTAGGATGGAGGCCCGAGGGGAGGAGCCAGCAGGAGAGGCAGGCCAAGCACTCACCCGGGCCAGAGGACAGGAATCACGCACGTTCTGTCTAACTCTAAGGCTGGCAGAGCGTTCACGTATGGCCTTTGACATACAACCCTGCGAGGAGAGTGCCCTTCTTAGCCCCATTTTACAGATGAGAAAGCAGAGGCAGACACGGGTGAAGTGACTTGCCCAGGGTCCCACGGCTAGGAAGTGTCTGAGACTGGATTTGAACTCGGGTGTTCTTGCCTCCAAATCCAGTACTCCATACACTGATGCCTTGGTGGGCAGAAGGAGAGCCAGGAAAGTCTCATCTCAAGAAGCAAGGAACCAAATTCTGGATTTTCAGAGGTCTTCTCATCCGAACATTATATTCTATTTCAGAAACTCTGGTAACTGTCCTCTGTGAGGAACCTAGCTCAGTGACGTATGTTGAAGGCTTAGCTACTTTATCGGCGTTTTGTGTGCGTGGTTCTCCTGAGCTCCCTCTACTCCGGGATCCTAACCACAGGACTCAATGATGGGCAGAGGAAAAGCATTGCAAAGTCCACTTCTCCTAAGAATCCGTGTTTTTCTCTCATGCTACATTTTCAGCAAGGCTGGACCTCCTAATCTAACAAGGGAGCATGATGGACTGGGAAAATCTGAGGAGTAGTTCTAAATGACAGGCGGCGTTTTCCCCAGTGCTCACTTACACAAAAATTTCTATGATAAGGACAGTCAGGGACTGATGTGTGAGTCTGGTAATTCTGACAAATATGGATGTTCACCCTGTTCCTGCACTCTTTTTGTGGCCGCCTCCGATCGAATCATGCACCTTGTTGGAGCATTGAGTCTGAAGGTAGTGCCACCATCTTGGGCACATCTGTTCTGTCTCCCAGTTCCTTTGTGTGGTGGGTTATTTTTCTTTTGCATACTTAAAAAAAAAAGGTTGTAACTAGATGCAGACATACTCTTAGAGCTGTCAGAGACTTTGGAGGTCGTGTAGTCCAAAGTGTTGATTTTATAGATGGAGAAATTGAGGCCCAGAGAGGTACACTGACTTAACTACCTTCATGCAGCTAGTTAATTGCCAGCAGACTATTTCTTACTTCGGTGTTCTCTCTACTGCACCCCGCTACCTACAGATAATTCCCTACACTTTCACACAATGAACAGGCTAAATTTCAAAACGCTCTCAGATCCTCAGGAGTGGTGGCTTCATTGAAAACAAGCCTCCTAGCCCATACTAAGGGCAGCCAGCTAGCATAGTGCTGGGCCCAGAGTCAGGAAGACTCATCCTCAAGAGTTCAAATCTGACCTCAGATACTTACTAGCTGTGTGACCCTGGGCAAGTCACTTCACCCTGTTTGCCTCAGTTTCCTCATCTGTCAAATGAGCTGGAGAAGGAAATGGCAAATCACTTGAGTATCTTTGCCAAGAAAACTGCAAATGGGGTCATGGAGAGTCAGACACAAGTAAAAGTCAAGTCAAGTAAAAGTCCTGTCTCCAAAAGTCTCATGGAGGAAAATGCCATCCACATCCAGAGAAAGAACTATGGAGCTTGAATGCAGATCGAAGCATACTATTTGCTCTTTTCTTTTTCTTCAGTGTTGTTTTGTTTCTTCTTTCTTGTGGTTCCTCCTGTTGATTCTAATTCTTCCTTGCAACATAACTGATGTGACAATATATTTAATAGGAATGAATATGTATAGCCTATATCAGATTGTGCGCCATCTTGGGGAAGGAGGTTGGGAGGGAGGGGGAGAAATTTGAAACTCAAAAGCTTATGGAAGTGATTGTTGAAAACTGAAAATTAATTAATATTTTTAAAAAGCTATTATAATAAAAATTATAAAATAGATTTAATATGAAGTCTTGCAAAAAAATAAATAAAGTAAAAGTCACAAGGCAGACGAGCAGCTCGGGCGAGACCAGCCACATCTGGAATTTGAGGGGCTTGACAGCAGCTCTCCCTCCTTATTTGCCAAGTGTGCCCTCTGTCAGTAAAAGTACAACTAAGAGCATTCGTTCCTGCCCTTCTTTGGCTGCTGAAGGTACTGGACATCCTGCAGCATATCCAGACCTTGGACCCCTCCCAGCACGGGGCAGTTGGCTACCTGGTGCAGCACACCTTGGAGCACATTGAGCGCAAGAAGGAGGAGATCGGGCTGGAGGTGAAGCATCGGTCGGAAGAGAAGCACCGAGATGTCTGCTACTCCGTCGGGCTCGTCATGAAACATAAGAGGTGAGAGCGTGAACCTGCTGCAGGGCCCCTGAAGAAGGGGTCGCTGGTGTCCTGGGCTGGTGAGTGGGCTGCCTGTGCCCTCGGTTCCCTGTGTGTGTATATATGTGCACATGTGCGCACACGCACACACATATGCTGTCACATACAGGCAGAGATTCTGGGCCTGAGATTTCATTGGTCTAAAGCAGTGGTATCACTCAAATAGAAACTGATCCCATAGTAGCAGATTGACTTAGAAAACCACAAACAGCATGTATGTTGTATCATATTTTTTATTTATTTTGTTAAACATTGCCCAGTGACATTTTCCTCTGATTTAGGCCACATTTAGGAGTTTTGCAGGCCCCATCTCTGATGTAAAGAACTCCCACAGGAAGAAACGCCCTTCTCCAGTGCAGCTGGAGAGTCTTAGAGCCGCCCAGAGCTGTGGAAATGAAGTGACACGCCCAGTGTCACCCAGCCAGTGGGGGGCAAAGGCAGAGCTTTACCCTACCCCCGCTGCCGCTCAGCGGCCTGTTTCTGTATTCTTGTGGGACAGGAGCGGTCAGGCCAGTCTGGAGCCAAAAAAAAACAGTCAATGTTGGTGGTTGTCTTTTTTAAAAATAATTTTACGTTGCTTTGTTTTTGCGTCACTTGCCTTTCTCAGTCTCTTTCTGTTTCTCCTCCCTGACATTGCCTTAAGGAGATACCGTTGTCCCAGTGATGTTGGCTTCTGGTATTAAGTCTGCTCTCCTTCCTTAGGGGCAGTGAACAAGAAGGCTTCCTTTCCCTTTTATAACCCTGCCCTAGAATTCCCCAAACTCTCTAGTGGCTGCTGGCCTCGTGTGCCTTCTGAAAGCTCTGTCCCTGCCTCCCTCTTGTGCTCAGAATGGAGTCTTCAATTTCAGGGCAAAGTTCACTGATCTTGGATTTCCCTAGATGATGTCATAGGTTCCCTTTCCTCAAGACTTTTTTTTCCTTTGCTTTTTAAAAAATGCTGAGTTATCAATGAGAGGGGGTTTTTTGGTCAAAATAAGTAAAATGACAATCCGGGAAAAGGGAGAGGATTTATATAGAGCAAAAAAGGTGAGGCTGAAATCATTTTCTACACAGGAGACAGAAAGGTAGGGAATTTGTAAGAGTGTGAGTCGTGGGCAGGGGTGCCGTTATTTCTGCCTTCTGCTCTTTCCAGAACGATCCTTTTTGACCATCCGTCGTCCTTCTCTCTTTAGGTACGGCTATAACTGTGTAATCTATGGCTGGGATCCAACCTGCATGATGGGGCACGAGTGGATCAGAAACATGAACGTGCACAGCTTGCCTCATGGCCACCATCAGCCTTTCTACAACGTGCTAGTGGAAGACGGGTCATGTAGGTACGCAGCCCAAGGTGAGTTGGCGCTGCCGAGCTGTGTGTATTCATTGATGCTTATCATCATCGGTTACCCTTTCCTCGTGGATACGGGATGACTCCACAGTAAACCACTTCTAGGGCTTGTTATTACTGGCCTGTAGGCCTTACAGGGCGCATTGCAACGTGGCTCAAAATGAACCACACTCTGAATAATAGGACGGTACATGGGGGCAAGCATCGTGAAGCGCTGACTCAGCACGGGACCCACAGAGAAAGGAAGAAGCATCTTAGGATCCTGCAGGAGCTCCCTCCACAAGGCAGCCTGCAAATAGCTGTGTAGGCACCAGCCAGAGACAGTGATCTGGGGGGAAGGAAAGCCCTGTGAACAGGAGGGAGAGGCCTTCTTCTTAAGGTCGGGTCTGAGCTGAGCCTTGAAGGAGGCCTGGGGGGCAGAGGTGAGGGAGAGGATTCCAGGCCTGAGGGACAGCCAGTGAAAAGACACAGAGTTGGGAGGTTCTTGTCCTGTGTGCAGAACGGCCAGGAGGCCACGGAGGCTCAGTCACAGAGTTTTTGGAAAGGAGTAAGGGGTGAGGCCTGGAAGGGGTGAAGGGCTTTAAAAGCCAAATAGGATTTTATAGTTGATCCTGGAGGTAACACAGATAACATGGTCAGACCGACACTAAGGAAGATCGCTTTGGCAGCCAGGGGGAAGATGGCCTGGAGTGGGGAGAGATTGAAGGCAGAGTGACCATGAGAACTCTGGAAGATTTCTGACATGGTTTATCCAAATCGAGTGGATTGCTGTGTTTCCCAGCAGAGAGTGGTCGTGCTGGAATATATTCATTAATTTCCTTGTACCCGAGACTTAGCTGTAATTCAGACCACAATGGTGAACATTTCTGTAGTTTAAATATTTATGTTAACTTTAAAGCAAAGCATTATCTAGGAAAAATGGAAAGGATTTTTTTTGGGAGGGGTTTGGTCCACGGTCTATCTAATTGTCACGGTTTGAGTTTTCCCATCTCAAAAATAAATAAAATAACTGTGCAAGAGACAACACTACAGGTTTAAATTTTTTAAATGTCTTTGAAATCCCTGGATCACTCGTGTCCTTAAACATAGGATGGAGGCAAATGATGTTCAAAGAGAAATAACTACATCATCAAAACAATAGGCAAAAATAAAACCTTTTTTAAATTTCATTAATTTGATTTATCAACAAAACCCCCCTTTTTTTTTAAAGGAAGTTACGAAGCCCCAGTTGTTGGCATCAGCTTGACTGGCTTTCACGGCCTGTCATTCACTCTAAGGGTCTCGGTTATTACTTTCGAGGCTTCAGTGGAGCCGTGCGCTCATCAGTGAATGTATCAATGTGCCTGGCGAGGCCACATCCACACCCTCTCACCATATCCCCTCTAAACCCTCCCTAGAAGGGTGTGGGGCTTTCCTCTCGTTCTCTTGACACTGGATGCCAGTGGAATTCATCATTCATCACTCATCGTTTAAGGTTTAGTGCACCTCCTTCTCTGGTCCTCCTAATGTGAGGACCAGATTTTGTCAAGTCTTATTAAAGGTCATTTACATGTTTTTCTAGGACAGCTTAGGTGCGAGCCTGAAGTCAGGAAGACTCATCTTCCTGAGTTTAAATCTGGCTTCAGACACTTACTGGCTGTGTGACTCTGGGCAAGTCACCTCACCCTGTTTGCCTCAGTTTCCTCATCTATAAAATGAGCTGGAGAAGGAAATGGCAAACCACTCCAAGATCTTTGCCAAGAAAACCCCAAGTGGGGTCATGAAGAGTAGGAAAAGACTGAAAAACAACACATGTATTTCTAGATTTGTTTAGTTAAAATTTATTTCTGTACCAAATGCTGATTGAATTTTCTTGCATGGCTCTAATAGTCTTATTACTATGAATATGTTAAAAGCTTTGCAAATCTTCAATCCCTACCCAAATGCTATTAGCTGTTATGATTTTGGTAATAGCTCAGCCCTGCAGGATCTATGAGTTTCTCAGTGAGGGTACCCTGACCTCTTAGTAAGCCATCTACATGAGTCGCTTTGGCCCAGTCACTTTCATCGCCGCGTGTCAGATCTTTGGATAGTGAGCTTTTCTGAACTTACGGAGACTTATCCTTGGGTGACAGATCGACACGTAAAACTTGTCTCATTCGGTGGGCTGTAGCATGGTTTGTGGTCTGTTGCCGCGACTCTCTAGGACCCAGGGCCACCCTCCTAGTAATGAGGATCTAAGCAGGACATTAGTGAAGGGTTGCCATTAATAGGGATTCTCAGCCAATCTCTGCATCTCCTACTGAGTCAGACAATGGAATCCATACCAGATGAATTTAAAATACATTAATATTTTGAATACATTAGTATTGCATAGTATCTATGTAATTAAATAAGAGACCTAATCAAAATGAGAACCTTTTTAAGCAACTGAATGTGACGCTTTCGCCACCAGAGGGCACATTTTGCTGCTTTGACAAATCCCTAGACCTTAGAGATGATGTGTTCTAACTTCCTCTGTAGATAAGGAATGGTCCTCTTCAGACAAACAACCACAAGAATAGATAAGGAAACTGAGGCCCAGCACAGCCCTCTGAGAGCAGGCTTCCATTTCCGCTCCATCCAGACTCCTAATTTTTTTGGATCTCCTGAAATACAAATAATTCTCCTACAGCTTGAAGGTTCCCCAGTCTTCTGAAAACCTAGTTCTGAGTGCCCATGGCTCCCAGAAGTCAGCCTCGCTTTTCTTCGTGTGTCAGAGTCGAAAGCCGAATGGCCTTCTCAGATGCAGGGGAGCATTTCTCAAGGTTTTCTGGGCTTTCACCAGTCCGTATTTTCAATGCTTTGGCATAATATACTATTATGCCTCCCTTCCTTGTCTTTTCCTCTCCCCAGACAAATGTTTTGAGAAGCTTCCTCTTTTCTGGGGTCTGAATCCTTCTCATTAGACGAATATTTACTTTTCCCCTGTGATTTCTAGTCCCTAGGGATTTGGTGCCATCTTCATTATCTCAGTCACAGAATTATGCCCCTTCTGGTTTCCTTGGTGCTGTTAGGAACCGTGCCCTGCCAGACTGCTTACCTGGCGAGGGGCTTCAGCTGGGCAGTGCCCAGCAGCCAGGCTTCATGCTTCTCTCCAGCTTCTGCCAGGAGTGGGGCGGGAGCCCCTTGTGGGCTCTTCTGTGCCTCTTTGCTGCTTTCACCCAAACATTTGCCTTTCCTCTCCACGTCTGCTGTTCGTCCCAATTCCCGGGGCACCGTCCATGTTGCCATATAGCTGAGCTGTCTGTAACAACATCACAAATAAGAAGCTGACTCTCTACCCACCGCACCTCCACTGCTCCCAGGAGGTACGCAGCCAGCCAGCACATTGCTGTGTAATAAAACATGAAGGAGACCAAAGCTATAAATTCTTGGCTAAATTACTAGAGAGAAACTAGAAATTAAGTCTGTTGGGCTAAATGACCCACCTGAATTAACTTTACTTTAAACTGTCTGCCTGCTGTGAAGAGAAGCAGCCTCTCTATGGAAGGCAGGTAGAGGGATTGTTTCTTGGTAGGACTCCTAGTTTCTTCCCCTTCTCATCATCCTGTCTCCCCTTTCTAAATTTGGAAAGCAGAGAATGCAGACAGAATGTGGGCCCCAGCTTGACTTCCCCCTTGTCCAGGTTCCAGCCTGCTATGGTTACATCATCCTGAGCGCTCCCCGAGGGTGCTCGCCTCTCAGTCTTTGCTGATTGGTCCCTCTTGCTACTGGTTACAAATAATCCTCAGAAGAAGGGATGTTTCCTTAGCCAGTAAAAGTTTGGATTTTGTCAAAGCCATCAATGCTTTCAGAGACTTGTTTTTTTTTTCTTTTAGCTGACTTTCTTTTTTTTTAGTAATTTATTTTGATTTATCAACAATCACTTCCATATGCTTTTGACTTTAAAATTTTTCTCCGCCTTCCTCCCCAGCACCCTCCCCAAGACAACACGCAACCTGATATAGGCTGTACACATACATTCCTATTAAACATATTTTCACATTAATGATGTTGTAAGAATTAGAACCAATAGGAGGAACCACCAGAAAGAGGAAACAAAACTCGCCTCCCCCAGTGAGGCCCAGAGAGGTCCAAGTCATTGTAGACTGAAGATCTAACCCATGTCCTCTGGCTCCAAGTGGGGCATATGAACTGTTGACTGGAACATCCCTTATGTGCTGTAGGGTGGCCTCCATGCCCCATCACCCTTTAAGGTAGCACAGAGTTCTCTGGATAAGCTGCTGTGGAAAGGTCTGTTTTTGTCTCCAGTGTTGATTTGCCTCTCTTCTTCCAACAGAAAATCTGGAATATAACACAGAGCCTCAAGAAATCTCTCACCCGGATGTTGGTCGATATTTTTCAGAGTTTACTGGAACTCATTATGTAGCCAACACAGAGCTAGAAATCCGGTACCCAGAGGATTCTGAGTTTGTATGTGAAACAGTGCAGAATATCTACAGTACCAAGAAAGAGGACAAAGAGTGAGGGTAGACAGAGGACGTGGGTGAGTGCGTGCATCTCTGCCGCGGCTGCTGCTCTCTCCTATGAGGACTGGCTTCGGGGAGCACATTGTCCCCGCGGTCCTCGGGCTCGACCTCCAACCAGGAATTGCACTTCTTAACCAATGATCTTGGCTACCTTCTAAGTTAAATAATTCTACTGCGTGTTAGCACTTCGAGACGAAGGTGATGTCACCTGCCTCCAACGCAAGCGTGATCATTTGGAAGGCAGTCCAGTTGGTTGGTGACACGGCTTGTCCTGAGGAGATGATTTATTAGGAATTGTTGTTCTCAAGGTTAACCTCTTAACCATTTTTAAAATCTTTTGCTTAATGTAGTTTGTGTCTATGAGGATTTAATTTTTTTGAACAAGAAGGGGTTATATGTGTATATAATAATTTTTTAAATCAAATTTCCCTTGGAATTTGTGCAATCGTAAGTCAAATTTGTCTTATTTATCCACAAGTTTAATTAAACATTTGGAAGTTAACTTGTAAGTGATCCCAGGAATGTAGCTGGAAATACTTGGGCCTCTCTTTCCAGAGACCCTCATTTCAGTGAGTTTAATGGCCTTTTGAACTTTCTTCCTGCTCTTTGAAACACATGAGATGTGAGGAGCATTGTCCATTTTCCTGTTCTCAATTCCTTCTCCTAGCTCAGGAGTTCATGTCTTTACCCCACCTAATGGTTGCTGTATTCCATTTCCAACACAGTAAATTATTTCAAGAACATTCATAAGAGAAATGTGCTGTGGCGGGTTTTTCTATATAAACTCAGTACTGTTGCCTTTAAACTATTTAAATTCGGCAAATGAGACTATCCTTCCCCCAGGAAGTGGTCCTTGCCAAGGGCTCAGTTCAATGATCTCTCACTTTCCAGCATGGATGAGTGTCTGTGTGATGCTTAAAGCCAGTTAGGTGCCTTTTTATGACACCTAACCTCCCGGGACCTTTAATGACCTGTCTTCCTTTTGACCTGAACAGCCTGCCAGGGAAGGAGAAGGAAATGAGCTGTTGCATACCCCTTAGGAAGTACCTAGGGCCAGAAGAGTGTCAGGACAAGCAAACTATGATTAAGTTGCTTGGGGAAAGTCTGGGATAGTAAACCACTAGTCTGCTGTTGTCTTCTTTGAGATTTACTTAGCTTTGGAATGTGGAGGTGCCAAGCTTTTACACAGCTTCGTCACTTGTTTGATAGACCCCTGTGCTTTTCAGAAGCTTGGCAGCCCTAAAATGAGCTAATGCCATATTTAAGGGGAGTGGGTGCTGCTGCTGGAGTCGGCTTCTAATCCTTGTGCCTATGAGCTTAAGGCATTGCAATTGCTGTAGTGACAGTAAGGCTCTAGGGAGGGGAGGTGCACTCTCCACTCCTCCACATTCTGTCTGTTGACTTGCATGCACTATTTCTCAACATGTTGATGAATGTTTTATGTTTACATAGTAAAACCCTGGGGACCACAGCAGCCCTGGGGAAGGCCACGTAGCATTAGACAACCTCACGGAGACCATGGCCACGCTGCTCCCACCAGCTCCAAGAGGAGCTCTGGCCACTCTCCACATCCACGTCCCTCTTCTGTCCAGACTAAAGGCGGGTCGCTTGGACTGGAGTTTGAAAGCGTGCAAGTAACTGATCTTCCAGGGAGCCTCTGGAGAGCCTGTCCTGCTTAAGGGAGAGCACTTGACGATGAAATCTCATAGAAGTAAAGATCAGAATGCGATTGGTTTTGACTTTGCTGAGACAATTGTAAATATGTATTTAGAATGTTTTTAAATGTGCTCCTTAAGTGACCCTTCATTTGGTTCCAGGAAGCAGGTACCAGTTCTTAATGTAAGTTGTCCTTTGGGCACTTTATATTTTTCTAAAAGTCTGTTTTGGACCCAGTATGCCAATACATTGTAAGTTTCTCCTTAAAAATTGCCAAAACTTTTGTCCACTTTAAAGCAGCGTATTACATTAATCTGTAAACAGAGCCTTTACAGTATTTAAAAAATAATGTTAAATGTTTGGACATATTTTCATCCCTTTTTCCCCAAGTGAATACAAACATTTGAATTTTGAGATATAATTAATAAGTGATTAATTTCATCCACACTGTCAGCAAAGGTGACCTGCCAAATTTCACATCATGCCCACAACCTAGAAATGACATGAGTAAAATGTCTCACCTTTTCTGGCCTAAAAATGGCCCAAAAAATGTATTCTGTACTAAACTTTGTATAACACTGGAGAGTAAAAGTGGGATAACTTTGCATGTCTGATTTCACTGAAGGATTCATTTTTACAAGCCTGTGACTAATCATTCAGAATAAATGTTTGTAATGCAAAAATTTACAGCTTTTTAATTATCACATTGGGTGGGTGGGTGTCATAAAATAAGAGGTAGAAAGAGTGAGGCTTTGGTGTTGAGGCACATTTAGCTCACTGTAGAAACTTGGTCAGTGACTCGTGTTCAAAACAACCTCCCAGTCAGCCTCCCTCGAGGCAGCAGGCTGCTGCAGCAAGACTTCGCTGGGAGAAAGTTAATCTTGTTCTGATTAGTGTGTAAGTTGTAATTCGGTTTAGGTCTGTCTCCCTTGGCTGTGTGATTGGTTCTTTCTATCAGGTCTTCAAAGACAGAGACATGCTATTCAGAAATTATTGTTTAGCAATCATTGTTACATTTTGTGATGTCTTCGTAAATCTAAGTGTGTTTGTGGTGACAGGCACTTCCAATTCTGGATTGTCTCACTTTCACAGTATTAAATAAAATCGTGTCAGCATTTACAGGCTCTTCTCTTTATCTTCAGACCCTTTGATCCCTAACATTTTTTAAGTCATTACTATTCAAGGTGAATAAAGGTGGAAGGCGAAGCCCTGCCTTCTACATTTCTTAGATGCCTTTATTATGGCCGTAAGACAATATTTTGAAATTATTAAGATTGAGTGAACTCCTGATGTGAATTTCCTGTTTGTTCCTGTGTTTAAGAAGCAAGGGCGGGGCGGGGGGGGGGGATGGACACACTGAATGAAAAGCCCTCCCCACAAAAAAATGGTCCCCAACATGTTTCAATGTATTTTGCCTTATTTTTAGATGACTTTTTCCCTGGGCATTCTAATGCATCATCCAGCCAGTTTCTTCCCGGACAGTAGAATTTATCAAAACCGTTGTGGTGGGTGGGGGTGAAGGATATGGGGAGTTGGGTGAGTTCAGTGCTGAGGGTTGAGATCCTGAGAAGGAAAAGTGGTTATCTTTTTTGTAGCCATTAGTTTTGTATCCCTCCAGAGGAGATATGTAGAACCCCTCACCACTGACCAAGATGTTTAACAAAAAGATGTCAACGTTTAGCAAGAGTGGGTGGTTCTTCCTGTGTGAACTGCCTAGAGAGAGCCTCCCCCACCTCCTCTTCAGCTGGGAATGGTGCTGGGGAGTTGATGACAGATGTGGCAGTTGCATGGGAGGGAGGGGGAGGTGTACATGGTTAAAACCAATAGGTTTTTATAAAATAGCACTTTAAAAAATGGGGGAATGGAATGGAGAAGTAGCTGGTAGAGAAGAAATGAATCAAAAGAAGGACACCTAGGAGAAAAGGAAGGGAATTCTGCAGGTATTTAAGTCACTTCCATAGTATTTAATGTTCTCTTTCTTCCTTAAAGGGGAAGCTAGGTGGTACAGTAGATAGGGCACCCAAGCCTGGAGTCAGAAAGGCCTGAATTCAAATCTAGCCTCAGACACTTACTGGTGGCGTGACCCTGGGCAAGTACCTTAAGTCCTGTTTGCCTCAGTTCCTCATCTGTAAAAAGCATTGAAGAAGTAAATGACAAACCACTCCACTATCTTGGCCAAGAAAACCACACAGACTAATAAGTCCATGGGGTCATGTAGAGCCAGATATGACTAGATAATAGCGATCTTCCTTGAAATGATTCAAATTAATGGAAATTCTGTATTCAAATTGGCAAAAATAAATTTAAGAGTCCATATCATCTTCTGATGCAGGATATATTTCTTCTTAGACCCTAGGAGCTGGTGATTTTTCACCTCAGTCTTTAGATCTTTGAAATAATAATAATTAACATTTATGTCATATGTGTTAGAACTTACAGAGCATTTTCTCCCAACCCTGTGTTGGAAATAGTATCCCCACCTTACAGGTGAGGAAACAGACCTGGAAAGGTTGTGCCATGCCCTGTGTTGCCCAACTAATAGGTGTAAGAACCAAGATTCAAAACCTGGTCCTCTAGGATCAAACATAAATTAATTCCTATCTGACACACCCTTTCCTGCCTTTCCACTTCCTCTGTGGGGCTGCGTCACTGACCTGCTTCAGGAAAGTGGCGCTCATCTTCCACCTCCGTGACTTTGTACTCTTCCCCTCAGCCTTGGAATGCCCTCCCTCCTCACTTAGGTTTCGAGGACTCCCTGGTTTCTGTGACACTCAGTTCTATGCCCACCTTCCAGAGGACACTTTTTATCCCTCCCCTTCAGTTACTATTGCCTTGTCCTCCAATTTGAGACCTTTTTGATGTGTTAACTTTGCAATTTTAAAAAGAAATTTTATTCATTGTTAAAAGGGATGGTTCTCTGGGAGGGAAAGGGACATATAGGGAAATGCAGATGATGAAAAAACAAAAGACATCAATACATTTAAGAATAATTTTTTTAAAAAAAATCTCCCCCTAATAATTTTGGAAAGCACTGAATTTTTATCTCTTCTAATGTTTAAAAATAGCTTGACCTCTTATATTTAGGTCATGCATCCATTTTGAGCATGTATAGTATTACATAGCATAAGGTCTTGGTCTAAACTTCATTTGTACCAAACTGCATTCCAGCCGTCCCAGCAGTTCTGGTTAAAAAAAGAGCCCTTCCCCCAATAACTCATGTTTTTCTATTACTATTACTATTACTATTAAGTCCTGTTTGCCTCAGTTCTTCATCTGTAAAAAACATTGAAGAAGGAAATGACAAACCACTCCACTATCTTGGCCAAGAAAACCACACAGACCAATAAGTCCATGGGGTCATGTAGAGCCCATGGGATTACTATTTTTGACTTCTATTTCTTGCTCATTTAGCCTGCTCCTAGCCCCCATCTGCATTGACTTTTCTGTTGTTTAACCAATGCCAAGTAATTTTGATTACTGTTGCTTTATAATATATATTGTCATTCATATTTTTCTTATGATTTCCCTTTAAATACCTTTTTCCTTCAAATGAATTTTTTGTTGTTTTTTATCAATACTATAAAGTATTCCCTTGGAATTTGAATGTTATAGCACTAAATCTATTAATTTAGTTCATATAATTTTTTAAATTATTATTACTGACGCAACTCAGCCTTGGGCAGTGAATATCTTTCCAATATTTTGCTTCCTTTATTTCTTCAAAGAGCGCTTTCTGGTTTTTCTTGAATCTTGTATGTCTTAATATATTAATTCCCTGGTATTTTATGCATTTTTTAGTTATTTGAAATGATTTTTGTCTTACTCTTTCTTCTTGACTTTTGTTAGTATGGTTTTACCTAAAGCTGTTGTTTCCACTTCTTTGCCACTTCTCTGGGGTTTTCTAAGTATGCTGTGTCATGTATAAGCAGGATTATTTTGTTTCCTCTCTACCAATATTTATACCTTTGATCTTCTCCTCTTGCATTATTGCTATAGCTAACATTCCTAGAGCTAACTCATATAATATTGAGTAGAGGGGGCATCACCCTGTTTGAATTTAGACAGCTTCTGGTAGTCAGTGTTTCACCATTGCAAACAGTGTTACCTTTCAGTTTTAAGCATCTGCTTGCGGTCGTATTAAAGAAAGGTCTTCCATTCTTGTTCTTTTTATGGGGTCTTAATATAAATGAGGGCAGTTGGGTGGCACAGTGGATAGAGTGCCAGGCCTGGAGTCATCTCCCTGAGTTCAAATCTGGCTTCAGTCACTTACTAGCTTTGTGACCCTGGGCAAGTCACTTATTTACCTCAGTTTCCTCATCTGTCAAATGAGCTGGAGAAGATAATGGCAAACCACTCACAATATCTCTTCCAAGAAAACCCCAGATAGGGTCACGAAGAGTCAGACACAACTGAAAACGATTGAACAGTAACACCATAAATGAGAGCTGCATTTTGTCAAAAGCATTTTCTTCATCTACTGAAATGATCATATGCATTTGTTATAGTGGTTGTTTATATGATTAATTATGATCATTGTCCAAATGCCAAATTTATGTCCCTGGCATGAATCTAATCTGGTCATAGTAAATTATTTTCGGGATATATTTTTATGGGTTCCTAGTGAGGACTTAAAGACAAAATTTACATTAATATTCATTAGTGACCTTGGTCAATACCTCTCTCTGCTTTTTTTCTCCCTTGTGGAGGTAACAGGACCATATGTGTCTCATAAAAGGAATTTGGTAGACTGTATCTCCCTTTGGGGTAATAATTTTTTAAAACATAGGTATTAATTGCTCTTTAAATTTTGATAGAATTCACTTGTAAATCTATCTGAACTGGTGATTTTTTTCCCCCCACTTTGGCTTGTTCAATTTGCTTTTCTGAGAATGGGCTGCTTAATTTCTCCATCTTGGCTTTTTGGTTTTTGGGTTTTTCTTCAGATGAAGTATTTTTTTTTATAGATATTCATCAGTTTCCTTTGCTTTCTGATTTTTTCTGGTGAGTAATTATGTATAGTAGTTCCTGATAACTTATTTCCTCTGTGTTCAAAGTTCACTTCATTCATTTTTTATTTTGGTAATTTAATTTTCCCTCTCTCTTTTCCTTAATCAGGTTAGCTAATGGTTTATTGATTTTGTCAGTCCTCAAAAACCCCAGCTCTTAGGTTTGTTTATCAGTTCTGTAATCACTTTAGTTTCTAGTTCCTCAGAGTCTCCTCTGATTTCCAAACTGCCTTCATTTGTACTTATTTTAAGATTGCTAATATGATTATTTTCTGATTTTCTAATTGCATGCTCAGTTTATTAGTTCTGTGTTTCTGTGTTGTTAACATAAGTCTTCTTAGATATCAGTTTCACCTTGAAGACTGCTTCAGCTGTGTCCCCAAAGTTTTGGTATATTGTTTCATTTCTATCATTCTTTTAACATAATTATTTATCATTTCTATCACTTGTTTTTTGACTTGGTCATTATTCAGAATGTTGTTATTTATCCTCAAGTGAGGCCTATGTCTTTTGCTTATAGGTCCTTTATTACTAAGTACATTACATCATAGTCTATAAAGGATGCCGTTATTATATCTGGCTTTTAGACTAACTTTTTAACTGACTTTAAGGTTTGCAAAGCACTTTACGTATTATCTCATTTGATCCTCACAGCAACCCTGTAAAGTAAGTGCTATTATTATATATCTATAAAATAGATGAGGAAACTGAGGCTGAGAGACTGACTTGCCTCAGGTCATACTAGCTAGTAAGTGTCTAAGGGGTGATCTGAACTCTGGTCTTCCTGACTGCAAATCCAACATCCTGTCTCCTGTATCACCTAGCTATCATTTGATCATGACTCCTTTATGCCTTGGCACATTTGTGTAAAGAGATTGTAGGATGCTGGTATGCTTGCTATGTCTACCTCCCATTCCTTCCTCGGTGATCTGCCTCTCAATATTATACCCCAGAGGCAGGGGAAGACATTGAAAGCTTTTCATCTCCTGCTCTTTTCAAGTCCTGACCAGTCATTAACCACCTCCATATCTCACCCTCTCCTGTCCTCATCTGGAAGGTGCTACTTTATTGTATCCTGCCACTTATAATATTGCCTTATTAATAAGGGGATAGGATTGTTTTTGCCTGAAATAGTAAATCACTTCCTCTACCTTCTGTCCCAGTTTTTCTTCTTATACCAACAACATCTTAGCTTCCTTAGGCTATTGATTCTCATTGCCACTCAGGCAATATACAAGTCATTTTTTAAAGAAAAGCAAACATTTACCCACATTCATGTCCTTCTACAACCAAAGTCAAAGAAAATGAACAGTTCATTTCTTAGTCTTTCATTACTATGTGAAAGTATTTAACCTTCTGCTACTTGGTCAATTTGCATGTTGACTTCATATAACCACAAAGTAATCATGTGGTTTTCTCATTGGCTCTTCTTGAAATCAGAAGGCTCTGTTCCTCACCAGCTGTAAAATTTGTACGTTTATGTTATAATCCTGAAATTTCACTAGAATGTTACTTGGTGTTTCTCTCTGTTAGTGTTCTGTGGGTTCTTTCCATCTGAACTTTGCCATCTGCTTCCAAACTTCTGGGGAATTTTTCTGTGTGATTTATTGGCTTGTGACATTCAAGTTTTATTTTTTATTATGTTTATCTGGAAGAATTGTTATTATTAGATTATCTCTTTGCATACTATTTTCAAATTCAGTATTTTTGTGTGGTAGAGGTCCTGGGTATTCTAATATTGGTGGGTTTGTTTTGGTTTTTAAAATTTGTTCCATTGTTTTCCTTTTGTTTCTGCATTTTTTGCCTTCTAACTCTGATATTTTCTTTTTCAGACAATCTATAGTTATGGAGTACCCTGATTAGACCTACTAATTTCTTCCATAAAAGCTCCAATTTCTTCCTTATTTCTCTGATATTTTTACTTAATTCTTTCCTTGCTCCTCAGATACGTTCTAGAGGTTCTCAGAGTTGCTCCGTTGTTTCAGAAGCCTTGATGAATTTCTTGTGCTATCTTCACAAGATTTAGACTCAGTTTCCTTTGTTGCAAAGTACTTGTGTATTGAAATGGTCTTTTGTTGTGTTTTTTTTTTCATAATTTTTGTTCATTTTACCTCAGTTACTTTTGTCTAGATGTATCACTGCTGATTTTTTTCTGGTATCCTTGATGAAAATGTACTTTAATGCCAATCCTTTTCTTTCACAAGGCACAGCACTTTTCTTCCATGTCTCCTCTCCCACTCACTCAAGCCTCTGCTGACTGATTCTTGTCCTCTCAGGCCACCAGGATTAAATAAGGGCTATTTCCCTTACAGGATAAGAGTGCCTAGTTAGACAGCTGCTGCCAGAAGAGTCCAAGAGGCCAAAGTAATTAGACCTAATCTCCGTCTTTACCTGTCCCACTCCTCTGGCCTCTACCACCATGAAAGTGTAAGGGGAAGGTGCTCAGAAACACTGCTGAGAGAAGCTTTTCCTATGTAATTGGGTCTCCTCTCTCATTTTTTCTTGCACCTTTTTCTGCTTGCCTGTTTCCTCATGTGCAATATCCAATTTCCAATAAATCCAATCCAATAATCATTTATTTAACTCTAAGCACTGTGCTAAGCACCGGGGATACCATTAATAAAAAGACAGCCTTTGCTCTCAAGGAGCTTACAATCGAAAGAGGAAGACAACACACGAAAGGAGGCAGGAAACAGAGGCTGAGGTGGGGGAGGTGGGACAGCGGGAGGTACCCAGTGTGGGTTCATCTTGTTCCAAGGAGCTGAAACTAGGCAGAGAAGGAGCTGCAGGGGGGACTGAGCAGAAGTCCAGTTTCTGTTTTCTATAAAGGAAGGCATTGGGAGGAGTTTGGTCCTCCATCGTCCAGCCCTGCGGTCAGCAAGGAGAGGAGGATGAGGGACGTGGTGTCAGTCAAAGCTCGAGTGAGCAGCCAGGTGAGGAGCTTAACCTGCAAGGGTTCCACGGAGTTGAAACCAGGCACAGAAGCAGATGCAGAGTGGAGTGAATTTTCATCAAAGCTCCACCTCTGCTCTCTTCCTTCCTCCACTTCCTTGTCCCATAGACTCCACACTCCTCCATAGCTACCCCCTCTCCTTCTTGGCCTGATTCACAGGCCTCAACTTGACAGGGTAAAATTGCAGCAGGCATGGCATTCACCGAGCTGTCCGCATCTTTATGCCAGGGTATGGGAAGCAGAAGACATTGGATCACTGGCCTGGTCACTAGCCCTTCACTTACTTTCTTTTTCTTTCTGTAAGAGTCACTTTTGTGCTGGTTTCTCTCATTCATCTTATCATTTCTGAGTTTTTCTTATTTAAGTTATTTTCACTTGTATTATTTGGGTAGGGTATAGCACTACCTATAGGAAACCTCTCCTTCCACCATTTCCCCCAGAATCCTTCAAAACTTTTTACAAAAACATTTGTTTATTTATTTATTTTGGTGAGGCAATCAGGGTTAAGTGACTTGCCCAGGGTCACACAGCTAATAGGTTTGAAGTTTCTGGTCTGAGGCTGAATTTGAACTCTGGTCGTCTTGACTCCAGGGCCAGTGCCCTATCCATTGCACCACCTAGCTGCCCCATAAAAAACATTTCTTTAATGTATTACATACTCTCCTGCCTTGGTGAACAAGATATGTTCTGACAAAATTTAGCCCTAATACTCATTGATTAATATTTATACCTGGGCATTAGGCATTATGAGGATACATAGATAATTAAGATATAGTTCCTGCCTTCAAGAGGCTTAGAGTCTGGTCATTGTTATCTTGTACTATTCTAGATTACATGTGGCTGAATGTAAACTGGTCTCCACAAGACACCCTGAAACTTGTTTTTCTTTTTTCTTTTTTCTTTTGGCTAGGCAGTGGGGTTAAATGACTTGCCCAGGGTCACACAGCTAGTAAGTGTTATATGTCTGAAGCCGGATTTGAACACAGGTCCTCCTGACTCCAGGCATGGTGCTCCATCCACTGCCCCACCTAGCTGCCCCGAAACTTGTTTTTATGACAAATCCCTTCATATTATTTTTGGGGAACACCTCTCTCCTAAGCATGGAATAAAAACTGCACAGCCAACCCCTTTGACAGTGAACAGAGATTGAAATATTTTCAGACCTTTGAGAGATCAAAACTTGACCAAGATGAAGGTTCCACTAGTGCCCAAGTTGGGCTCAGACCCCCGCTCTCATGGCTGTGGATCTGACATGCTCCCTCCTGTACTCACCTGGGCAGAGTTTTTCCCTGCAGTATTCAAACCACCCTTCCCTCCGGCTCCCCTCCCCCCACCAAAAAGCTTTCTCCAATGTCATTATCAGTGCATCTCCTTAATCAGCATCCTTTCACTTATCAGCATTCCAAGCACCCATTTCTTCCTGCATCCCCAACAGGGTACCCATGGCAACTTCCTTGTCAGTTTCAGCCCAGGCTCCTTTCTCCTTCACTTTCATTTTGTTGATGGGGTGTGAAGAAAGATTATCCCTCACCATTTCAAGTGTTTGTGCTAGCATTGTTTTGGGGAAGCTTTATCCTAAACCAGCAAATTCTTCAGAGTTGATGATGATGCTACTGAAACTACAATTTTACTTCAGCCCTTATAATTTGACCTTTGGGCACAGTCTTAAGCATAAGCAATAAAAACAAGATATATCTTGAACATTATGGGTCTGAAAATCCTCAAAGTGATTTGCATGATGAAATAGCTTTCTCATGAAATCACCTTCTGAAGCTAACTTTTATTCTATTTTATTTTAGTTGTTACATTTTAAGTTCCAAACTGTTTCCCTCCCACCCTCCCAAACCAGCACTAGAGAAGGCCACCATTAGATGTAGATAGATAGATAGATAGATAGATAGATAGATAGATAGATAGATACAATTAAAGAATAGATAGGTAAATAGATGAATAGAAAGACACAGAGAGAAAGAGACATGTAAAACCATACTTTGCATACTTATATTTATCAGTTCTTTCTTTAGAGGTCGATGATATCTTCTTTCACAGGTTTCTTGTGGTTGATTTGAATATTTATAATACTCAAAATAACTTAGTCATTCACAGTTGTTCTTCAAACAATATTGCTGTTACTGTATACAACATTCTCTTGGTTCTGCTCATTTCGCTCTTCATTATTTCATGCAAATATCTAAGCTAACTTTGGGAGGCAGGAAAATACAGACAAACATTACCAGCCAAAACTCTAGGATGGCTCATTTTTCCAATTTTTTATGGAAAGCTGAGGCATTAGCACCCAAAAGAATGGCCATCTTGTCTTTGTCTTGTGTCCCTTAATTCACTGGAACAAGTATAATATCAATCTGTTTTGCCAATATTATCAGGACAGATAGATGGATGGATGGATGGATGGATGGATGGATGGATGGATGGATTAGATAGATAGATAGATAGATAGATAGATAGATAGATAGATAGATAGATAGATAGATAGATGGATGGATGGATTGGATAGATAAATGGATGGATCGATGGATAGATGGATGGATGGATGGATGGATGGATGGATGAATGGATGGATGGATGGATGGATGGATAGGTGGATGGATGAGTGGATGGATGGATGGATGGATGGATGGATGGATGGATGGATGGATGGATGGATGGATGGATGATTGGATGGATGGATGGATTAGAAAGAAAGGAAGGAAAGAAAGGAAAGGAAAAGAAAGAGAAAGAAAAAGAAAGAAAAGAAAGAAAGAAAGAAAGAAAGAAAGAAAGAAAGAAAGAAAGAAAAGAATGAATGGATCTGTATTTTCACTTAGCATCACAGCAGAGATAAGACACTCTCTGCTTTTTCTAGTAGGAACCACTCACTTAAAATTTGATCCCAGTCCCCTGATTTATCTATGCTAGGCACAGCAGTCCTCAATAGCTTTATTTGAAACAACAGAATCAAACCACCTGTCTTCTGAGCTTTTGATTCAAGCAATCAACAAGCATTTCTTAAGTGCTTACTGTATGCCAGATACAGTGCTAAGGGACAGGAATACAAAGGGGGAAAAAAAACAGCTCCTGTAATCAGCTCAAGGAGCTTATGTCTAGTGGGAAACACAAATGTGTATGGAGATAGGTACATAGAAGATATGCACAAAATGGTAGCTTGTACAGCTAATAGAATCTTAGGGTGCATTTAGAGGTGGTGTCCAGAGCATGGGAGGCAGTGGTCTCATTACACTCTCTACTCAGACCATAGATAGGGTATTGTGTTCAGTTCTTGGTGCCGGTATATCAGGAAGGACATTGAGAAGAGAGTGATCACCATGATGAGAATCTTTGAAACCATGCCATAATAGAAATGGTTGAAGAAATTAGGGATGTTTAGCCTGGAAAAGAGAAGGCTTGGCGGGGGTGAGGGGGTAGAGGGCCGATGAGGAGGATGATAGTTGTTTTGGGGGCAACAGAGAGGCAGTGTGGTACAGTGGACAGTGTGCTGGATTTAAGACCAAAGGACATAAGTTTGAATCCTGGCTCTGTCACTTCTTAGCTTTGTGGACATGAGCAAGTAATTTTTCTCTCTGGGCTTCAGTTTCCTCATCTGTAAAATAAAGAAATGTATCAGAATGGACAGAGGGATCAAACACATGCTTGTGGGCTGCCCAGAACCAGAATAAAATGTAATTGGGAAACATGTAACAAAACAAGTAAAAATACAATAGAACACAGATCATGTTAATGTGTGGTTTTCTAAGTCAGTATGCAGCCCATGCTGGGATCATTATGTGTAGTTTAGTGGTCTCCTTTTCTATTTGAGTTTTATATCAGTGGATTAGATGATCTCCAAGCCACTTTGCAACTCTAGATCTAGGATCCAAAGTATCCGAAGGGCTATCACTCAGAAGATACTTGGCCTGAGTGGCTTTTGAGGGCAGGATTTAGAGTAAAAGATAGAAGAGGCAGAAAGGTAGATCTTTATTTGGTATGAGGAAAACTCCCTAACACTTAGAGCTTCCCAGCTGTGAAATGGGCCAACGTGGGAGGTCGTGGGTTCCCCGCCACCACCACCACCACCAGATCTCTAAGCAGTCTTGCTAAAGCATTGCTTTGTGATCCCTTCCGAGGTGAGAGACTGTGATTCTGATTCTCTGTCTCTCAATGACCTTTATTCCAAAGCTTTCCCTCTGTTGATTATCTCCACATTATCCAATTTGTTGCATAAGTAGCCAATGTATTTATTTAGCATGTTTACTGGATATAGTTGTTTACATGTTGTTGCTCCCTGAGGGCAGGGACTTCCTTTTGCCTTTCTTTGTATCCCGAGGCACAGTGCCTGGCATATAGTAGGTGCTTAATAAATGTTTATTAACTATTTATTGACTTGGTACCATAACCACATTTGTCTGCCTCTCCTACTTTTTCCATCTTCATAGCTGCTTTTTGTGGTTCAGTCATTTCAGTTACATCTGACTCTTCGTTGACCCCATTTGGGGTCTTCTTGGCAAAGATACTGGAATGGCTTTTGCCATTTCCTTCTCCAGCTCACTTGACAGATGAGGAAACTGAGGCAAACAGGGTGAAGTGACTTGTCCAGGGTCACACAACTAGTAAATGTCTAAGGCTGGATTTGAACTCAAGAAGACGAGTTTTCCTGACTTCAGGCCTAGTATTCTATCTGCGGCACCACGCAGCTCCCCTTCTAGCTGCTAGTGAAAAATGTTTTAACAGCTAGTTGTTATTGGGTTCTTGGTGTCTTTAGGAGTTTTTAAACTGAGTTTCTTATATTATTTTTAACTATCTTGATAAGTGTATTCTACTATTGTTGGTTTCCTTTGTGTTTTATTGTATTTATTTAAAAACCTTATTCAGAGAAGGAGTCCTCTACCAGACTAGCAAAGGGTCCAGGACACAAAAGACACCTCTGGTCTAGAGCATGATTTTTGAAAAGAATCTAGTTTTAATCTTCTAGTAATCCATTTATTATTGGGGTAAATATCACTCCCTTCACTCACGTTGTTCATGGTACCCTTTGTGTTCATTGTGAGTGTGGGTTTATTCCTGTCCAAGTCAGGGCAGGAGTGAGGAAAGGGGATCGTGGACGGAGGGAAGGATGTGTTGATGGTGAACAGAAAGGTCTGGTGCTGGGTCTGGGATATGCGTGTTTGGGGCAGGTTCTTGCATCCGTGGAGCTGTGTAGGAGGTGGGCAGGCCCTCTCAGTGGTTTGCTGCGCACTGTGATGAGACAAGCAGATGGCTCCGAGCTGAAGGTAGGGGGAGGACGAGGAGCAAGTGTTTTGCTCTTAATTTGGTAGCAATCGGCTGATCTAATTGTTGCTGTCTAGGTGGGGTGCAGTCTGGATGACTCACCAGGGCTAGATAGAAAAGACTCTTTTTCCTGCTAGAAAACAACTTGGAGAAAAACTGTGCATCCCGGGGCTTAAAGGCTTTTTAGTTTGTTGGTGGAGAACAATGCCCCACCCCCAAAATGGCTCTGATCCAAACGTAAGAAGAGCTGCTGGAAGAGAGAGAAGGGTGCCCTGAGTAATGAGCCATCAGGCTGCACCCGGGGCCTGGCTTCGAAGAGGCCCGGGAAGGCCTGTGTTCTTCTCTTAGGAACTCAAGTGCTCCCCTTTGGCACATGGGGCAAAGAGGGTAATTGTCTATCTCTCTACATAGGGTTATTTAGAATAAGCAAAATGTGTCACTGGGTCACTGCTTTCATCATTTCAATTTTGTGGCTTTACTTTTAGAGTAGGGAAGAGAGAGATTGCCTCTTAGCCCCCTAATATCTTCTGATTTAGGTATTTTCCTTTAGCAGTAAGAATCCTTCACCTGGCCAGATGTCCACCTGTATCTCTCTCTCTCTCTCTCTCTCTCTCTCTCTCTCTCTCTCTCTCTCTCTCTCTCTCTCTCTCTCTCTCTCTCTCTCTCTCTTCCTCCTCTCCTCCTTCTCCTCCTCTTCCTCCTCCTCTTCTTCTTCTTCTTCTTCTTCTTTCTTCTTCTTCTTCTTCTTCTTCTTCTTCTTCTCTCCTTTCTCTCCTCTCTCAACTCTCTCTGTCTCCATCTCTCTGTCTCTTACTCTCTCTCTCTCTGTTTATCTCTCTTCCCCTTTCTCTCCTACCCTCCCTTGTTCCCTCTCTCCCTCGATTTTTCTTGCTGGAAAACTTGCTTTTGGGTGACACTGGGATGCTCTGCATTTCAGATATAAAACGCTCCATCATCCATTACTCACCGCATTCCTCAGAACCCTCTGCCCAGAATCCACATGGTGGCAACCAGTTAGAAAAGTCATGCTGTGAAGGGCTGTGTATATCTTTGCAAAACTCTCTAAATTAAGGAGCTCAGTCACTCTAGCTTTCCCAGCCTACATTAAACGAGACTTGGAACAAAAGAGAATTGTCTTCCCCTAACTTGGGGCTGCTGGCTGACAAGCAAGTGGAACTAGGTATCTCTCACTTAGGTGGCAGCTATGGGGTATAGTAGATAGAGCAATCGGCCTGAAGTTGGAAAGACCTGAGTTCAAATTCAGCCTCAGACATTTACTTTCTGTGTGACCCTGGGTACCTCTGTTTGCCTCAGTTACTTCAACTGTAAAATAGGGATAATAACAGCACCCACCTCCCAGGGTGGTTGTGAGGATCAAAGGACATAATATTTGTAAAATATTTAGCACAGTGCCTGGTACACAGTAGGTGCTCTATAAATGCTTAGGCTTTTTCCCTTTCCCACTCAGTCCTGGGATCATTATCAGCTTATTGTTGTTATGGTGTTCTAATTTACAGTTGGGAGAAACCTATGGGACGGAGACTTCAGATCTGTCACTTTCAAAAGCTATAGAGACAATGAGGTTGACTCGCTAAGTAATTTGGAGGTGTTTTAAGGAAGGAACACTCTGACTTTAATCCAGTACTCTATTCAGATTATTCCCCAATGAAAAAATAATTTTTTTCCTTCCAGGTTGCTTGGGTCACTGAATAAAGGTGAGTCCTAGAAGAAGCCAAGGACCTCGGTCTACATGTAAAACCCTTTGTTGTTCAGTCATTTCAGTCTTGTCCAACTTTCTGTGCCCCCATTTGGGGTTTTCTTGGCAGGGATGCTGCAGCGGTTTGCCATTTCCTTCTCTAGTTCATTTGACAGATGAAGAAACTGAGGCACACAGAGTTAACTGACTTGCCCAGAGTCACATGGCTAATAAGTATCTGAGGCTAGATTTGAACTCAGGAAGAGTCTTCCTGACTCCAGGCCCGATGCTCTTTGTGCCATGGCGCCCCCCTAGCTGCCCCCCATTTTTGGAAAAGTTGGTATATACAGTAGCAGAACTGAAGTCAGAGTGCTGGGTTCTAATCCTGGCTCTGCTGCATCCAGGTGCTTAACTCAGTACCTGACACATATTAAGTGCTTAATAAATGGTTGTTGGCTTTGTTGTTAGATTATGCATGTGACTTTGGGCAAATAACTTACTCTCAATGCTGTTAACTCATGGATAAAATGAAGGTGGGGAGCAGGGTAAGATGGTGGGGTGATGTCAGACTAGGTGAAATCTAAGCTCCAGCTCTCAGCCCTATTATCTTATAGAATCCAGGAAACAGAAGCTGGGAGCGGGAGAGGGAGAGAGAGTGGGGCCAGGGGGCCCTTCAGATTCCAGCAAGGTCTGTGGGGTAGACTTGGAGTCTTCACCCAGTATTCTCTGACTCCCTCCTTTGGATAGGCCTTGTCTTTCTAAATTCAGTAATGAAGAACTGGAGATGAGTGGGATGACCATGGGGGTCGCCATATAGGACTTGAAGGTTCCCATATATTAACCGACTCTCCTGTGAATGGGATTGTAAAGTGGCAAGATCTTTTTTCTCAAGCACATCCTCCCCTTCCCTCCAGAAAAGTCTTGTGCTATAATGTATCCTTTAGGGGCTACTTACCATACAGGTTTTACACATAGGCACTCAGTAAAGATCACCAGTATCTATGATAATAATGATGTTGATTATACAAGGGATTCGTGCTACCAAGAACTAGTGAATGCCCTCCCCTTCCTTTCAGAGGTGGAGGTCTGTGGCCATAGAACATTATATATACACTCAGACTTTTGGTGTGTTGATTCATTTTGGTGAAATTTTTTTCTCTTCTGTATCTCTGTCTCTGTCTCCCCCCTCCATCCTTCTCTCTCTCTCTCTCTCTCTCTCTCTCTCTCTCTCTCTCTCTCTCTCTCTCTCTCTCTCTCTCTCTCTCTCTCTCTCTCTATTTTTCTGTCTCTCAATCTCTCTCTCTGTCTCTCTCCCTCTTTCTCTTAATCTCTCTCTCTCAATCTCTCTTTGTCTCTCAATCCCTCTCTGTCTGTCTCTCCCTCTCCCTCTTTCTCTTAATCTCTGTCTCCCAATCTCTATCTCTCTGTCTCATTTGTTAGACATGGCTGGCTGGTTGGGCTGGGGGTGGATATTCAGAGATAAATGTAGATAAAAACAGAAGATATCAATGAAAATTATTTCTTCCAAAGAAACACCAACCAGTGGAGTTCAGAAAGCTGCCCTGGTGAACTCTGCCGTTCCTCTTCCCTCGTTGTCCTCTGATGCCCCATGGTGGCATGGACATGAATCCAAAGGACCAAAGATTCAAGCTTCTGACAAATCTGAATTACTCAGCAAGTCAACCTTGTTGTTTTTGTCACTTTTGAAAACAACAGAGCTCACGTCTCAGTCCCAGAGGTTTTTCCCAACAGTGAAATGGGGCACTATAAATGCAATAAGCTAGCAATAATTCTAGAACAGCGTGAGAGACCCCTGGTAGCAGCTAGTTGGTGCAGTGCATAGAGTGCTAGACCTGGTTCAACTCTGACCTCAGACATTTACTAGCTGTGTGACCCTGGACAAATCACTTCACTCTGCCTCAGTTTCCTCATCTGTAAAATGGGGATAATAATAGCACCCACCTCCCAGGATGGTCGTGAGGATCCGACAAAGTAATACTTGTAAAGCTGTTAGCAGATGCCTGCCTTAATAAATGCTTGTTCCCCTGTTCTCTTTCCCTATCTTGCTTGAAAGTAGTACCAGTAAGTGTATAAATCTTCACACATTGTGCCAAGTTTGAGGGGCTTTGAGTATAGGCCCACATATGCCGTCTACTCTGTATTCAGGAAGGCTCTTCACAAGATTTGCTGCAGAAGGGTGAAATGTTTGGCCCCAGCAAATCCTGACGACCAGCTACTAAACATACAGGGGCCGTAATCTGCCATAGCAGAGGGGATGCCCGTACCAACCAGGACTGAGATGCTCCTAGCCTAAGAAGCCTTGGCCCAATCTCATGTATTCTCTCACGTTCCTAACAAATGCAGAATACTTTGTGGGGCTCTTTTCTCTGGGCCACATAGGAAGGTTTTCCTGGAAATGCCTAGATTCTGGGGCGCCACGGCACCATAGGAGCATGCAGTGGAGTAGAGCCATCTGTTTGCTTCGTCACAGTCCTATAGCCCAAGTCCTCTGCCTCCCCCTGTTTGGTTTCGGGTTTTGTTTTCCCTCCCAGTATTCCAGAACCAGCTAAGCAAAGCATGACACTGGGAATCAGGGAAACAAGAGGCAATTTTTTCTTACAAAAACAGTAAGTGCTGAAAACCCAGCTGACAGCTGTCAATACGGAGGTCGCCCAGTGGGATAAGAAAGTACTGAGTAGGAGTTGACAAGCTGTGACAAGTAGGCTGCCTTGTTTCCCAAGTGCCCCCAGTGCGGTTGTGATCAAGCCAAGAACATTTCAGGTGGGAGAAACAGTAGAAGCTAACTTCTGAAAAAAATATCCCAAATCCTTTCAAGCTCTTTCTCATCATTCTCTTGTTAGGTTTGCTTTCAGTGGCCCCAAATGAGTAACTTGGCTTTTTCCCTTTGCCCAGACAATTTTTGGGGTGAAGGAAGAGATGAGAAATGTGGGACCTAGATAAACTCTGAGCTGGCCAGAGGACTGGTCAGACCAAGAGAAGACAATCCAAGAGAAAGGTCTTTAGCCTAGAGAAAACCCTACTCAACTACTTATTATCCATGTGACCTTGGACAAGTCACTGTATCTCTCTCTGCCTCAGTGGTCAAATGTTGGGGTTAGTAGAGATGACTTCTAAGACCCTGTCTAGGTTGGAACCTGAGAGCCTATCATCATAAAACTCAAGCTCTCAGGTTCTTCCCTTTCTGAGCAGAGATATTGCTCTAAATTCAATCATGTTGGGGCATTCAAAAGGCAAACGCTTGAATAAGATTACCGGGGGGCATTTCTCTCCACAGTAAGGTGATACAGTGAACAGAGTACTGGGGTTAGAGTCAAGAAGACCTGAATTCAAATCCAACCTCAGACACTAGTTGTGTGACCCTGGGCAAGTCACTTCACCCTGTTTGCCTCAGTTTCCTCATCTGTTAAATGAGCTGGAGAAGGAAATGGCAAACCACTCCAGTATCTCTGCCAAGAAAACCCCAAATGGGGTCACAAAGAGTCAGACACGTCTAAAAAACAACCAAATAACAACAACTATTCTCCACAGACAAAAAGAGTTAAGAAGGGGGGGAAATGGTTTTAATGTTAACCATTTCATCAATGATCCAATGAGATATTTGTAGAGTACTTATCGCAGTGTCTGGCACATGGCTGGGATTTAATTAATTCGAGTTCCCCTTGCCTTTCAAAATTGTACTTTCTAATTCACTAGCAGACTTTAATATCAGCCCAGTGTATGGTTTCCAGACCACCATTTTAGAAACCATTTGTGCATCACAGAGATAGCCACTCTAAAATGGAGTGCACCCCTGGTCTTAGAGTCCAGAACGGAATTCAAAAGGCAGCTACAACACTTTCTAGCAGTGTGACCTTCGGCAAGTAACCCAAGTGTCTATGAACCTCAGTTTCCTCATCTGTAAAATAAGGACGGTAATGTGGGCAAAGGTTGTTGTGAGGAAATCCCTATACAAGCCTTAGCGAGCTACATAAGTATGAGCTGTTGGCTGTCATTCTTGGTGGGTTGTGGCCCTCTGAGATATTCCATTCTCTTTGGCCCGTTTTTAATAAGGGTGAAGGGAGCAGTATCAAGAAGGAGAAAGGAAGGAGAATGACTGGAGTGTGTGCATACATGCATGGATGGATGGATGGATGCATGTATATGTAGAATAAATATAACATTTGTATGTATGTGTGTATAGATATAATATAGGTATATGTGTATATGTAGATTAAATATGACACAGGTAACATCAAGTTAGAGGCAGCTAGGTGGTGCAGTGGATAGAGCACCAGGCTTAGAGTTGGGAAGATCTGAGTTCAAATCCAGCCACAGATACTTTTACTAGCTGCGTGACCCCTTAACCCTTATTTGCCTCAGTTCCTCATCTATAAAATGGGGACACACTGGAAAAGAAAGTAGCAAACCATTCCAATATTTCTGCCAAGAAAACCCATCACAGAGGGTCAAACATGACTAAACAACAGCCATGTCAAGTTATATAGGTGCATGTGGACATGTGGACACGTGTGTGTGTATACACATACATGCATATATACATATCATCTATAGGTGTTATGCAGTCATTTCAGTCATGTCCAACTCTTCATAGCACCATTTAAGGTCATTTCCAGTGGATCCATTTTGTCAGGTAATCAGAGGTTAAGTGACTTGTCCAGGGTGACACAGCTAGGAAGTGTCTTTGAATTTGAACTCAGGTCTTCTGACTCCAGGGGTATATCCACTGAATCACTAGCCATCTCTCATATATATGCACAGACATATACATATATGTGTATGTATTCATACATATATATATGTATATATGTATGTATGTATGTATATATAATGTGAAGGAAAGCCAATCAGTTGACAAGTATTTATTAAGTACCAGGTCAATATGATAAATACCACATTAAGCACAGGGAATTCAAATGCCAAAGAGAGAACCATCTCTGCCCTCAAAGAGCTTATGTTCTACTGTGAGGATATAACTTGTTCACAAACAAGAAAATATAAAATCTGTCCAAAGACATTTCTCAGTAGGGATAAGGACAGGGCCCATGATTACATTGTTCTAGGGAAACTCCCCTTGAGGACATGCCTTCTACCAATGCCTGTTGGCACCTTCTCTGTAACTTCCAGCCTTAGAGAGCAGTCCAGAGCTCTATGAGGTTAAGAAGCTTGCCCAGAGTGACAGAGCCAGTATGAGTCAGAGATGAGACTTGAACTCAGATCTTCCTGGATCCAAGACTAACCCTTCAACCTTTAAACTAGGATTTCTTGCTTTTGTTTTTGTTTGTTTGTTTTGGAGGCAGTAGAGGTTAAGTGACTTGCCCAGGGTCACACAGCTAGTAAGTATCTGAGGCCAGATTTGGACTCAGGGCCTGACTCCAGGGCCAGTGCTCTATCTACTGAACTCTTTAACTAGGTTTCCTCAATATTTTTTTCATCATGGACCCATTTGGCAGTCTGGTCAAGCCTATGAACCTCTCCTCAAAACAATCTGTGTTTCCTACACTTAATAATGGAAGGAAATGCTAAATTTCAGTTAGAGGTTAATGAAAATAAAGATGTGATTTTCTTACATATATAAGTTCACAGACCCCAGAAATCTGAGCAATTCCAGGTTAAACACCCCCACATTAAACCAATCTTACTTCTCAATGAGAGAAAATGTTCCATTTTCCTCAACATAACCTACATACAACTTGCTCCAGGTCCTCATAGCTATATTAAGATATGGAGAACCCAGAGTTAATGCTGTATAAAGTCAGTAATACTTGTATTCTTTCTGAAAATGCTTTGAAAACACCTTAAATCATCCACCGTGTCTCCTTTGTATAAAAGGCCAGGGGAGGAAGAAGGATATGCTTTGAGCCGTGGCTTGCTCTAGGGGTCCCACAGTTCCTCCCACAGTTCCCTTGGTGTATTCCAGGTAGCCTGTGCGTCACAGACATCTCAACGTCATCATCACCATGAGGAAGCCTGCTACATGATAAGCACCCTCTCCCCATGCTTTGATGGCCTTATCTAAAAAGAATCCTCAAACCTGTTCCCTGTCTTTTTAAGGATCCCTGGTCCAAGGAATAATGGGACGCCATAGGAAAGATTCTTCAAGCATTTGGGAGGGGGGAACCTGACTAGCAGAAAGTGGATAGTTATAATTTATTAAACAAATTATGAACACCCGCTGATGTCTAGAGACTTCTGAGAGGCAAGGGTATGTGCTGAAGACTGAGAATAGCTATTGAAAACAAGAGGTGGTTTCTGGTTGACTTGGGAACTAAAGGGGTGCAGCATTCTTAGGGGGTTTGTTCCTTCATCACAGCTTTGGCCCATTGTGGATTGTCGCCCAGTTCAGCTGTAGCCTGTGAAGAGTGAACTGACTCTGAGATCTCTGGGAAAGGTCTTCACAAAAAGGAGACTGCACTCTCCAAGGAAGCTCATTGCCTTCCAACTTATATCCCACCTTCACAAACCCTGCCTGTTGCTGGGATGGGTAGAGGAACTAGAGCTTTTAGGGGGAAATGTCCCAGTCCCCACCTATTAGAGGGTTGGAAGAGGCAAGGACCACTTAAAGCTTCCTACTGTCTCCTCCCAATGGTCCTACTCTCAGATGATCTCCACCCCACCAGAAACTTGGACTTTATTCCTGGATTCCCATACTCTGATAGATAAATTTTTGCATTATCTTGCAGGGGCCCAGGCCTCCACATCACCATGCCCCCATGCACGTATCCCCCATCTTCCAGCACACTTTTATGTGTTGTCTTCTCCTGTTGGCCAGCTCCTTGAGGGCAGGGACTATCTTGCTTGTATTTATATCCCTACTGCTTAGCATTGACTGGCACAAAGTAGGGACTGAATTAATGCTTGGTCTATCTATCCGTCTATCTATCCATCCATCTATCTATTAATCTGTCTATCTAGCTATCTATCGATCCATCCATCCATCTATCAATCTATCTATCCATCCATCTATCTATCTATCTATCTATCCATCCATCTATCTATTAATCTGTCTATCTAGCTATCTATCGATCCATCCATCCATCTATCAATCTATCTATCCATCCATCTATCTATCTATCTATCTATCTATCTATCTATCTATCTATCTATCTATCCATCCATCCATCCATCCATCTATCTATCTATCTATCTATCTATCTATCTATCTATCTATCTATCTATCTATCTATCTGTCTATCTATCTATCTATAAATAAATCTATGTACCTATCTGTCTTTCATCTGTCTCTATCCCCTGCATACATATTTTTGCAGCTACAGAGCTCTCTAATGCTAACATTTTGTAATTATATGCCTTTTACTCCAAGTATTTTGCTCATCAGTGGACCTGTTCCCTCCTCCAGCAGAGGAGGCCTAACCACATCTCTTCATCTAGTGCCACCTTTTTCCATGTCCTTCCTCCCATAAATCTTCCCCTGAGTAATTAAAGTAAATTGAAACTTTAACTCTTCAAAACCCGCACAATTGCATTTAGGAATAGCGATAGCATTAGCAGAAATTATTGGTGCTTTTTTAAAAGATCCTTCGTTCAGGAAGAAGGGCCGTTAAAAATACCAAGCAATCCAAATGCAATCCAGCCTGTTCTCTCGCTTCTATTCAGTTATGCATCCAATTCTTTGATTGACTTCTGTATCTGTCTAAGATTATGTACCAGTAGATAAGTACACATATGGGGTGCCCATCCAACTTCATGTCACAATCTGGACAGTAAGCATTCTTCATCTATTTGTTTTTTTTTCCTGCATTGATTATCAGGCCAAACTCTCTTAATTGGTCATTTATCTCATTTAGGAGTCTCTCAGTCTTCTAAGTATTGATACGCTATCCTGAAGGTCACAGACAGTATCTAATCCCTCTGCCATTCGGGCTTCACCTTGAGCATTCTTTATGACAGTGGCAAATTGTATCACCTTTGCTGAGCACGTATACCTGTTTTATGTCTTGCTTTATATTAATAATCAAAGGGTAATCAAAGTGACTTCATTCCATCTTTCAAGAAACTGTGTATGATTGTTAACATATTCTTTGGAAACACCTTGTTGGATGAAAGTCTTCAAGGCAACATTTTACTCTACCACATCAAATGCCAAAAACCATGATTGTCATATTTCCAATCCCCCCCCCTCAATTAATCCTGTGAAAGATATCATTTGCAAAAAACTGCCTTTTCCCTTCTCATATTTTCATCAAGGACACCCTTTGTACTTGTCTAAGTTATTCTCATAAAGTTTCCATAGAGAGGAAAAAAGTGGCCATATGGTTTGGAAGTGATTCAAGTTTTCTTGATGGGCTTTCTTAGGTAATGATAATGATGATGGTTATAATGATAGTGATGACGATGGTGGTGGTGGTGATAATAGTGATGATGCTGATGGTGATGACAGTGATGGTGGTGGTGATAGTGATGATGATAATAGTGATTAAGATGGGGGTATGGATGATGCTGTTGGCGATAATAGTGATGATGAGGATGGTGATGATAATGGTGTACAGAATTTTTTACAAGCATTTGGTATATTCCCCTTAGTTATCTTATCTCACCTCTAGCACCAACCTACTCCTCTGTGTGTAGTTGGGCTAGTCCAGTTATTCTTCCCTCCTTTGATTTCTTTCTTGCCTTTTCCACTTCCTTATAGATATATCAAGCACTGTGATGTCAGACTCTAAATGTAATAGCTCCACTGTCCTTGATGGAGAAAATAGTTTATTACAGAAATGTTAATCCATTTTAATTTGTTATCCTTCCAGTTTCATCCTAAATAGTCTTGGGTCCATGTGGCTTACTTGGGTCTCTTACCAAGCTTTCCATAAACTCTTCCACTTGACATTTTCTAAAGCAATATTGTTCACAAAACCCTTCTCCATTCTCCTCCACGTGATCTTATAAACATTCTAAACCTTATATTGACTTTTATTACAATATCTGGTCTACTTGATAAGAAGATCAAATGTTTTCTGGCTAAAGTACTTCCTAGACTCTTCCTCACTGTGTTAATTGATTTTTGAATCTCAGTTTTCTCATCTATAAAATGAAGACATTCAGGTCTCTTTTAGATCTGAAGCTATAGTCCTAAGAACTACCTTTCACATTGGTGATGTGATAGAATGTATCCAGGATAGAAATGGAATTAAGTAATATTGTCAAAATCAAATGAGATAATATTTGTAAAAAATAAATGGCTTAACACAACATCTGGCACATTTGTTGTTCTTGTTGTTGAGTCATTCAGTCATGTCTATCTCTTCACGATCCCCTGGACCATAGGGCACCAATATTGTCCATGGGGTTTTCTTGGCAAAGACACTGGAGTGGTTTGCCATTTCCTTCTCCAGCAGATTGAGGCAAACAGAGGTTAAGTGATTTGCCCGGGGTCACACAGCTAATAAGTGTCTGAGGCCCAATTTGAACTCCCAATTTGGAGTCTTCCTGACTCCAAGCCCAGCCCTCTATCCACTGAGTCACCTAGCTGTCTATTTGGCACATGGTAGGTACTTCATGAATGCTTATTTTCTCCCTCCCCATGTCTGTTCTTTAATCCATTTTCCAGCATCCATAACTTATGTAAATAGGTCAGATTTGAGTTATTTTTAATGGTATACCATATGTTCTCATTTTTATTCTTTCTTCTACTGTGGTATTGATTTTTGCCTTTGCAATTACCAGTTGATGGTCTGACAGTAATAAGAAAATTTGCAAAGGGGGGCCTTTGGGGGAAAAGATAATGAGTTCGGGTTGGATGTGTTGCGTTTAAGGTGTCTCCTGGAATCCGGTTTGAGATGTCTGAAAGGCAGTTGGAGTTACAAGACTGAAAGTCAGTACAGCAGTCAGGGCACATGATATGTGGATTTGAGAATTATCAGCACTGAAATGAAAACTGACTGAATGCGGGGGAGCTGATGAGCTTACCAAGTGAAATCATATGGAGGGAGAAGAGGGCCCAGGACAGAACCCAGTGGGAAACCCACAGCTAGTAGGCATGACTTGGATTTATTCAATATGTTTCTTTGTTTTACGTGTTGCCACAACCAAAGAATTCACTCCCAAGGTGCCAGGCTCCCGGTGATAAGCCTCTCTGGACTTAGATGCAGTCTCGTCCTCAGAACACAAACAATTTTCCCCAGGACAGCACTCCAAACCTTTTCAGCTTGGTAGAACCTGACAAAGCTTATATAGCCTTTGAGCAACCTGGCTCTCTCCCTTACATAGGTGACCTTGGGCAAGCCATTTCTTTCAGAACCTTATCCACAAAATGAAGGGTTTCGACCAGATGGCTTCTAAGGTCCTTTCAGTTTGTCTCTATCATCCCATGAACTCCACCACACAACAAGTCATCAAAGTGGGAGTCTATATACGTTTTACCTACCAGCAGAGAAGACCAGGTAACCCCACTTTACAGAAAAAGAACCCAATGCACAGAATTACAAGAATTTTCCCAAGGTCACACACATGTCCTAAATTCCATTTTTCACTTGGTCACTCCTGGGACCGGTCTTAGAGTAGTGGAGAGAGTCCAGGACTTGGAGTCAGCAGACACAAGTTCAAGTTCCACTTCAGGCACTTAATAACTGTGTGATCTTGAGTAAGTCACCTTTATCCCTCAGAGCTTCAAAATCCTTTGCTGAAAGGAGGATGATAATATTCCCAAATATGTTACAAGGGGAGAGCTTCAAAAACCTTAAGCCATCATAGAAACATGAGTTGTTCTGATCAGGCATGCCTCATCCAGAACAGTAGTAATCTTCTTAAATAAATACCATATGTAGATATATAGATATCTGATATCTGACATATATAGATATAGATATTTGAATGTCCATTCAAAACCAAAGAGAAAGAAAGCTTACTGAAGATTGAAAGCTGCCAGGGACCTTAGTGGCCATCTAATACAACCCATTAATTTTACAGGTGAGGAAACTGAGGCCAAAGGAGATGATGGGCCCAAGGTCACACAGCTAGTCAGTGGCAGAGCTATGATTCGAACCCAGATCCTCCAGATTCCAACTCTAGCCAATTTTCTGCTGTGCCATGTCTATTGGCAGAGATGGTGAAGATGGCAGAGTAAAAGCAGTGACTTGCTTGAGTTCTCCCTGAACCCCCTCCAAATACCTGCAAAAAATGGCTCTAAACAAATTCTAGAGCAGCAGAACCCACAAAAAGACAGAGTGAAACAAATTTCCAGCCCAAGACAACCTGGATGGTTGATAGGAAAGGTCTGTTATGCCAGGCTGAGAGAGGAGCACAGTTCAGCGTGGGCCATGCAGGCAAAGAAGGGGGCCCCCAGCAAACCCAGAGCAGGCCTCAAGGGACTGAATCATGAGCAGCTGTGGTGGTTTCCAGACTTCTCAACCCACAAACACCAAAGACAACTTAGAAGGTCAGTGGGAAAAGTCTGTTGGACCTAGGTAAGAGAGGAGCACATATCTAGCCCCAGCCCTGGCACAGTCCCAGGGCACCAGCGGCAGCTGCTTCTGGAGTTCTCGGCCCACAGATGGTAGGAAGGTCAAGCAGCTAATGAGAGGGGGATTGCAGGGATCTCTTTGCTGGAACCGAGGCAGGATTCCCTTGCTTTCCCCATACTTGGATCTGGGTCTCAGTCCTGGGTGGCAGTCCTGGGGCAAGGAAGAGCATTGGCATGGAGGAGCTTGTGGCAGTGGTGAAGAGAGAATCTTCCTCACAGTTCCAAGGCAGAAAAGAGTGTGGTGGTCACTCATAGACCAGAGCACAGGATAGGATGGAAGTAAACACTTCTCCTTCAATCATACCACCTTGGAAGAGCTGAAACTTTACAAGTCCCTAGAAGTACATCTGAAAACAGCTGCACAAAACCCCTGAAGCTTGGGACAGCACACCCTCCACACTGGAAGCAGACCTCTACCTTAACAAAGAGTTAAAAAGTCAAATAATTGGCTGGGAACACGAGCAAACTGCACAAAAAGGTCAGACCATAGAATCTTTCTTTGGTGACGAAGAAGATTAAAATATACAACCAGAAGACAACAAAGTCAAACCTCCTACATCCAAAGCCTCCAAGAAAAATACGAATTGCAAAAAAAAAGAAAAAAGAAAAATATGAATTGGTCTCAGGCCATGGAAAAGCTCAAAAAGGATTTTGAAAAGCAAGTAAGAGGAGTAGAGGAAAAATTAGGAAAAGAAATGAAAGTGATGCAAGAAAATCAGGAAAAACAAGTCAACAGCTTGCTACAGGAGACCCAAAAAATACTGAAGAAAATAACCACTTAAAAAAATAGCCTAACCCAAATGGCAAAAGAGGTCCTCAAAGCCAATGAGGAGAAGAAAGCCTTAAAAAGCAGAATTGGCCAAATGGAAAAGGAGGTCCAGAAGGTCACTGAAGAAAATACTTCCTTAAAAATTAGAATGGAGCAAATGAAAGGTAATGACTCTTTGAGAAATCAAGAAATTATGAAACAAAACCAAAAGAATGAAAAATAGAAGTCAATGTGAAATATCTCATTGGAAAACTAACTGACCTGAAAAATAGATCCAGGAGAGATAATATAAAAATTATTGGACTATCTGAAAGGTATAATCAAAAAAGGAGCCTAGACATCATCTTTCAAAAAATTATAAAAGAAAACTGCCCTGATGTTCTAAAACCAGAGGGTAAAATAGAAGTTGAAAGAATCCACTGATCACCTCCTGAAAGAGATCCCCAAAGGAAAACTCCTAGGAGTATTATAGCCAAATTCCCAGGTTCCCAGGTCAAGGAGAAAATATTGCAAACAGCCAGAAAGAAACAATTCAAGTATTGTGGAAACACAATCAGGATAACACAAGATTTAGCAGCTTCTATGTTACAGGACCTGTGGGCTTGGAATATGATATTCCAGAGGTCAAAGGAGCTAGGATTAAAACCAAGAATCCCCTACCCAGCAAAACTGAGTATAATCCTTCAGGGGAAAAAATGGACATTCAATGAAATAGAAGATTTTCAAGCATTCTTAATGAAAAGAGCAGAGCTGAATAGAAAAATTGACTTTCAAATACAAGACTCAAGAAAAGCATGAAAAGGTAAACAGGAAAGAGAAATCATAAGATACTTATTAAAGTTTAACTGTTTACATTCCTGCATGGAAAAATGATGTTTGTAACTCATGACACCTTGAGTTGAATATGAAGGGATGATATCTAAAAAATAAAATTAAGGGGTGAGAGAGAATTGTATTGGGAAAAGGAGAAAGGGAGAGGTAGAATGGGGTAAATTATCTCACATAAAAAAGGTAAGAAAAAAGCTTTTACAGTGGAGGGGAAGAGGCGGGGAGATGAGAGGGAATTAGTGAATCTTACTCTCATTGGATTTGGCTTAAGGAAGGAATAACATACACACTCAATTGAGTATGGAAATCTACCTTATCCCACAGGAAAATAGAGGGGAAGGGGATAAGAGAGGGGGGAATGATAGAAGGGAGGGCAGATTGGGGGAGGGGTAATCAGAAGCAAATACTTCTGAGGAGTAACAGTCAAAGGAGAGAATAGAATAAATGAGGGTGAGGTAGGTTGAAGGGAAATATAGTTAGTTTTTCACAACATGGTTACTATGGAAGTGTTTTGCATGACTACACATGTATAACCTGTATCAAGTTGCTTGCCTTCTCAATGAGGGGGAGTGGTCAGGGAGGAAGGGAGAGAATTTGGAACCCAAAGTTTTAAAAACCAATGTTAAAAATTGTTTTTACATGCAACTGGGAAATAAGATATATAGTCAATGGGGTATAGAAATCTCTCCTGCCCTGCAGGAAAATAGAAGGGGAAGGGGATAAGGAGGGGAGTGGTGATAGAAGGGAGGGAAGATTAGGGGAAGGGGTATTCAGAATGCATGCCATCTTGGGGTAGGGGGAGGGAGGAGATGGGGAGAAAAATTGGAACTCAAAATCTTGTAGAAGTGAATGTTGAAAATGAAAAATTAATTAATACAAAATAAGAAAAAAAAGAAAAAAAATTTAAAGCAGTAGTGGTCCCCAACAATGATGAGGCTGTTAATCTTGGGGACTGGGGAGATGTTGAATAAGGAAAGGCTTTCAAAAAATAATATGCAAAATTGATGCTTTACAAGTCAAGTCAAGGATTTATTGGGTGCTTACTATGTGCCCGGCATTGTGCTAAGCACAGAGTGATACAAAGCAAGGCAAAAAACGTGGCGTCTGCCCTCAAGAACCTTACATTTTAATCCAAGCCTTAGAGTGCTATATAAAGTCAGCTATTATTGCTAGTAGTATTGCTGTAAGTACCATATCAGTACAGCTAGGGGAAGCTAGGGGGCGCCATAGTGCACAGAGCACCAGGCCTAAAGTCAGAAAGACTCATCTTCATGGGTTCAAATCTGGCCTCAGGCACTTACTAGCTGGGTGACCCTGGGCAAGTTACTTCACCCTGTTTGCCTCAGTTTCCTCATCTGTAAAATGAGCTGGGGAAGGAAATGGCAATCTGCTCCAATTTCTCTGCCAAGAAAACCCCAAATGGGGTCACAAAGAGTTGGACATGACTGAAAAATGACTGAACAGCACCACCTAATGTGTCCTTGTGAATAAATGCCAAAATCTTGCCCACCCAGAAAAGTATGCTACCAGTTTCCACAACATTCCCAGGACCCACATGCCCAAACCCATCTACACTCACCCATATCCATGCAGATCACAATCCACCCGCAGTTCATCCTGTGTGATTCTCAATCCTCTCCTCCCATAAGGTCCCGCAGAGCATCCATCCAATGACCTAGAAGCCTTCCTCACTTTCTCTTGATATCTTGCAGATACCAGGCAAGCTCACAGTGGCCTATCAGTGGTCCCTCACTCTCACCATGTAGCCAGCCCATCTTCTTTTCTCATCACACATTTCCTAGATGACATCCTCTTCTCTCTTGTTCCTAATTCGTTACAGGTTGCAGCCTGCTCCCCTGGGCCTCTCCACTGCCCTCTGACTGAAATTCATTTTTCAATCTTTAGACTCTAGGATTCTAAGACTCCCAGCCCAGGACACATACTAGTGATAGAGTGAATGAAATCATCCCACGTGGCTTGGAACTGTACTTATCCTAAGCAGGTGGCTATTGTCAAGCCTGACAGATTATAGGGAATCAGATTTTTTTTTGTCTTCATACCAGCCTGGTGGAGAAGAGTGTGGGGGGGAGGGGGGAGGAAGGCTCCATTCCCAGGCCCCAGTCCCTATATCTACCTAAAACAGGCACCAGAACTAACATCCAGTAATATCACCTTCAATTTTTAAATCATGCTGCTGCCTAAAGAGCAGTCTCTGCTTCAGAAAAAGATGTCTTCTGGGAAATGTTCCACTCCCCCCAGTGAGGGAGTTCACTCTTCTTGGAAGCCAGGCGTCTCAGAATGAATATTGGAGCTGCTTAGGTGCATGAGACAGCTGCCTTCTAGGTCAGTATTGCTTAAATGATGTAAGAAGATGAAGATTCCAGTGAGCAGGCTCCTGGCCATTCTCCAGATTCCTCAATTGCTGTTGGGGATGGCGTTGAACTTGATGCCTTTAACTAGTTTTTTCTTTAACTAACTATGAGGGGCAATGTGGTATAATGGGTACAGAGCAAGCCAGAGACCTGAGTTCAAGTCCCAACTCTGCCGTGTACTAGCTGTGTGACCCTGGGCAAGTCACAATCTCTTAATGCCCCGAGCAACTCTCCAAGACTGGGGTTGGCAAATTGTGACTTGCAGGTCAAATCTGGACAATAGCCTATTTTTGTATGGCCCTGCAAAGCTCAGAATGATTCTTATTTGACTTGTGAGCTATCTGTTGCTGACCCCAGCTCTGAGACAATAAGTTGCAAAGAAGGTCTTGACCCACACCAATAGAAAGACTTTTCTCACTTGGGAGTTCTATATCAAAGAACTCACAGAACTCTTTAAATAAGAGTTATTCAAAGGATTAAGTGACCACTGAGGACTCCTCTCTCTCTAAGGTGACCTAGCTCAAGCAATCAGACTCACAGTAAAAGGAAGAAAACCCAAGGGCTAGCTGTCAGAAGACCCAAGTTTTATCCCAGTTCTTGTTCTGTCATTTTTTTCAGTCATATCTGACTCTTTGTGACCCCATTTGGGGTTTTCTTGGCAAAGATACTAGAGTGGTTTTGCCATTTCCTTCTCCAGATCATTTTACAATGAGGAAACTGAATCAAACAGGATTGGGTAACTTGCCTAGCTAATAAGTATCTGAGGATGGATTTGAACTCAGATCTTCCTGACTCCAGGCTTGGCGCTCTATCCACTATGGTGCTCCCTAGCTGCCCCACTAACTAAGAGTGTTACCTTGGAAACGTCATTCCCCCATCCCTGGCCTTTTGTTTGCTCAAATGTAAAGTGTGCAAGTTGAGTTAGGGCAAGGTTCTTACTCTAAAGTCTACGAATTCTTTAAAAAATGATAACTATATTTCAGTATAATTGATTTTCCTGAAAATCTTGTGGGTTTTATTTATGCATTTAAAAACGTCATTCTGAGAAGGGATCCATTGTCTTCCCCAGATTGCCAAAGGGAGCCGTAATCCAGGAAGGTTCAGAACACCTGGTGAAGTAATCATTAAGGTCCCCTACAGTCAGAGTTTAGTTCTAAAAGTCTACAATCCCCCCAGCTCTTGTAGGATGGAGTAGGAGTGTCTGTTCTTCAGACAATGATAAAGTCAGGTTTGCTTTTTTCAGCAGCCATCTCCTCTCAGCAAGAGCCTTAACCCATGCCCTGGTTCCTCACTGTGTCAGTGTGTGGCCAGGGACCCAGAAGCTAAGGGGCATCTCTTCTAGCACTCTCACCTTCTTTAGACCCCAAGATCCTTTCCCTGGTATTCCTAACCCTGTTGTCTTCATCAGAGATGAGGGGGAGAAATCCTTAAAGAACATGGAAGGAGCTGGGCATGGTGGTGCATGCCTGTCATCCCTATGACTGGGGAAATTGAAAGACTGGCTGACCTCTTGGATTTGGGAATTCAGAGCTAAAGCCAATACAATAGGCTTTCTATACTAAGTCCACCACCAATATGGTGAACCCTCAGGAGCAAAGGGCCAGCCTCCTGCCTACAGAGAAGCTAACTGGCCCATGTTGGAAATAGAGCCAGTCAAAGCTTCTGTGTTAATCAGTATTAGGGTCAGCTCTCTGAGTGACCACTGCACTTCCAGTCTAGGCAAGGTAGGGACACCCATAATCCAAAAGACAAAACAATAAAAATCCTGATAGGAACAGCTGGGACCCATCTTTTAAATTTTATTCACATTCCTGCACCTTTCTTTATTGAAGCAGGAGAGAGAACCAATACCATTTCTGATTCATTTTGACTGATCTTTGTAGGGCCCCAGTAGCATCTTTTACAAAAGCAGCTTGGTTTGGGAGCAGGAAAAGGGAGGCAGCTCGGGATGGTGAGAACAGAGGCAGACAGGCAACGAGCTGGGGCTGATGGGCTGGCTGTGTGCAGACAGCCGGATGGCACCCGCTGAGTCAGCATGACAAGGACATAACTGGCCTACGCTAGCAGAGCTGTTACCCTCCCCCTCCCCCAACCCACATGTAAGCAGCAGATAACTGATAACTGCTGCTGGTGGTGGGGAGGTCTCCAGTCTGTGGATGCAAAACAACTGTTTGCTAAGAGGTTAAATTACAGTGAAGGGCAGACAACCTACACCCCTGTTGCATGTCCCAACTGGTCTTTCCCCCAATCCATCTTTCCTGCTGCCCTTGCAATAATGGTCAGCACTGACTTCTCTAATGAGGCAGCACCAAATGATGCCTCTCTCCTCTCAGAGGATGCTGCCTGGTAGTTTAGCCTCTGACAGTTTGGACACGCTCTCACTCAAATTTATAGGAATCCCAGGAACCTAAGGAGATGCAGGAGGAGGTAGGAAGGGCAAGTTGGAGCATGTGTCTACTGGCCATTGGGCGATCATGACTTTGGGTACTTCTGGAGGCAAAGGCAGGCATGACCTGAGCATCTGAAAATTAACTGGTATGATCCTTGGTCTGAATTGTGGAAAGAGTACTGAATTGGGAGTCAAGGGACCTGAGTTCAAATGTTGACTCTGCCATTATGGCTTCTTGTGTGGCCATAGTTTCCTCATCTGTAAAATGAGTAAATTTGATGAAATGACTTCTAAGGTCTCTTCCAGCTCTAACTCAAGAGACAGGTTACACAGCAGATACATCAATGGACCTGGAGTCAGAGAGACTTGAGTTCAAATCCCACCTTAGACACCTACTAACTTTATGATGCTGTCCAAGTCTCTTAGCCTCTTAACTCTCTTAGCCTCAGTTTCCCCATATGTAAAGAGAGGAAGGAAGGAAGCAAGCAAGCACTTCTTAAGCACCTACTATGTGCCAGGCACTATTCTAGGCACTTTAAAAACATTACCTCACTTGATCAACAGCCACAGGATTTGGGCACTATTGCCCCAAGTGTGAATGTGAGGATCAAACATAGTAACACAGTTAAAACTCTCTGTAAAACCTTAATCACTTATCACTAGCTGTGCAGGTCACTTAAGCCTCAGTTTCCTCATCCATAAAATAGGGACAGTAACGGCACCTGCCTCACGTGAATGCTGGGAGGGTTGAGTAAGATAATGTCTGTAAAAAGCTCTTCCAGCCTTCAGTTGCCATATAAATGGCAGCTATTATAATGATGATGAGTCTGAGTCTAAGACACAGATGGTCAGACCAGCTTTTCAACAGAATTGCATTGGTTTCCCTAGATTTGGTGTTATAAGAATTTGCATAGACAATTTTGAAGAGTTGGACTTTTTCTGGTGGGATTCCCCCATTTTCTAAATAGAGAAACTGAAATCTATAGAGTAGACCTGGAAGAAATGGTGGGGATATCAGAAAAAAAAAAGATAAAATATTTCTCTGTGGAGTTAAGAAGACTTGGGTTCAAATCCAGTCTCTGATATTTACTTAGCTATGTGACTCTGGACAAATTATTTTACTTCTATGAACTCCAGTTTCTTCATCTATAAAATGGGGATAATAATGCCTATAGTTGGTACATCTAAGTGACACAGTGGATAGAGCTCTGGACCTAGAGTCAGACAAACTTGAGTTCATATCCAGCCTCAGACATTTATTAGCTGTGTGACCCTAGATAAGTCACTTAATCTCTTTCTCTCTCAGTTTTCTTGATTGTAAAATAGAATGATAAAGATAGTACCCAACTCCCAGGTTTATCATGAGACTCAAGTGAGAAAATAATTGTTAGAATGCTCACATAGTGAGCATTTAATAAAAATGCGTTCCTTTCTTCCTGTTTCAAACTGGATATAGATTGTGTACAGAAAAGGAGCTTTTGAATGCAATAGAGGGTCCCAGGTCTTCTTGACTCCAAAGTTAGGGTACATAAGTCCATTGAAATAGGACTGGTATTCTTGAGAACAAAGACTGAGCTTTACTGTCTGACAGTACAAAAGTATGTTTAGCTATTGTCAAGAAAAAAAAAAGGCAGTTTCAAATGTAACCCGTGGCTCAGAACTCTGAGCTCTGGATGTAACTTGGGCCAGGTTTTAATCTTGAGAAAACTTCCTACCTAGTATTCTTCAATTTGCATGCTGACCCAGAGTCTCCCCTGAGATCATTATAATATAGCTGGTATTTATGTCTCTATAGACAAGGTATAAGTGCCTTCAGTTCCCATGCAAGCACACAAGCTAACAATATATCAAATATAGGACAGCCTTTATTTCACTCCCACAGAAAATGCAAAATATCAAGGACTCATACCAAAAAACTTTTCTAGTGAGCCTCACATCTTCTTCAGAGACCTTATAGTGTCTCCCATTGGTTGAAGTTCTTCCCAAAAGAGAAAGCACTTGGGGTCAATAGAGTTAACCTCACTTTCCCCTACACTTGCACAATTTGAGTAATTTATAGTAGAAGTGGAGGGAAAGGTCAAGGTTTACTCTTCCATATTGTGATTTTATTCCTCACTGCTTCTCCCTCCAAGACGCCATGATTCCCTATTCTCTACAAAACTTGTCCCAGAATTCCGCCAATGGGTGATTCTTCCTCCAAGAATACTTTCCACGTTTTGACACTGCCTCTCCTCAGCTACCATATCTGGGGCCATGGGGATATGCAGACTCCTTCTCCCCAGAGACTCAAGTCCAGTCCTCATGTTTCACCTTTAGCCCAGGTCTGTTCTCAGCTCTCTGCATATCCTCTCTCTGCTCCCTTTGAAGAGTCAAATTCATGGATATGATTTAAATTTCCACCAGCATAGGCTTATAGATTCAGAATGAAAAGAAGCCTTATAGGTCATAAAATCCAAACCCCTGCCACCATCAGCCTATTTTACAGGTGAGGAAACAGAAGTCCAGAGAGGCGATATGACCTGCCTAGGACCACACAATCAATAAACATTTATTAAGCACCTACTATGTGCCAGGCACTCTGCTTAGTGAGCGTACAAGACAGGGCTTTAACCCTGACAAAAACATCAGCATTAGCCTAGATTTCATGAAAGACAGCTGGAGTCAGAGCTCCTGGCAGACTCTTTAACCATGTTATCACTGGTTCCCCTCGAGTATCCTTCTATCTCTGAGAAATCCCAGGACCTGTCATCCCAAGTATGATGGGGAGACTAAAATAGAAGTTGGGATTCTAAAACATCTCTCTTTGCTCCTTCAGTTTGTAACTTTCCCTTCAATGCAGCGTTTGGAGCTGATCTATGGGGTTCCTTCCCCTCGTACCCCTCACCATGTCCTGTAATGTGTCGCTATGTATAATCACATAAATAATAGAAAGCAAGCCTTTTAAGGAGCCCCTAGCCCAAGAGCTATAGCCTCTTATTTTTAGACAGCCAATCAGCCTGCCCACAGAGCTGCAAAGCCTCTGCAGTCTCTGCCTCTGGCCCCAGCCATGCATTGAGTCGAGGATGCTTCCTCACCACAGGCTGCAGCAGTGGCAGGGATGGAGCCCTCTGAACTAGCATTCAAAAGAGTTGTGGACATCACAATAGTGTGACATTTGCACAGGGCTTTAGGCTTCACTTTACCTACCTTATCTCTTTCAAACTCCACAGCAACCTTGGGAGGTAGGTCCTCTGGGTATTATTGTCCCCATTCTGCAGATAAGAAAACTGAGGCACCAAGAGATTTATGACTTACCCAGGGTCACAAAGCTGTTAGGTGTCACAAAGAAGAGTAGTAATCCCACCATCCTCTATCCTGACCAGACTACATCCTGAGTCATATGTGCGATTCTGGGGGCCACATATGAGGAAAAACACTAAGAAGCTGGGGCCCCTCCAGAAAAGACAGAGTGCTGTATTTGGAATCAGATGATTGGGGTTTGAATCCCAGTTCTGCCACTTACTGACTTTGAATGAGTCACTTGCTTCCTCTGGGCCTCAGTTTCCTCATCTATAAAATGAAGAGATTGAACTAACTGGCTTCTAAAGACCTAAAACTACTTTCCTGTGGTCTGACTACTTCTGTGACTTTGAGCAGGTCACTTCCCCAAGGTCCCTTTCAGCCCTAAATCTAGGGTCCTATGACTAAGAAGGGAAAGGGACTGGAGACTATGTCATACAAGGATTTGTGGACCCAAATCTGGAGAAGATTTTGGGGGAGGGGGGCCTGATGGCCTTCAGGGTCCCTCCCTCTTTCCCCCCCCACCCACCCAGAGTGCTGACCAATTTTAGTGTGCATGTTGTAAAGTGGTTTTCTGTGGAAGTTTGCATGGATTGGACTCCATGACCTCTAAAAGTCTCGCCCAACCAAAGTTCTGCAAAGCGTATGGTTCTGGGACATGAACTTAGATCTTCTGAATTCAATTTTCTTTTCAAAATACCCCAGGGTCTCCTTAGGTAAGTAGAGTGGGGGGGGTGGAGGTGGGGTTGGGAGTGGTCCTTCCTGGGAGGGAGGGAGGAAAGTTGGTGGGAAGGAGAGAGAGGATGGTGTGCTGATGCCTTTTCATTATCTGTCTGTTATCTATCTCTTGAGGGGAAGAGGAAGGACATAAGGACCTGGCTGGACATAAATACCCTCAACTTTCTCCTTAAAGACCTGGGATTGTTTAGCTTTGTCTCAGGGATGAAAATCTGGAAGGATGTCTAGGAAATTCCCCAAAGGCTTACACTGTTGTAAATTATAGCTTGGTGACTGTCTGTCCTCTGACTCCATCCAAGAGAGAACCAAGACCTTCAATTAGGGCGTAAAAGGATTTAGGGGAGATAAAAGGAACATTCCCTGCCTCTGAGTTTAGGAGACTAAAGCAGACTCCGAGTGGAGTTGCTTTCTCTGGAGAGCTATGACTCCATAATCATTTCTCTGGAATAGTTTTAGTGAAACCCTGCCAAGAGACAGGGGGGCTATCAATCAATCTACCAATCGATGAACATTTATTAAGCACCTACTATGTGCCACACACTGTGCTAAGTGCAGGAGTTGAAAAAAGAGGCAAAACCCTCATGGAGCTTACAGTCTAATGGAGGAGATAACATGCAAACAGATACATACATACATACAAAGAAATACTAGTACAGGATAAATAGAAAGTAAATAAGACAGGCAGCTAGGGTAGCTGGGTGGTGCAGTGAATAGAGCGTTAGCCCTGGAGTCAGGGAGACCTGAGTTCAACTCCAGCCTCAAACACTTACTGGCTGTGTGACTCTGAGCAAGTCACTTCACCCTGTTTGCCTCAGTTTCCTCATCTGTAAAATGAGTTGGAGAAGGAAATGGCAAACCACTCCAGTATCTCTGCCAAGAAAACCCCAAACGAGGTCATGGAAAGTCAGACATAAGTAAAATGACTGAACAACAAAACAAAAAATAAGAGAGGGAAGGCAGAATTAGGGATTAAGAAGGGTTGGGAAAGGCTTCTGGTAGAAGAAGGGATTTTACTTAGGACTTAAAGGAAGTCAGTAAAGCCAGAAGAAGATGGGGAAAGAATGCATTCTGGCCATGAGGGAATAGCCTGAGAAAATGACTGGAGATGAGAGATAAAGTGTCTTGGTCATGGGACAGCTAGGAGGCCAGGTTCACTGGATGGAAGAGTACATGACAGGGAGAGAGGTGTAAGAAGAATGGAAAGGTGGTAGGGGTAGGGAGGGCCTTGAATGCCAAACAGAACGTTTTGTATTTGTTCCTGGAGGCAACAGGGAGCCACTGGAGTTTATTTAGTAAAGGGTGGTGGTGAAATGGTCACCCTTTAGGGTTTAGGAAAATCACCTTGGTGCTGAATGGAGGGTGGACAGGAGTGGGCAGAGACTTACCCACCGGTAGCTACTGCATTGGTCCAGATGTGATGAGGGCTACACCAGGATGGGGGGCAGTGTCAAACGAGAGCAAAGGGTGTCTACCAAGGGATGCTGCAAAGATAAAATCAACAGGACTTGTCAACAGATTAGCTGGGGTTGGGGTGAGGGAAGTGAGAGATGAGGAGTCCAGGATAATGCCTGGGAGGTGAGCCTGAAGGACTGGGATGATGATGGTGCCATTGACAGTAATCAGGAAGGTGGGGGAGGAGCAAGGTTTGGAGGGAAAGATAACGAGTTCTGTTTAGGATATGTTGAGTTTAAGATGTCCACTGGCCATCCTGTCTGAGATGTCTGAAAGGCAGTTGGAGATGTGAGACTGGAGGTCAGAGAGATTGGGTCTGGAAAGGCAGATTTGATCATCAACAGCATATAGATGTTAATTCAATCCATGGGAACTTATGAGACCAGCGATTAAAGTAGTACAGAGGGAGAAGAGAAGGGAAGAGAACCCAGGACAGACCTTTAAAGGACACCTGTGGTTAGAGGACGTGATCTGGAGGAAGATCCAGAAAAGGAGACAGAGGAGAGGCAGTCAGAGAGGAAGGAGGAGAACCAGAAGAGAGGGCTGTCCTGAAAATTGAGAGAGAAGAAAGTATCAAGGAGGAGAGAGATCAACAATGTTAAAGGCTGCAGAAAGGTCAAGGAGAATGAGGATTGAGAAAAGGTCATTAGATTGGACAACTAAGAGATTGATGGTTAGTCACTTTGGACAGAGTAGTTTCAGTGGAAGGATAAGGTCAGAATCCAGATCATAAGGGGTAAGAAGAGAGTTCGAGGACAGAAAGTGGAGGTCCCTATTGTAGACAGCCTTGCAGATAGGATGATGGCTAGCAGGGCTATCCCAGATGCCCTCTGAGGTCCCTTTCAGCCTTAGGCTACAGTGATCCAGACAAAGGAATAGCCACATAAATGGGTTTTCTAGTAGTGGAAGGCTTTTTTGAAGTACAGTGACTTACCAACTCTATATAATAATAATCAATAATTCATATTTTTATAATACTTGAAAGTTTTCAAAGCACTTTACACACATGACTTTATATACTTGACCCTCACAACAACCCTGTGAGATTGGGGCTATTGTTATTGCCATTTGACAGATGAGGAGACTGAGGTTCAGAGAGGCTGCAGGAAGCGTCAGAGGCAGGATTTGACTCCAGGTCCTCCAAACACTAAGTATGACAGAGTAAGGGAAAAATTATTTATGAATAAGACACTAGAAAGGAGCCTTGCCAGACATCCACTGTAGCTCTGTTGTGAAGTGCAATAAAATTTGGGGAATCTCTGGGATTGCCTTGGTTTTCTTCATTGAGAAAGGGGATGATGAATGTTCATGTTTGCCAATGACTATCAAGTCCATAATTTTTTTTAATGTTAAGAAGATGATGGTCACATATAGTAGGCAGCTAATAAATGCATGTTTTTGATTGATTATATTTTGATTGATTATAACCTTACCAAATAGGAAATTTGGGAACTCTAAGCTAAATGTTTGGTGAAGTACTAGAATAAAATGGGGACTTTCCACTTCTGTTCCTCTCTTTGTTGTCTTTGCGTAAAAGATCTTGGTGGCATAGGACATTAGGCTAAGCGCTTTAAAAATAAAATTTAATAGATGTAAATAGAAATTCTTACACTTGGGTTCAAAAAAACAATGTCAGAAGGACATGATGAAGGTGTGGCTATATGGCAGTTCATGCACTTCATTTAAAAAAGATCTCAAGATTTTAGTGGATCACAAGCTTGGTATGAGCCAACAGTGTAATCTGACAGGCAAAGAACTGATTCAAATTGATTTAGAGCAAAGAAAGCACACGTAAAAGACCAGTACAGGCCATGGCTATAATGGCGCAAATGAAAATAGCACCAAAAGATAGTCAGACTCAGACTAAGTGGAATGACCAGTCTTGGTTGCAGGGAACTGATGATGACTCATATCTCCATTTTCTCTGGAGGAAAGTGGTGGGCTGCGAGTGTGGAACACTGCATGTGCTCTTCGACTTAGTTCTGCTTCACGGTTTTTCTTTGACACAAGGGAGAGGTTTGATGTTCATATTAGGAAATAACTGTGATGTAAGAACAAACGGAGGAAGAGAGGAGGAAGAGAAAAAAGAGAAAAGGAAGGAGGAGGGGAGAGGGAGGAGAGAGAGGAGGAGAGAGAGGAGGAGAAGGAAAAAAGAGGAGGAAGAGGAGGAGGAGGAGGAGGAAGAAGAGGAGGAGGAGGAGGAAGAAGAGGAGGAGGAGGAGAAGGAGAAGAGGAAGAGGAGGAGGAGGAGGAAGAAGAGGAGGAGGAGGAGGAGGAGGAAGAGGAGGAGGAGGAATGAAGAAAAGATCTTAGGCTACATTAAAAGAGGCCAATGAAGGGGCAGCTAGGTGGTGCAGGTAGAGTCAGGAGGACCTGAGTGCAAATCCAGCCTCAGACACTTGATACTTACTAGCTGTATGACCCTGGGCTAATCACTTAACCCCGATTGCCTTACAAAAAAAAAAAAGAGGTCAATGAAAAAACCCTCCTTACCTTGGAGGAGTTTCAAGTCTTCTCCAGTTTTGGTTCTGTTTCATTCACTTCTGAGCACCCTATTATTGGATAGACATTGATAAAATGGAGGACAACCAGGATGTTGAAAGATCTCCAGAAGAGGTATAGAATATACCCCCAAGGGCAGAGACTATTTCATATAAGGTTTTGTATTACCTGCCTTCCCCAGTGCTGTAACATAGTAGGTGCTTAACAGATGTCTGTTGATTGATGGAGTTCACACTATATGCAGATGGACTGAATTAACTAGGTGTGTGTAGCTTAGAGAAGAGAAGACAAGAGAGACATGGCAGAATTACTGTTTTCAAGTATTTGGGTTTTTGAGACTGGGTCTCCCTATCTTGCCCAGGCTAGAAGTTCAGCAGCTGCTCTCTGGAACATAGCAGCTACTCCCAATATTTATGGGCACAGGAATCTGGACCTGCCATAGTATTCCAAAGAAGACTGGCTGACCCTTCCTTAGGTGATGTCTCTCTACTCGCAAGGGTTCATCCTATTGGTGCCAAACTTGGTGTAGGCACCAATTGGCTTTAGCCCTACTCCAGAGCTCCTCCCCATCAACAGGGATTGAGGGCATTCAACACCACCCCTAATTGCCCTCAAGCATTTTAAGGACCATCAGGTGGAAGAGAGATTATATTTATTTTCTTTCCTTAAGAGCTGCACAAAGGCAGATTTTGTCTTGGTGTCAAACATCCTAACAGCCAGAGCTGTTCCAAAGTAGAATGAATTGCCCAGTGTCCTCTGTGTTGGCCAGACTTCATCCCATCAGGAGACAGCAGGGTCTCCCTCACTGGAGGTCTTCAGGCAAAAGCTGTCTGCCTACTCATCGGGTGTATTACAGAGGGGATTCCATTTCAGGTTGGACTAGATGACCTCTGATATCCCTCAGAACTCCAAGACTCCACGATTCAATATGATACCTTGAAAAGATCACGGGTCCTGGAGTCAGTAGACGTGTGACCCTCTTTACCTACTGTTATTCCTTCATTTCAGTCATGTCCTCTTCAGGACCCCATTTGGGGGGACTTCTTGGCAAAGATACTGAAGTGGCTTGCCATTTCCTTCTCCAGCTCACTTTACAGATGAGGAAACTGAAGCAAACAGGGTTAGGTGACTTCCCCAGGGTTACACAATGAGTAAGTGTCTGAGGTCAAATTTAAACTCTGGTCCTCCTGACTCCAGGACCAGTGCTCTATCCACTGCCATACCTAGCTGCCCCTTATTACTTGTCGTGCTGATTTATTGAAGACAACTACTATGTTCCCCCCAGAGCCTCCATCAATGAGGAGGTTGACCTAGATGGCCTCTGAGGTCCCTTCCAGCTCTAGATCAGATGCTCTGTGTTCCTCTCTGTGCCTCAGTTTCCTCATCTGTAAAATGAGAGGGTCGACCTGGATGGTCTCTGAGGTCCCTTCCAGCTCTAAATCTAGAGTTCTGGTTCCATTGTTTCCCTGCCTTTTGTTATAACTAAACTGGGTCAACCCAGCCTGTGCCAAAGCTTTTAATCAGCTTCTCTGGGGAGGAGAGGCAGTTACCTGGTGACTGAAGTGTTTCCAAGCCTTTGAGGGATTGAACTGTGTTGTGCAAAGTGAAGATCAAGACGGAACTTCCTTTTTTCCCCAGGCTTTAGGCTAACAGGGCTAATCATACTGAACCATACCTCACTAAAGCTTCCAGCTGCTCGGTGAAAATTATGGGTGCCAAATTACCCTCAATGCAGGGTTATTACCCTGAGAGGGAAAACTGCCCCACCTCATTTCCCCATTATATGCAAGGCAAAGAATTGGTGACAGGTTAGTAATCTGAAGAACAGCAATTTGTCCCAGGCAGCCCCAATTCATTCAGCCTACAGATGGTGACCCCTTTGCTCTGGGGTTACCTCCTTGAAGATTTAAAAATCCATCAGTCCTGAGAGCTGTCTCCCAGGTTTTTCCTTCTGCCACAATCCCCATCCCCTACTTCTGGATGAGACCACTGATGTATCTTTGCCTTTCTTTGTATCCTAAGTGAGACCTGGTGGATTGAGTGACTGGGTGGCTGAAGGGACCTTTGCTATTCCTCTCCTGGTTTATCCTAGGAGATCTACTAGCAGAAACCCTGTCCTTGTTCCTCTAGACACCAGTCTTCCAAAGTCACTTGTAAAATGAAGATGAGCAGATTAGATGACCTTGAAACTGGCGACATTTAGTTTAGCCTGAAGAAGGGAAAACTTTGGGAGAATATAAAACTGGTTTCAATCAACAAGCATTTATTAAGCATCTACTGTGTGCCAGGCACTGTGCTAAGGGATGGGGTGACAAAGACAAAAGTGAGACAGTCTCTGCCTTCATTCATCTTGTGAAAGAAGATTAAACATGTCTTCTTGGTCTCTAAGGATACAAATAGGGAAAATGGGTAGATGTTAGAAAAAGATATATCCAGGCTCCTAAGCAAGAACACACTTCCTAATAAAGTGCCTAGTTATTTGCATGTTGTCTCTCCCAGTAGACTGTGAGCTTGTTGAGAATCGAGCCGATTTTTGCTTTTCTGCTGCAAAATGGAATGAGCTGCCTGTGCAGGTGGGGGCCCCCCCTCTCTAGAGGGCTTCTTGCAGAGATGGATGACCACTTGTTGGGAATGGTACAAGGGGAAATATTACCCATTCTTGGGTAGCCTCTGAGCTCCCTTTCAGCACTAAATCCTATCATACTCGATAAATTCTGTTTCTGTCATTTTGTCATAGGCAAAAGTGCCCAGCTCATATCAGGCAATTAATAAAAGTTTGTTCAATTAAATTAAGACTCCCCAGTCTTTGGATACTAAGAAGGTAAAAGGAGAAGGTGATCTGACAATTGTGTTAGTCACTTTCCAATTCAATACAAAAAGGGGAAGAAGGAAATAAGCATTTATAAAGCACCTACTATGTGCCAGGCACTTTACAATGATTTCATTTGACTTTCACAACAGCCCTGGGAGGTAGGTATTCTTTATCCCCATTTTGCTGATGAGGAAACCGGAGCTGACAAAGGTTAAGTGACTTGCTGGAGGTCTGACGTTGGATTTGAACCCAGGGTCTTCCTACTTCTTGACCCAGTGCTCCATCCACTGCACTACCTAACTGCTATGATGCAGGCACTCTGCTAGTCACTGAGGATACAGAGACAAAAAAGAAACAGCCCTCACCCTCATGGAGCTTGTAGCTTCTCAGGAAACAAGATCTGAGTTCAAATCCAGCCTCAGACACTTACTAGCCATGTGACCCTGGGTAAGTCACTTTATCTCAGCTTGCCTCAGTTTCCTTATCTGTAAAATAAACTCTGCTTCACTTAAATCCAATTCACACAATTGCTGTGGATAAGTTCACTTACCTTGGCAGTATGCTTTCTAGGGATGTCCACATAGATGATGAGATTGACACATGCATTGCCAGAGCTAGCTCAGAGTTTGGAAGGCTCTGAAGGAAAGTGTGGGAGAGAAGAGGCATTAGACTGACTATCAAACTGAAGGTCTACAGAACTGTCGTGCTGAACTCATTGCTGTATGCCTCTGAAACCTGAACAGTCTACCAGCGCCATGCCAGGAGATCAAATGTCTTCCATTTGAATTGTGTTGGGAAGATTCTGAAGATCATCTGGTGGGATAAGGTATTGGAAACTGAGGGCCTTTCTCAAGCTAAACTGCTAAGCATTCAAACCCTACTGGCACATAGTAAATGCTACACAAAAGTTAGCTATTATTGTTGTTATTTTATTATGTGTCAATTATGAGGATTTCTAGCTCCAAGTCTGTCATGTAAGTAACAAGGACAAGATTCCCCGTTGGTGCTTGCCTTTGGAGGTGCAGCTCTCCACCCCAGGGGGAGCCGGTCAGTGGGAGAGCCCTAGCTGGCTGAACCAGAAGCAGCCTGGGAGGCTGAACAAGGTTAGAAAGCAGTCCTGCCTTCAAGACCAAAGCTGGTCACCTCTGGCACCAGCCAGGGCTTCCCTGACCTTCCGAGGCATCTGTGAGCTGCTGACCAAGCTTATCATTGCCCGAACTTGCTGGAAATTCTATTTTTATGACCACTCATTTATTTTTATTGGTTCCTGGGATTTTATTGTACTAAATTATTTAAAAAATCAAATGAGCAACTGATGGAGCTTTTAAGCTGCCTCTTCCATACTTCCCCTCTCCCCCAGGAACAACTTGCCATAGAGACTTTGAGGCGCTCCCAGAGCAGCAGCCTTGTTGAAGTTCCCCAGGAGAGGTTGAGGGGCGGAAGCAGAGCTTCACTTTTTTGTCTTCTGAGATGTCGGGGGGGGGGGGGGGGGCTGAGAAGGGGGAGTAGTTAGAAAACAAATGTTCTGTGCCAGAGACAAAGGAAAGTGATATCAACTCAAGTTCTGGGCTGTCCCAGCTTCTTTCCCCCACCCCCACCCAAGTGGTTCAGGACCTCCATCAACTCCAATGGCTCCTTCTCCTCACACTTACCTTTCTAAACTGATTGCACGTCATTCCTCTTTATAAGCTCTCCCATTTAGCCAGACTAGTATGCATGCTGTTTCTCACACCACACTCTCCATCTCCCAACTCCAGGCCTTTGTCCTGGCTGTTCCCCATGCCTGGAATTCCCTCTTTACCTCTGATTCTTAGGATTCCAAGTTTGCTTCAAAGCGTCTCCTTCCTACATGAAGCTTTTCTTGATCTTCCCAACCTCCTCCCAAAATTAGCTTCCATTCACCTTATTTGATTTGTTTATGTTCACATAATAATAGCTAGTATTCATATAGGCTTGCAAAGCACTTTACAAATATTACCTCATTTGATCCTTGCAAGAGTTCTTTGAGGTAGGTGCTACTATGATCTCCATTTTACAGATTGTTGTTCTGCCTTCATTTTCAAAGAGGACCAATGACATCACTGTTCATTTGCTGTTACTGATGGTTCCACGTATGAATGGTGTAGTGCTGGCTGGTGGAGAACCTATATTTTCTTGGTATTAGTTGTCAGGCCAAAATTAGCACAAGTGGCAGAGAACTGATCCATACTCTGTTGTATCTCAGTCTCAGAGGCTGCATTGAGTGCACAATCATCTGCAAACAAATAGTCATGCACCAACTCTCCCTCCACTTTAGTACTGGCTCGTAGTCTTTTTGAGTTAAATAATTTACCATTGGTGAGATGACCTTTTGTCCTCATTCAAGGCATCTGTCTGACAACATCTTGCTAAAATACATAGGAAGAAGCAGACAGCCTTGCTTCATTCTATTGACTGCGAAAGCATGAGAGCATTATCCATTATCCAGAACCCAGGCAAACATGCCATCCCGAAACTGATATACAAGACTGATGAACTTCTCTGGGCAACCAAATTTTGCTATAATTTTCAACAAGTTCTCATGACTGACAGTATCAAAGGCCTTGGTCAGATCAAACTCTACTGCAGAGGATGCAACTTGGATGGGCTGGCCACGTTGTTTAAGTGCCAGACATACATTTGCCTAAAAAAGACTATTTTACAGAGAACTCACGGAAGGCAAGCACTCAGCGAGAGGTCAGAAGAAGCAATACAAGCACACTCTCAGGGTCTCGACTATGAGATGTGGGAGACACCCAACATGGCGTGCCCACATCAAAGAAGGTGCTGTGCTTTATGAGCGAAGCAGAATTACAGTAGCTCAAAAGAAACATGAAATGCACGTCTCCACTCCAAATGTTCACATAGACTATTTGTGCAAAACTGTGGTAGTGGCGTCTGAGCTGGTATTGGATAGTAAGACAATAGTAAGACATACAGCACCTTGACTCCAACATAGTGATATCATTTTGGTTGTCTTTGAGAATCAAGGACAAAACGAGACAACCAACCACGTGCCAGGCACTGTGCTAAGCACTTCGCAATTATTTACTCATTTGAACCTCACGAGAACCTTGGGATGGAGATGCTATTATTATCCTCATTTTATAGAATGGGGAAAACTGAAGCAGACTGAGAAACTGATGGGGAAACTGAGGTAAGCAGTGGTTGAATGACTTCATTCATTAGCAGGTATATATATGTAGATATATATTGTGTGTATATATATACATATATGTGTATATATGTACACACACACACACACAGTGGCTGCTATGTACCAAGCATTAGACTAACCACTAGGGATACAAAGATAAAGTAGTACCTGGTCTCAAGGAATTTATAGCCTATTGGAGGGGAGGGGAGGGTGAAGACTGAGAACTAGAATTATATAGTGCTTTAAGGTCTGCACAGCACTTTACAAATATTATTTCATTTGACCCCACACACACATACAACAACCTTGAGATACAGGTATTATTATCCCTATTTTATAGGTGGGAAAACTAAGGCAGAGGTTAAATACCTTGTCCAGGCTCACACAGATAGTATCTGGGTCAGAAATTGAGCTCAGGTCTTCCTGACTCCAGCTGCAGCTGTCTATCCACTGTGCCATCTGCCTACCTCTTAACACATACAGAAAAATAAATATTTGCACACACAAAAAAAATACAAGGTAATTTCCAGGGGAGAAGGTGCTACCAGTTCAGGGCATCAAGGGAGGCTTCCTGGAGGAGATGTCTCTGAAAGAATTTTGGAATTCTATAAGTCAGAGGCAAAGAATGTATTCCAGGAGCACAGGACGTCCTGAGCCATCACATGGAAATGGAGATGGAATGCTGTGTAGGGGAGATGGCAGGTGGGTTGTGAGGGCTGAAACTTGAATGCATGAAGGAGAATAATGTTCTATGTGTCTGGAAAAGTGGCTGGAGTCTGCAGGTGAAGATCTTTAAACACCAGATGAGTTTAGAGGCAAGAGGGAGGGACCAGAACCTCTTGAGTAGGGGAGGGGAATGGTCAGATCTATGCTTTGGGAAAACTATTTTTTATGCATTTAATATGCAATACATTCTCTTCTGCTGCAATCTCTTGTTTTACACAATTTGGCATTGTGCTCACCAAATTTTGACATGAGTTCTTTAATTCATCAGGAAACCACACATGGCATTGGGTATTAAGTGGATATCTGACAGCCTTTTTTTTTTCAGTTCTGGCTTTGATTGTATCCAATAAGGTTTTCCCCCCAATTTCCTTATTTTATTTCATTTTTCAATTAAGAAGCATTTATCCTTCCACCCTACCCCAATTTTAAAGAAAAAAGAAAGACAATAGCCTTGTAAGAACTAAACATGGTGAAGCAAAACAAGTGAGGCTGCCTATCTTAGCAGTTGTGAGTAAAATGAGTTGGAAAGGGATGGGAAGGGAAGCAGGGAGCCTGATTAGGAGGCTGCTGCAGTGTGTTGTATTCCAGGTGAGAACGGGCTAGCCGTCACGTGAGAAGGAGCTGGAGAAAAGCAATCAGAGATCGGAAGGAACAAAACCCAGCCGCTGATTGTGGACCCAGCTCAGCAAGAAATGAGGAAACAAGGCTAAGAGAAGGTAAATGAGTTAGGCAACATCATTCAGCTAGTAAGTGGCAGAGTCAGGACCTTTGGCTCTCAATTCAGCGCTCTGTCCAATGTACTCCATTCGCCACTTCCAACCTGTGTGTGTGTGTGTGTGTGTGTGTGTGTGTACACATATACACATATAGATGTGTGTGTACATTTACATGTAATATATAGGTATGTTATGTGTATATGGGGTATTTTTGTTATTGTTGTTTCTGACTCTGTGACCCCATCTGGGGTTTTCATGGCAGAGATACTGGAGTGGTTTTGCCATTTTCTTCTCTAGCTCCATTTGACAAATGAGGAAACTGAGGCAAACAGGATTAAGTAACTTGCCCAGGGTCATGAGTGTCTGAGGCCAGATTTGAACTCAGAAAGTCTTCCTGACTCCAGACCTGGCACTCAATCCACTCCACTTAGCTGCCCCAATATGTGATATATATATGTAATATAGTTTATAACATATTGCACATATATATTAATAATATAATAATTGATCATAATATACTATAACATAATATTAGCATTGCATATAATATATACATAGATATATGTATGTGTGTGTATGTTTTTAAAACAGCTACTCAGTGGCAAAGTTGGCTCTAGTGCCAAGTTCTCCTGACCCAAACTGGTGCTGCTTTTCACATCACACGACATTGCCTTCCACAGAATGAGTGAGTAACTGGGTGGAGGAGGAGGAGTAGAGGGTAGGACCCCAGTTTAATTCCCTCAGGCAAACTACTTACCTTCTCTGGGTTTTGTGGGATTCTAGATTTACAGCTAGAAGGGACTTTAGATATCATCTAGTTCAACTCCCTCACTTTATAGATAAGGAAACTGAGGCTCAGGTGAAGTGACTTGCCCCAGGGTCACACGGCTATTACATGTCAAGTGTCTGAGGCCAATTTTGAACTCAGGTCCTCCTAACCCCGGGGCGGGTGGTCCCTATACACTGCACCACCTAGCTGCCCCTCTCTCTTCCTCTCTTAAAAGTGAGGTTACACAGGTAGAAAGGAGCTATCCCCAGATTCAAGCCCGGGTTCTTTGATTCCAGATTGAGGATTGCAGATTGCATAGAATCCTAAATCTAGATCTGTAATCCAAGTGATATAGCTCATCTTATCCTACCCCTTCTTATTTTACTGAGGGGAAAACTGAGATCCAGAGGAAGTGAAAGGACTTGCCCAAGGTCACACAGTTACTAGTGATAGACTTAGGATTCAAACTCAGGTTTTGGGTCTCCAAAGTCCATTTCGCTGCCTCTGTTTCCTATCTGTAGAATGAGGAGGTGAGATTCGATGTTCTCTGGTTCTCTTCCAACTGTCATTCCTATCATCTAATAACGCTTTTAAATATGGTGGGGGAAGGGAGCTAGGAAGACAGAGAGAGGAAAGGACACCCCTTCCCTCCAACCTCCAACCCTTTCTCAGGACCAGAAGCTCCAGAGGGCCGCGGTGCTGCGGTGCCGGACTCCATGCAATGCCCAAGGAGGGTTCGGAGCCTTTTCTGACCTCCAGGTCTGCGCCTCCTGGTCTCTCTCCTGCAGCCTCGGGAACATGGCAGGCTCTTGGACCCGGCGGACGCGCCCGCCCGCCTCTCTCCATCTCTATATTAGCCAGAGCTCGCTCTCTCCACGTACAGTACTTTTGGCTTCCTCCCCGCTGGCCACCAGGCTGGCTGCTGGGGCGCAGTCCGGGCTGCAGTGCTGAACCGGCGCTGGCTCCGGCTGAGCAGGAGGACCAGTGGGTTCTGCTGCTGCTGGGGTACGCTGCACCGAGGTGCTCTCCTCCTAGCGCCTCCCCGCCTGAACCTGCGCTCCCCTGCCCATCTTGGGGGCATCCCAGGGCAGTGGAGTAGAAGGGTGTCCGCGCGGGCTGCTCCCCAGCTCTGTCCCAGGCCGGCATAGCCTCTCCTCATCTAGCTCCCTTCTGGAAGGATGGGCTCTTCCCAGTCCACATCGGAGGAGGTCCGGGAACTCGTGGGCAAGACTGGTTGTGAGTACCCCCTGGGGTTGGGCCGGCTGCCTGTTGGGGCTCCCAGGGCAGGGGGCTCTCCTTTCTGTCCTGCAAGGACTCCCCGCTTTGTTCTCGATTGCCCTGACTGGGCTCTCACTGCTTGGGGTCGATCCACTTTCTTGTCATTCCTCTTGGAGGGGGAGGAGAAGGGCACAGGGGAGCCAGTCTGGAAGTGAGAGGTGTTCGGGGAGACCTCTGCGGTGCGGGGAAAGTGGACGTGGGAATGCCAACAACTATCACAACTAGTAGGGGAGAGGGTGTGTGATGGAGTGGGTGGAGAACTGGGCTCAGAGGCAGAAAGTCCCGGGTTCGAGTCCGCCCCTGACCCAAACCGGCCGTGTGACGCTGTGTGTCTCAAGTCCCTCAGTGCCCCCAGACAACTCCTGGAGACTAGAAGTTTCAGGCGCCGGGCAGGGCCGGTTTGCCTCGGTAAAGCCAGTTCCCTGCAATGAGGAAGTCTCAGGACTGGACCAAAGATTAAACAAATAAAATTACTGTCATTTCTCCAGCACTTTTAGGCGAATGGGTTCAGTTTGGAGCAAGACAACTTGTTGAGGTGGGCTTGAAAGTCAGGAAAGCCTGGATCCTAGAACAGCAGCCTAGACACAAACAGGCTGTTTGACTATAGGCAAATCAACCTCTGGGTGCTGCCTGGCAACTCTGAAACTGTTGGAAATGAGTTGCTTTTCTGCATGGGTGCTAGTTCACTGATGAAACAAGACCAGACCCCCACCCACTAAAAAAAAAAAGTACAGACACATTGCTTTTGGGTTTGCGATCTGTATTACTGGAGGGAGTTTCCACACCAGGAAGTTACCCCCTCCCCCTAAAGTGCCAGGTTCAGAACACAAGGTGCAAAGTGTTTTACAGACATTATCTCATTTGATCTTAACTACAAGCCTGTGAGGCAGGTACTACAGACATTGCTATTATCTTCATTTTACTGATGAGGAGACTGAAACTCAGAGATAAGTCAAGGAGCATTGCTTCTTGGCCCTACAGCTCATAACTATTGGAGGTGGAATCTGAACCTAGCTCCCTTCAGACTTCCCTGGAGTCTGAGCCCAAACCTAGAAATTCTAAGCTCAACTCTGCAATTTAATGGCCCTGGGGCCAACAGCTGTCGTCTTTCTCTGACTCATCTTCCTGATCTGTCAAAATCAATAGGTAGGCTAGGAGATAGTCCAGGTTCCTTCCTACATCATACTGGAGTGGAAAAAGCATTGGCTCTGGATTCAGAGGGTGTGGGTTCAAATCCAGACTTGGCCCTGCCCATACAACCCTCGGCACCCTGCGTGTCAGCTTCTTCCTGTGTAAAATGAGGGGTTTGGGCCGCTGAGGTTGCTTTCAGCTCTGAATTAGGACCCTGGCATTCTCTTGGCCATTGAGCTTTTCTTCCAAGAGTGGGCTTAGCTGACAAGCTGAGAGTATGCCCGGCTCCATTCTGAGTGACTGGTATTGAGACGTGAAGCCAGAGCACCAGAGGAGGCACTGTTTTCAAAGAGGTAGAACCTCTCTCTAAAAGAGGGTCCTAGTTTTCAGACATACTGATGACACCAAAGGCAGCAGAAGACAAGCTTCCTTCCTTATTTCACCATCCCTGGCAGGGGGAGGGCTCCTTGGTGCAAGGGTTTCTGTTTATATCATGTGCTTGCAGCTCTGGGGTAGACTAAAGGGCAGAGGGGAAAGGGGAAGAAACATACAACTTAGCTTCCTAAAAGGGGCACTTCTAGGATAGCAGTATTGATTCTATCATCTATCAGCCAACCAGCCAGCACTTATTAAGCACCTACTGGAACTGGTTTAGGTATGGGAATATAAATGAGATAACATATATAAGGGCAGCTAGGTGGTGAAGCAGAGCACCAGGCCTGAAGTCAGGAAGACCTGAGTTCAAATCCAGCCTCAGACACTCACTGGCTATGTGATCCCGGGCAAGTCACTTCACCCTGTTGGCCTCAGTTTCCTCATCTATAAAATGAACTGGAGAAGGAAAATGGCAAACTATTCCAGTGTCTTTGTCAAGAGAACTCCAAATGGGGTCACAAAGATTTGGACACAACTGAAACAACTGAACAACAATATATGTGAAGTGCTCTGAAAACTTTAAAATGCCGGCTATTGGCTGTAACTATTATCAGAAGATGAAAACAAAGCAGTTCCTGTGCTCAAGGAGCCTCCATTGTATTGAGGGGAAAATCAGCCAATCAAAGGATCAATCCTGGTGCCATTTCTAGAAGGGGGAGGGGGGTTCACTATCAGGGTGGGGAACCTGTGGCCTCAAGGTCACGTGTGGCCCTCCAGGTCCTCAAGTGTGGCACCACACCTGGTGAAGGCCTGTACTAGGTACACAGGAAAATACTAAGAACGTAAAAAGTGGTTTGGGTTTGGCCAGTAACTATGATTTCACGGTTCCGGGGAGCTCCTGGTTCCCCAATCAGAAGCAGAGTTCCCTTTTCTGGAATTCTCTGGGCATGTCATGAATGTAACTTATACAAAGTTCTAGGAAGCCGTTTGAAGGAGAGAGCTCTAATAACTAAGGGGAATCTGGCAAGGGCTTGTTTGGGAGCTGAATGGTGATTTGAAGGATTGTAGGGATTTATAGTCAAGTTGATTATATACAAACCCTGGGGATATGAAGAAAGATTAAAAAAACAAAGCACCATGCCTGCCTTCAGGGAGCTTATAGTCTAATGGAAAAGAACATGAAAACAACTATAGGCATGCAAGATATAGGTGGGATAAATTAGGGCTGGAAGGGACCCTGGAGTTCTCTAGTTACCTAGCAGATAAGCAATAAATCTGGAGTCAAGAAGTCTTAAGTTCAAATCTGGAGAATGAAAGACCAGCTTAAATCTGGCCTCAGACATTTATTGGCTGTGTGACTCTGGGCAAGTCACTTAACCTTTATTCACCTCAGTTTCCTCCTCCGCAAAATGGGGATTATGATGGCACCGCTTTCCCAAGGTTTCTGTGAGTCTCAAATGAGATATTTCTAAAGTGCTTTGCAAACTTCGAAAGTGATTGTTACTAGAGCGAGCAACCCCCTCCATTTATGGCTTAATTGATCAATAAGCATTCATTAAGCTCCTACTGTATGCCAGGTACAATGGAGGAAACAAAGTTGGTAGAGATTAAATGATTCACCTGAGGTGTCCCAGGTAGAAAGTAGCAGATGGAAGATTCTAACAGGCCAAGGATGGGGGGGGGGAGCGGCCTTTGCGAAACTGCTGTTCCCTGGTTCACCAAGCTGGAGTTGGTTAACGATTCAGTCCCAGCAGGGAGGAGCCAAACAGCCCACAGAGGTGACCCAGCTCCCTTTAGAGGCACTGAACAGGCAAGGCCAGTCTTATCAGCACATCTGCCGTCAGCAGAGTTGTCCCTCACGGTGACTCTTTCAGCTCCCTTCGGAACTCCTGCTTCCTCCCAGAGCCACTGAGCTATTTTTGGAAGGGCCTCATCCTTCCAGGACAGTGCCTCCACCCCCTGGAGGTTTCCCAAGGCCCTCCCGGGATGACCACTGGGCACAGCTCTGAAAATTACCAAGAGCTTTCAGCTACTTCAAAGGGCTAAGCTCCATACAGAAGGATAATGACCCACCCAGAGGCAGGTAAAAATCTGGAGAGCATTGAGCTCTGCCAATGGTTCTGAGCTTTACTGACCCCTTTCTTTACAAGGACCTGTGATGATGTTGTTAGCACATTCCTGGGTATGGGAAGTCCTTCCAGCAATACAGATCACCACTCTTGTAGAATATATAGCCTTAGAGAGTTACCTTGGGCACTGAGAAGGTGATTTGCCCAGGGTCACACAGCCATTATGGGTCAGGCAAAACCTGAACCCAAAACTTGACAGCAAAGTCAGCTCTCTATGCACCTACCTGTAAATCCTAGCTGAAGAGTTGGAAAAAACCAGAGTTTCCTTCAAAGCCCAGTTCAGAGGAGTTCTCTCCTACCTGACATCTTTCTTGAACCTGCCTCCCCCCCTCTTCTAGTGCCACCCCCAAATCACTTGTATTCATTTTGCTTATATGCATTTTGTAGCTTCCTTATATACTTATCTGTGCCCATGCTGACTCCACCAATAGAATATGAACTGAGGACCAGGACTGTTTGATCTTCGTAGCTCCAGGGCCTGGCACACAGTAGGAGCTTAATAAATGCTCGTTGATTCATTGATTGAACCAAACCCATTCATTTTCCTCTCTGTAAAGATTAGGGATATGAAATTTGTTTACACTCAGGGTATGACAATCTTCCCCAAACACCATGGGCAATTTCCATAGACTATTGGAACTGAAAGAGACCTTTAAATAAATCTCATCCATCTCCCTCATTTTTAGAGGTGAGGAAACTGTTCCAGCGGTGTTAAGTGATTTCACAAGGTCACACAGCAAGTTAGTGGCAAAACCAGGATTTGAACCCAGGCCTCCTGACTCCTAGTGGACTATTTCCTATGTTCCATACTGCTTGCCACAATTTGAAGCCACTAGGCAGAGCTTTCAGAGATTCGAGATCCTGCTGCTCCATCTCCCTACAAAAGTGCCAAAAGACCCCGCAGTCCAGAGAGCAAGAGCCTGATGACCCTCAGTGACCCTACCACGTTTAGGCTGGGCACCATTCTGAAGCTCCAAAGGAGAGGGAGCAGGGCATTCAGGTTACCCACTCACCCAAGTCAGCTCCTCTAAACCCAAGACGGGCTCAAGAGGAAGAATGGCTGAGTTAAAACCTCCAGAAACTGTATTGTTTGAAAGGTAAAAGGAATACAAATCCTTCCCTAGGATTTAGGGCTTGGGCTTTCTGTCTTCAGGTGCCCAGATGAATTTTGCTGTTTTGGATGTGATCAAAGTCAAGGTGAAAAAGGAAGAGAGAATCCTATATCCTTGGCTTCCAGAATTTCTGCAGCTTTTATCATTGAAATAAAAGCCCTGGGAGCAGTGTGGTTCAGAGGGGGAAAGAAAGTTGTATTGCTAGAGGATTTAGATTCAAATAACATCTGGGCTGTGAGTCTCTCTGAGCCTCAGTTTCCTTATCTGTAAAATGAGAGAATTGGGCTGGATAATCTCTAAGCCCCTTTCTGGCTCTAAATCAATTATCCTATGACATGAATTTGAATTCTTTATCTTCCACTTACTGTGTGACCTTGGACAAGTCACTTATGACTTCTCTCTAAGGTTACCTTCCATCTATATGGTCTATATCCTTTATGTATATAGTTGTTTGTATTTGGTCTTTTAGAGGGCAGGGATCTTTCTTTGTGTCCCCAGTGCTTAGCACATAGTAAACAGTTCAGTCAGGGAACCTTTCTTGCCTTGATTTCCCCATCTGTAAAATGGGGGCTTTGGGATCCATGGCTTCTGAGATCCCTTTTAGCTCTCGTCCCAGACAAAGGCCTTCCCTGGCCTGGGCATCTAGATGATGACAGCTCACGTTGCTGTCACTGAATCCCCACAGCAGGAGGACTTTGAGCTCTCCCAGACCCTGTAAAGAAAGGGTCCTTATTGGAAAAGAGCCCCTAATGTAATTATGGAGAATTAGATCTGCTTCAATAGGCTATGTGGAGGCTTGGAACATGGACAGATGGCAACAGCAGGCTGGGTTTCTAGGAGTGCTGAGCACAGATCTTCTGCATCTCCACTGAAATGTCAATGGATTTCTCTATGGAGAAACATTTGGATTAGCAAATGAATAAAGGTACCTTTTAGCTTCCTTTCAGCCAGATCCATAAAAAAAACGAGGATGGGGTGACCGGAAGTTTGATCCAGGACAAGGAATTTCCCAGAAGCCTCGAATATGCCTCAGGATGGGAAATTTAAAGGGCCACAGGGCAATGCTTATTTTCCTTTGAGGAAGAAAGTAGGGCTGAGATCTGGGGAAGGGTCCAGGAGCAGTTAGATTGCGAATGGGGATTCCTGGGGCAAAACTGAAGCCTGTGGGACCCAAGGTATGGGATGGATATACTCTTTAGCAGCAGCCTCATGGTGTCCTTGGGTCCCAGTCTCTCGTCTAAGAACCACATCCACACCCACAGGCTGGTGCCCCCTCCCCACTTCAGTTGAGGATGCCCTTCATACCATTTGCCCCAGGTTATGGAGCATTTATTAATCACCTACTATGTTTCGGGCATTGAACTGTTTGGGGATACAAAGAAAGAGCAAAAAAAAGTCCCTGCCCTCAAAATGCAAATATCTAAGTAAATATACATACAGAGTAGAAGGAAGCTGGGTTTAAAAGGGAGGCTCTGACAGGGGAGGGTAGGGAAGGGCCAAGTTGTGATGTTTGCCCTAAGTCCAAAAATTCCCCACTATAATGTTAAATTCCGGAAAGCAGGGACTGTTTTACTGTGCCCCACCCTCCTCTCTCCCTCTCTCCCTCCTTCTCTCTCTCTCCCTCTTCTTTCTCCTTGTCTCCCTCTCCTCCTCCTCCTCCTCTGTCGTCATCTTCTTCTTCTTCTTCTTCTTCTTCTTCTTCTTCTTCTTCTTCTTCTTCTTCTTCTTCTTCTTTCTTCTCCTCCTCCTCCTCCTCCTCCTCCTCCTCTTCCTCCTTCTTTTCTTTCTTCTTCTCTCCCTCTCCTCTGTCTTCTCTCTCTCCCTCTCCCTCCCTCTCCCCACCTCCATAGTGCCCAGGGGACACAGGGATTCTGTTCTAGCCAGACTCCATCTGTTCTGTTCTGGGCACCACAGTTTCAGGAAAGTTGATGATAAACTGGACACTGTCTAGAACAGGGCAGCCTGCATGGTGAAGGCCCTAAAGATCATGGCCGATAAGGATCACCTAGGTCTTTGAGGACATTTACACTGGGTTGGGGACGGGGCTGCCAGGTGACATCATTCTGGCCAAATTGCTGATGCTTCCTATACAGACACACATGATATTATGGAGCATAGGTACAGACTGACTTGGAGATGGAGGATTTGAAACCCTTCTCTGCTACTTAACTGCTCAGGTGGCCTTGGGCAAGTCACTTCTTCCCTCAAGGCCTCAGTTCCCTCCTTTGTTGGACTCTTTGTCCTCTAAGGGCCCTTCCAGCTCTGGGTCCTGTGGCGCTCCCTGCTCAATCCCAATGTGACCACGGGCAAATCTCCCATGAGAATACACAATGCTTATAAAAGTGGTTTACAAGACAGTCGTCAGAATCCTAGAGTGCCTGCCCATCCACAGAGCCCACGAAAAGCCCCACAGAGTTAACTGGGACTTGCTGAAGGGAGACAACGCTGAGTAAAAAGTTCAGAGAACAAAGTCATCTCTCTCCAACTGAGGGTAGGGGTAGTTAGGCGGTACAGTAGATAGAGAACAGGCCCTGGACTCAGGAGGACCTGAGTTCAAATCCGGCCTCAGACACTTACTAGCTACACGATCCTGGACAAGTCCCTTAACATCTTTTTGCCTCAGTTTCCTCATCTGTAAAATGGGGACAATGATAGCACTACCTCCCACAGTTGTCATGAGGACCAAATGAGATAATAATGGTAATAGCACAGCGCCATAGTAAGTAAATGTTAGCTATTATTATTACTTATATGCAGGGGTATTCTGGTAAATGTTTAACAACCAGGTCTCTGAAAAAAAAAAGTACATGTGACGCAGTTTTCAGTTTAATGTGCATTGTTAATATTTTCTCTGTCACTTTCTTAAGTTTGCAATCCACAAAACAATAAATCAAGCTCTGATTTGTAGCTCACACTGAAAATTTAACTATCAGCTTTATTTGGCTGGCTCCAGAACTCCCCAGCATGTATGTGTATTGTTTTCCCCTGAAGACAGCTGGGTCTACTGGGGATTACATCCCTCTCCCGCCAAGGTACCTGGCTAATAGCAGAAGCCTAATAAACGCTTGTGAATTGATCAATAACCTGTATGGCAGAGTGGAAAGAACACTGGATTTAGATCCAAGCAGACCTGGGTTTGACTCTCAGCTCTGCTGGTTGCTAGCTGTGTGACCTTGGCCAATCCCTCCGCCTCTTGGCCTTCAGTTTCTCCTCTAAAATGAGAAGGTTGCACTGAATCTTCTGTAAGGCCTCTTCCAACTCTAAATCTAAGAGTCTGTTTCCTTTCCTTCAATTCATGGGGGGGGGGGGCATTTGTTAAACTCCTACTATATAACTAGGCATTATGCTAGAGGCTAGGGATACAAAGACCAAACTCTGTCCTGGGTCCTCTTATGGAACAGGAGAAGCATAACCACACAAAGCATTTTATTTACCAGCAAAATATAGGCTCAGCCACCCCATTCTTGAGCAATGGCGTACTGGTTCTACTTGAGCAATCTCTCTCTCTCCTTACTTTCCTTTTGTCTGCATGCACAAGTCTCACCACTCATCACCCCCTCCTGCCTGGACTCTCAGCACAGGCCCTCAGCAAGTCTCCCCTCTAATACTGTATAGCCCCCTATTCAGTCTTCTGATCCCCAGTCTCCACCCCCAGCTCCCACCTTCAGGTCAAGCCATCCTCCCCACAGCTGCCAGAATAATATTCTTTTTTTTCCTCCTTTTTTTATTAATTTATTTTGATTTATCAGCAATCACTTCCATATGCTTTTGAGTTTAAAATTTTTCTCCCCCTTCCTCCCCACCACCCTCCCCAAGACGGCACACAATCTGATATAGGCTATACATTTACATTCCTATTAAACATATCTTCACATTAGTGATGTTGTAAGGAAGAATTAGAACCAATAGGAGGAACCACCAGAAAGAGGAAACAAAACAAAACAGAAGAAAAAAAGAGTAAATAGTACAGAATAATATTCTGGTTTTTTTGGTGCTTTTTGGTGAGGCAATCGGGGTTAAGTGACTTGCCCAAGGTCACATAGCTAGTCAGTGTTTTGTGTCTGAAACCAGATTTGAACTCAGGTCTTCCTGACTCCAGGGCCAGTGCTCTATCTACTGTGCCACCTAGCTGCCCCTGCAGAATAATGTTCTTAAAACAGAAGAATGATTAGTGAAGCTTCTGTAGCTCCCAATTGATTGGAGATAAAATAAAAACATTTGCATATGCCTGTGATCCCTGCTACTGTGGAGGCCAAAGCTCTGAATCTCTTTAGTTTAGGATTTCTGAGCCTCAGTGAGCTGAGCGCATCGGGTGTCCACGATAAGTCGACATTAACATGGTGGGCCCCCAGAAGCAGGATTGCCTCAGGTTGCCTCTGGAAGGGCAAACCTGGCCCAGGTCAGAAATGAGCAGGTCAAAGAACTGGAGCTGATCAAAATAGGATGAGGCCAGAGAGTAGCCCCTGCACATCCAGTCTGTTCAAGATAAGGAGAGAGAGACAGAGACGGAGACAGAGACAGACAGAGAGACAGAGACAGAGAGACAGAGACAGAGACAGAGACAGACAGAGAGACAGAGAGAGAGGGGGGGAGGGAGGGAGAAAGGAAGGAAGGAAGGAAAACGCCTCTATCATTTAAAGCCCTTCACAATCTGGCTTCACTTTCTCTTTCTAGACTGTGATTATATTTATTCTCCACGCTCTGTGTTCCAATCAAACTGACACACTTGCTACTTCCTGAGTATGGGAGAGTGGGGACTCCTTTCATGTATGAGGTTGGCTGAGGTGGCCACTAAGGTCCCATACAACTCTCAGATTCTGTGATTTTGAATTTATTTCATCCACATCTTGCATTTACTTGTTTCTGATTCGCTTCCCCCCTCCCCCCCCCCGACCAACATCACTGCCACTACCTTAGAATATAAACTCTTTGTGGGCAGGTATTGTTTCACATTGGTGTTTATTCTCAGCAACTAGCACAGACCCTGACAGTTAAATGTAATTGAATTGTATGTCAACTATTTCTGGCAGAGGAAACACTTTTCATTCGGTGGGGATGGAATTCCTGGGTCTCAGTGATGGAATTCCACTGTCCATAGGCTGAGGAGTGGGATTACCCAGCTCTAGACTGAGAAAGGCAGCTGGAATGATCATTCCATTAAAATCCAATTTTTTATTTTTAATCAGTTAATCAAGCAGTATACAAATAATTTGTTAAGCACTCTGTGCATTTGAGGAACCTGGGCTAAGCCCTTAAAAAATAGACAGGTTATAAAATCTCATTTGTCTGAGAACCTCAGAAACCTATGTGATTGGTTGAGTAAGTGAAAGTGAATGAGAGTGAGTGGGTGAGTGGGTGGGTGAGTAGGGAGTGGGTGAATGAGTGAGTGGGTGGGTGGGAAAGTGAGTGGATGGGTAAATAGATGAGTGGGTGAATGAGTGAGTGGGTAAGTGGGTGAGTTGAGTAGGTGGGTGAGTGAGTAGGGTTCTGCCAGTTTTATTGTAGCTTTTCAAACCTTCTCTGCTTGAGTGCGCCCTTTGCACCAGGATCGGTGCCAGCCCCCATAGGCTGCAGGCCTCATGAGCTCTCCAACCCTCAGATGCCCAGAAAGCCCATGGACCACCTAGCCTGGGCCTTGTGCCTGGATTGACGAAGAGGAGCTGTCTTGACTCCCTTGGGTTGGTGTTAAGGCAGTTTCACTTCTGGCTTGCCTGTCATTGGTTCTTTAGAGCAATGTAAGGGGAATAAGAAGAGAAGGCTTCTGGGAAATGTGGTTTGTTTTTGTTTTGTTTTGGTTTGGTTTGTTCTTTATTCTCCCCTTGAAAACTAGACTTAGATCCCAGCAGCATGTCTCATCTGGATGCCCAAGAAGCTCCCAATGTCTTCATTTTACAAAGGAGAAAACTGAGGTTCCAAGAAGGGAGCTCAAGCTTCTTGACTCCCAGGCTGGGGTCTTTCCATTCAGGGAAGGGAGGGAAGGTCTGGAAAAGGTCAGATACTTCCAGAAAGGGTCGGCCTGCAAAGGTGGCCCAGGACTGTGCTAAGTGGTCTCGCCCTCGTGGGAAGGAACAGGTCAGCAAAAGGGAGAGGGCAGCTCCTCAGAGAAGGACGCAGGACAGGACAGGGAAGGACACTGCCCAGGGCAGTAGTCATCTAGTTCAGTTTTCCTCAGGATCACCTGCTTGGGTCCCAGTTCGTAGCTTGGAGACTCTCCAGGCTAGAAGGACCTTAGACATCAACTGATCTAAGCCCCACTTTCTACCTCCATTTTATAGATGATGGCACTGAGGATGCAGGATTCATCCCGTTCACCCAGCTCAGAAGCAGCAGACTCCAACCTCTTTCCATTCCACCATACTATCTCTGTCTCCCATGGTGCCAACAAAGCAATTGCCCATCTGTGCCAACACTGTCCTAGCTCTGCTGATCAGCAGCAGTTAGATCCCACTGAGCTGCTTCAAAGTCCCCGCGTGCCTTTCATAGGTCCCCAAAATGCTGCGTGGAATTTAACCCAACCACAAGGGAAGGCTGCCAAAGCTGGGGGCTCAACCCCAGTCACAGCACACCTTCCCGTCCTTCCTCCCACCCACTCACCCTCTCACGTTTTATGGGCTTATCCCAGGTTCCTCAAATGCACAGAGATCATATGTTTTTGGAGTCAGCTTTGCTTACTACCCTGGAAAGACAGAAGGAGACTTCTCCAAGGAGCTGACTTTACAGAGAGAGAGTGAGGAGATGAAGGGCCCAGGACTAGAGGATAGAATGGGGGGATTTAGAGTGAGGAGGGTGCTGACTGCTCTTCTAAATCAATCCAACAAGCATGTACTAGCACCCACTGGCCCAGATGCTGGGGATACAAAGACGAAAATGATGCAATCCCTGCCCTCAGTGAGCTTCTATTCTAAGGGCAGCTAGGTGGCACCACAGTGCATAGAGCACCAAGCATGGAGTCAGGAAGACTCATCTTCCTGAGTACAAATCCAGCCTCAGATACTTACTAGCTGTGTGACCCTGGGCAAGTCACTTGAGCTCAGTTTTCCCATCTGTAAAATGGGAATAATAATAGCACCTACCCCCAGCATTGTTGTGAGGGTCAAATGAGATAATGATAAAGCACCTGGCCCATTTGTTATTGTTCAGTTGTGCCCAGATCTTTGTGACCCCATAAACCACATTGCCCATGGAATTTTCTTGGCAAAGATGCTGGAGTGGTTTGCCATTTCCTTCTCCAATAGATTAAGGCAAACGGAGGTTAAGTGACTTGCCTAGGGTCATACATCAAGATTCCCACCCTCCGAAGGTCCTTAGTGCTTTCCCTGCTGAGATCACCTGCCATCTACTTTGTATACATCTTGGGTGAATCTGTTCAAGTCTGACTCTTCATGACCCATTTGGGATTTTCTTTACTGGAATGGTTCACCATTTCCTTCTCATTTAACAGATGAAGAAACTGAGGCAAACAGGGTTAAGTGATTTGCCCAGGATATGAAGCTAGTAAGTGTCTGAGGCTGCAGACGAACTCAGGTCTTCCTCACTCCAGGCCCAGTGCTCTATCCACTGAGCCATGTAGCTGCCTCACCTGACACATAGTAAGTGTTATGTAAATGTTAGCTATTATTGTTATTAGGTGGGACATACAACATGTTCACGAATAAATAAAAAGTATATACATAGAATCATAGGCCTTGAGCTGGTCATGGTCCAACTGCCTTCTTTTACAAATGGGAAAACTGAGGCCCAGAGTGGTGAAGCGATTTGCCCAATGTCACACATAGCTAGTAAGTAGTAGGCTAGGTTTGGAAGGTAGGTTTTTTGCCTCCAACTCCCGACTTGTTTTCTACTGGCAACGTGTTACCTCCTACAAAGTAATACAAAGTCATGTTGAGGAGAGAGTTCTAACCACTGGGGGTGGAATCAGGAAAGGCCTGGAACTCTCAAAGGAAGGACAGACAATGCATGTATTCATCATAAAGCAAAGAAGACTGATTTTAGAGACCAAAATTTCAAACCCAGCCTCTGATGATTATGGCCTGTATGACCTTGGGCAAGTTACTTCAACTTTCTGAGCCTCAGTTTCCTCCTTTGTAAAAATGAGGAATCAGCTTCTGACATCCCTTCCAGCCCTACATGATCCTATGAGGTTCAGATGATGATGGTAGTGGTGATGATGGTGGTGGTGGTGGTGATGATGGTGATGATGATGTTGGTGGTGGTGATGGTGATGATGGTGATGATGGTGGTGGTGGTGATGATGGTGGTGGTGGTGATGGTGATGATGATGGTGATGATGGTGGTGGTGGTGATGATGGTGATGATGATGGTGGTGATGATGGTGGTGGTGATGATGGTGATGATGATGGTGGTGATGGTGGTGGTGGTGATGATGGTGATGGTGGTGGTGGTGGTGGTGGTGATGATGGTGGTGGTGGTGATGATGGTGGTGGTGGTGATGATGATGTTGATGGTGGTGATGATGGTGGTGATGATGGTGGTGGTGATGGTGGTGATGATGATGGTGGTGATGATGGTGGTGGTGATGGTGGTGGTGATGATGGTGGTGATGATGGTGGTGGTGATGATGGTGATGATGGTGGTGGTGGTGGTGATGATGGTGATGATGATTATGATGATGGTGGTGGTGGTGATGATGGTGATGATGGTGATGATGGTGGTGATGACGATGATGATGATGGTGGTGGTGGTGATGATGGTGATGATGATTATGATGATGGTGGTGGTGGTGATGATGGTGGTGGTGGTGCTGATGATGATGATGGTGATGATGGTGATAACAAACATTCATCTAGCCCTTTAAGGTTTGCATGTTGACTTGCAAAAGTTATTTCATTTGATCTTCACAACAACTATGGGAGGTCAGTACTATTATCATCCTCTTTTTACAGCTGAGGAAACTGAGGCAGAGAGAGGCTGAGACTTGCCAGGGTTACATAATTAGTGTCTGAGGACAGATTTGAATTCATGAAGATAGGGGCAGCTAGGTGGCACAGTGGATAGAACACTGGCCCTGGACTTAGGTACTTAATAAATGCTTGTTCTTTGATGGATAGATGCCTTGTGAAAACAGGTTTGAGTACCACATGAGGGTGAGCCGTTATTATTTAGCACCAGGTGAAGGGATGTAAGTGACTCAGGTGAGAAGTAGCAGGTGCTTGCATAGAGGTACTCTAACTCCAGTGAGTGTTCTTTCCCCTGCCCTTTAGATGACCAGAGAGAAGGCTTCTGGGAAAGGATGCCTGGAGTGAAGCCATTGGCTCAGCCAGCAGCTTTGCAGCCTTTCCAAATCATGTTCCCAAAGTAAAAAGACAGGTGATTGCCTCCAGTGAGCCAGCCATTAAAAAAGCCACAATGACAAACAAATCCTTTGTGTGAAGGCAGATGACCTTTACTGGAGGGAACAATATTGAAAGAGCACTGTCTGTTCTCCCAAAGGTCTCCCATGAAGTCACCGGAGATCCCCGTGTCCTGGAAGGGGTAACAGTCACACCTGGGACAGAGCTTTGTGTTACTTCGGCTTCTTGGGGGACAGCCTGAGGGAGAGTTGGGGTATAGGGAAGGAAGCGGTAAAAGGTGGAGTCTGGGTGAGCTCTGAGTCCTCTACAATCTACCAGTCATGGCCTGAAAAGGGGGAGGGTCTGTTGGACTGGAGCTATGATGACTCTGGAGTCACACACAAAGGTGTGAGCCCACCTTGCCCACTTACGATCTGTATGACCTTGGCTAAGTCCCTTCACTTCCATAGACTTTAGCTCCCTCATCTGTAAAATGAGATCGTTGGTCTACTCAATATAGAAATGTCTGTGAAGGGGAATTTCTTGCCCTTCTATGGAAAGTGATCCATACGTGGGTTACCTATGACTGAGCACTCCAAGCCCTGGGCTCATGGGGTCCAGATTTGTACTTAAAGAGGCTTGGGCATGCCTTTAGGGAGAGGGAGCTGTCAAGGCTAGAGGGCAGGATTCCAGGATCTGAAGTCCTAGCACCTGAGTTAGAATCAGGCTGTGCCCCTTCCTGGCTGAATCATTTCCCTTCTCTGGACCTCATCTCAGTCTCCTCATCTCTGAAAATGAAGGGTTGGCTCTTGTGAGGTTCCATCTTGTCTAGATCTGTGATCAATTTAATTCAATACCTCCTTTTAAAGCCAAACTACACGCAATAAACAATTAGGTGGAACCATGGATGGTTCAAATCCAGCCTCAAATGTTTACACTGTATGATCTTGGACAAGTCACTTAATCTCTGATTGCCTCCATTTTCTCATCTGTAAAATGGAGGTAACATTCATTCCTACCTCCTGGAGTTGTTGTGAGGATCAAATGAGATAATTATTGTAAAGCACTTAGCACAATGCCAGGCACATAGTAAGCACTATATAAATGTTAGTTATTACTAACTATTGTTATGAGTCCTAAGGACTAATGCTCACCTACGCTGGGCATTTTCACTGGGCATTTTCTTCGGCCATCCTCCACGCTTGGAATACTCTCCCCCCTCCTCTCGCCCTCCAGGCTTCCCTGGCTTCCTTCAAATCCCAGCCAAAATCCCACTTTCTGCAGGAAGCCTTTTTCAGACCCTCCTGACTCTAATATCTTGCCTATTAATTATATCCAATTTATCCTGTATAGATCTTGTTTGCATGTACATAGTTATACGAATTTCTGGCTCCCTCATTAGATTGTAAGCTCCTTGAGGGTAGGGACTGTCCTTTTGTTTGTTTGTTTTGTTTTATTTATTTTTAGTTGTCAACATTTACTCCCGTAAGATTTTGAGTTTTAAATTTTCTCACCCTCCTACTTCTTCCTGCCCCCCCCTCCAGACGGTATATAATCCGATAGAGGCTCTATGTATGCATTCACGTTAAGCACATTTTCCCAGGGACTGACTTTTGCCTCTTTTTCTATCCCTGGTGCTTAGCACAGTGTCTGGCCTATAGTAGGTGCTTAGCAATGGTCTTCCACCTGCAAACCTGTTCATTCAACTCCACAAATAGTTAAATGGCCAGTGCTGCCCTGGTCCGTGTGCCTCCCCTGGGAGGATGGAGGGGTGGGCATTCTCCATTCACTGGAGTGAAGAGTCTAGCATTTCCAGGCTGGCCCCTCCTCAAGCAGCCCTGCCCCATGGGCGGGTTCTCCCTTCTGGTGGATGCCCAGAGGTCTCATCACTAAGTCTGGGAGCTGCTGCAGCCTGTATTTGACAGCTCTCCCTGTCAAAGCCTCCAGTCCAACCCTCCCCACTCATGCTGCAGCCCAAGGATGGTTCCCGCTGCTCTGACCTCGAGGCAGAGCTGACAATCCAAGAAAGCTTTGGACCAGACAGGAAGCTATTCATTAGGGGCCTGGGAAAGCTAATGTGATGGGAGGGGCAGAGAGAGAGAGGCACAGTTGCTGGGAATAGGAAGTAGTACTATGCTCTGGTCAGACTGGGAGACATCAAAGGACCGTGGCTTAAAAGATGAAAGAGACCTTTTAATACTTGAAGGGCAGCTAGGAATGCCATCGTGCATAGAGCCCCGGGCTTGGAATCAGGAAGACCTGAGTTCAAATCCAGCCTCTGACTCTTATTAGCTGTGTGACCCAGGGCAAGTCATTTTACCCTGTTTGCCTCAGTTTCCTCATCTGCAAAAGGAGCTGGAAAAGGAAATGGCAAACCACTCCAGTATCTCTGCCAAGAAAACCCCAAATGGGGTCTGAATCCCACAGTGGCATGGGAATCCTCAGGAGAGGTTGGGTTCTCCTTCCCTGGAGGTCATCAAGAAGAGACTAGATGACCACTGGTGTTAGCAATACTCTAGAAGAGATCCTGGTGGTACTGAGGCACAAACCCTGATTGGAGAAACTGAGAACATGGGCTCCAATTTCTTTCCCCTTCTAATCCTCCCTACATGGGGGGCCTCTGGCAAGTTACTAAACCTCTCTGGGCTCCTAGATTAGAGTCACATTCAGGTATAGACTGGACCAGATGAGCCTCTCCAGGTCTTTTCAACATCTGATCTGTAGAATTGTCTTTCCCCATCCTTTTTTCTTTTTTAAAGGAATTTTAACTAAATGAAAAATTGGCACAGCCAAGCAAAGGAGAGAAAACTGGTTGGGGAGATGAGATGCATGCATGCAGAACACACTCTGATTTCAGAATCAAGCTGCACACACACACACACACACACACACACACACACAGTTCTTCCCAAATGCCACCTTCCCAAACTCCCAGCCAGACAGTGGGGAGAAAAAAGTCCCATCCAAAAGTCCAATCAATCCAACTGAGCATCAACCCCACTCTAGAGAAAGGCAGCGGGAAGCTGAGGGATGAGTAGGAGAGGGTTTGTTTCATCCTTTTTCTTCCTTCTCTAGATGAAAGATTACAAAACCCCTCCCTCTCAAGCCTGCACCTCCTCCTGCTGGAATGAGACTATGGGTACTGTTCTTATTGGCAGAAAGGGCTCAAGTTTAAGGGCAGCTAGTGTTCAAGGCCAAATTCAGCTCAATTCAATGGGATAATAATAATAGCTAACATTTCTGTAGCTCTACTACATCCATGGCAGCCACTGTGCTAAGTGCTTTGCAATTATTATCTCACTTGATTCTCACAACAACCCTGGGAGATAGGTGCTATTCTTATTATTCCCATTTTAAAGATAAGAAAACTGAGTCAGACTGAAGTTAAGTGACTTGCCCAGGGTCACACGGCTAGTAAAGTTTTGAAGCTAGATTTGAACTCAGGTCTTCCTGACTCTAAGCTCAGTGCTCTTATCCACATCACCACCAAGTATTAAGTACCCTACTATGCACCAGGATGGAGAGTCAAGTCCCTGCCCTGAAGAAGCTCACATTCTACTGGATAAGTTAAGTGCAAGATAATTTTACAAAGTGGGAGTCTCTGAAATTACCTCCCCTTTATGTTCTATATATCTTGTACGTCCCGAGTTATTTTCATGATGTCTCCTCTGTTAGAATGTGTGCTCCTTGAAGGCCAGGACTGTTTTTGCCTTTCTTAATATCCCCCGCACTCAGCACAGTGCCTGGCACACAGCAGTTGTTTGTTCAGTTGTTTTTCAGTCACGTCCGACTCTTCGTGACCTTATCTGGGGTTTTCTTGGCAGAGACACTGGAGTGGTTTTGTCATTTCCTTCTCCAGATCATTTTACAGATGAGGAAACTGAGGCAAACAGGACCAAGTGACTTGCCCAGAGTCACACAGCTAGCAAGTGTCTGAGGCCAGATTTGAACTCAGGACCATGAGTCTTCCTGACTCCAGGAATAGATAGCTCTATGCACTATGGCACCGCCTAGCCTAGCACAAAGTAGGTGCTTAATAAATGCTTGTTGATTGATTGAAGGATTGAACCCATTTGTGGTCCCTGTCAAATGGATAGCCCAAATTCCTAATTCCCTTCAAGAATCAGTTCAAGCACTCCCTTCGATGACTGGTCTTTCCTGATCCCTGGTAGGTGATTCCGCTGCCCCTTCCTAACCAGCATGTATTTGTTTTCTATATACATGTATCTTCTACACACATGTACCTATATACATGTATCTTCTACACACATGTACCTATATACATGTATCTTCTACATATATGTACCTATATACATGTATCTTCCATATACATGTATCTGTATACATATGTCTTCCATATACATGTATCTATATACCTGTATCTTCCATATACATGTATCTAGATACATGTATCTTTCATAAGCATGTGTCTATGTATATAGATGCATGTATGTAGAGATACATGTATCTATATACATGTATCTTCCATACCATGAATACATGTATCTTCTTTATACATATATCTATGTATGTGTATCTTCTGTATGCATGTATCTATGTATGTGTATCCTCCATATAGATGTATCTATATACATGTATCTTCCACACATGTATACATGTATCTTCCACACATGTATACATGTATCTTCCACACATGTATCTTCTATACATGTGTCTATATACATGTATCTATATACATGTATCTTCTGCATACATGTATCTATGTACATGTATCTCTCTATATGCTACCTCCAGTTATAGAATAGAAGCTCCATGAGGGCAGGGGCTCTTGAGTGTGTGTGTGTGTGTGTGTGTGTGTGTGTGTGTGTGTCTCCCACAGCCAAGCACAGTGCCTGGCAAACACCAAGGGCTTAGCAAATGCTCATTACCTCTGGTAGAGAGCATCTGCTCATTACCTCTGGTAGAGAGCATCTATATACAGCCAGGAAGCTGCCTCATTCGTTCCTCTCATTTGACAAATGGGGCAACTGAGGCCCCGAGAAGCAGGTCCAAGGATTTAGAGCTAGGAGGGACTTCAGAAGCCACTTAGTCCGTCCACATTTCACAGAGGAGGAGACCAAGGTAATCTCAGTGACTTGCCCAAGGTAACACAGGAAATAATGGGTGGAGACCATATTTGAAGTCAGCCCAGGCCCATTGACTCTAAGCCAAGAGCTCTTTTCATTGCTCCACTCTGGTTGTTTCCTTTCACAGTTCTCAGTGACTTGGACCCAAACTGGGGATCCAAGGCAGACGGTGAAGATGGGGCTTACTGGGACAAGAACCATGTTCCCAAGTGGGTCTATATGGGTCCTTCCAGGCAAGGGAGGGCATGCTGTTAACAGAACAGTATTAGAAGTTTGGCAGAGAATAAAAAGTCCCAGCGAACCAGCAGTGTCAGCTGGACCCATCGGCTGAGCTCAGCACCGACGTCATCCCTGATGGATTGTTTGTGCTCCCCTTCAGCAGCATTCTGGAAGGATTCAGGGATGTTTGTGTCTGAACTAGGGACCTTGAGGATCTGCTGTGTCCTACCTTGGGCAGGTTCCCTGTGGACCTCCGTTTCCTTCACCACAAAATGAAGGGGTTACAATAGATGACCTCAAAAATTCCTTCAACTCCAAATCTACCCTTCCCTTACATCCCTGAGCCTCAGTTCCTCCTCTGAGAAATGGGAGGATTGGTCAAAATGGCCTCTGAATTCCTTTCCACTTCCCATAATACCAGTTGTTGTTAATTGTTATTGTTCAGTTGTTTTCAGTCCTGTCTGACTCTCCGTGACCCCATTTGGGGTTTTCTTGGCAAATATACTGTAGTGGTTTGCCATTTCCTTCTGCAGCTTGTTTTACAGATGAGGAAACTGAGGCAAACAGGATGAAATGACTTGTCCAGGGTCATGTAGCTAGTAAGTGTCTGAGGCTGGATTTAAACTTCTTCTGAGTCCGGGAATGAAGCTCTGTGCCACCTAGCTGACCTAAGGATATAAATACACAATCAAAAATAGTCCTTGGCCTCAGGAAACTTACATTCTATCTATTGGGGGGCTATAACATTTTCACAAATAAGTCAATACAAGATAATTTGAGGACTCTAGTTCTAGAGCAGGAAGGGACCCCTAGAGGCCATCTCATTTAACTCTTATTTTACAGATGAAAGAAATAAGGTTCAGAGAGAGGTTAAATGATTTGTCTAAGGTCACACAGGTAGTAAGAACCAGAGGGGAGATTTGAACCCAGGCCCTCTGACTCTACAACCACAGCTAATAATTGGGGGTGAGATGGGGAAATGGATCAAGGGAAGCTTCACGAACAAGGTAACATCAGCATACTCAGGAGCAATGTGTCTACTTAAGAAGATCTTCAGGAAATATTCAAGAGTCCAATTCCTGCTTCCCAGTTCTCTCCTCAATGATGACCCCCATTGGGAAGAAAGCCAAAGCACCTGCCTCCTTTCTTTACAGAGATGGGATTTATGGATAAGGATCACTGCATGTTCTGTTAGAGTTGACGGGTGGGTTGGTTAGGTTTTCTGATCTACTTTTTGCACCTTTCTATTTGATGTAAGGTATGACTCTCTAGGTAGGGGAAAGGGAGAGATACATTGGGAAATGAAGGTCATGGGAAAACAAAAGCTATCAATATTTCTTCAAAACAAGGCTGAGAAATATCGCTGATCTGGGAAGGGGGAGCACCACACCCACTTTGTCACAAAAGCCATGAAGAAAGAAGAAAATTCTGAAGACACTTATGGTGGAGGGGGCTGCGTCCCTGAAGCATCAGCTTTGCTTTCAAATGTCTCCTTCTGTCTTGAAGGGATTGTTCCCATCCCTGCCTACATCTTCTCTTCTCATTAGCCCCAAAAAGGCAGAGGCTGAAGATGATTCCAGAAGACAGGCATTGCAGATGATGGAAAGAGGCCAAATGCTAAAAGCACTTGGAGGTTCACCCTGAGAGCCTCCGGCTGCCAAAAGGGACCCGAGTTCTTTGGTCTTGGGGCCAAGATTCTCACTCATCCAGGGCCCTCCAGGGGATCCCATTCCACTCCTCAGCCAAAGTGCCCTCACATGCCCTCCCCCAATTATATATGTCCTTGCATCAGCATTACCCAGCACAGTGCAGGCTGGCACACAGTAGGTTCTTATTGTTGTTTTTTGTTGAGTCATCTCCAACTCTTGGTGACCCCATGTGGGGTTTTCTTGGCAGAGACACTGGAGTGGTTTGCCATTTCCTTCACCAGCTCTTTTGACAGATGAGGCAAACAGGGTGAAGTGACTCACCCAGGGTCACACAGTAAGTGTCTGAGACCAGATTTGAACTCAGGTCTTCCTGACTCTAAGTCCAGCACTCTTTCCACTGGACCCTCAGTTTCCTAAACAAGAAACTCCCTTTCCCACCTCCATGTTTTTGTTCCTTTTGTCAACAATCTCTCCTCCCTCTTCCCAATCTCCATTTGCCTATATCTTGATCTCTTATTATTAGTCATCTTAGCAGCTAGGTAGCATACAGTAGCTAGAATGTTGGACCTGCAGTCAGGAAGACCTGAGTTCAAATCCAGCCTCAAACATGTATTAGCTGTGTTACCCCGGGCAAGGTACTCTGTTTGCTTCAGTTTCCTCATCTACAAAATGGGGATAATGGTATCAACATCTACCTCCTGGGGTTGTTGTGAGGATAAATTGAGATAATATTTATAAAGTGCTTAGCATAGTGCCTGGCACAAAGTAGGTTCTATATAAATGTAGCTGGTTTTTTTTTCCTTATGATTGTATGATTGTAAAATGGGGATATTATATATAAAGCATTTTGTAAACCTTAAAGCATTATATAAGTATTAGTGATAATGATGATGGTGGTGATGGTGAGGATGGTGATGAGGAGGAGGAAGAGGATAATGATGATGATGATGATGATGATGACTCAGTCCATCGGCCACCCTCTCCATGGAGTCTCTCAATTCCTCTCTCATCTGATCTCCTAGCACTTAGCCACTCCTCTACACCCTTTTCCCATTCTAAACAGCATCGTATTTACCTGGCCTCATCACCTCTTGGCTACCATCCTGTGGGTTTCTTGGGGGTAGGAGTTATGTCCAATTTGTTCTTGTATCTCCGATAATATTAACATGCCACCTTGTCCAAGAAGGAAATAGTTACAGTTAAGGGAAATGAGCACTGGGCATTGGCAGGATTTGGTGGCCACCGTGGTCCTTCCCAGCTCTGATATGACGTATTGTGAGGGACAAACACAGCACAGTAAAAATAACACATGAGATAATAGACCCACCTCTAATGCTTACTGCCTTTTGACCTTGGGCAAGTCTCTTCACCTTCTGAGCCTCAGTTTCCTCATCTATAAAATGAAAGGACTGGAGCATAAGGAACCTCTGAGCTCCCTTTCAGCTCTAGACCCATGCCCTTAAGAATTAGAACTGTGCCAAAAAGAACAGACAGGCCACTTCAGGAAGCATGAGTTCCCCACCACTCTAACTCCACCATGTTCTGAATGGTCACTTTTGTCGGACATCATTGAAGTAACTCTTGTTAAAATCCAGGCTATTCTAGAACCGAATGGGCTCTGAGGTCTCTTCCCATTCTCAAAGTCTGAAAATCCCCAAAGGAGCTAGAGAAATTTCTTTTGACAAGAGTCAATCAAGCCATCAGTCAACCAGCATTGATTTTAAGCACCTACTATGTGCCAGCCGCTGTGACACATGAGTGAGGGCTCCTGCCCTCTAAGGGCTTACATTCTACTTGGGCATCTTGCCAGAGGCGTCAGTCCGGCACACACAGAAAATAAACTCACAGTGCTTTGGAGCCTCAGGTAGTAGAAAGGAAACAGGGCAAGATGAGTACTCTTGGACTGCTTTGGTCAATTGGTCAGTAAGGACTTAAGTGCCAGGCACTGTGCTAAGTGCTAGAGACTCAAAAATAGAAAAGGAAAAAAAGTCCAAAATGTGGTCCCTGTCCTCCAGAATAATTATAATCTAATAATCTAATTAATAAATAATTATAATCTAATCAAGCTTTGGAACAGGTATGACTTAGGATCATAGTCATGGAATGTTAGGCGGTCTAAGAACATTGGGAATCACATAGGTTGACTATAAGTCCCTTGGTTTACAGGAGAGGAGGGGAAGCTAGGTGGTGCTGTGGGTAGAGCGCCAGCCGTGGAATTGGGAGGACGTAAGTTCAAATGTGACCTCAGACATTAGCTGTGTGACCCTGGGCAAGTCACTTAACTCTGATTGCTTCCTCTTAAAAAAAAATTTACAGAAGATACTCAAGTCCAGAGAAGGGGATGGGCTTGCCTTAGTAAATGGCACAGCTGAGCCTGGAACCCAGGCTTAATGACTCGAAATCCAAGAAAACTGCCTCTCAGAGATGTGTCTCAGTGGGCTGGGAAAGGAAGGAGGGTGAGGGATTCAGAGTCACAGGAGTCAGAGGACTTGTTTCTGGTAACCCTGGGCAAATTACATAACCTCTCAGCCCCAGTTTCCTCATCTGTAAAATGAAAGGACAGGACCTGATGGCCTCTTAGGTGGTTGCAGATCTAGATTTGTGGTCCTTTGGAGGGTATCTTCATCATCCTCCATGCTCGTACTCCTGGGAGTCAGTCAGAAGAATGGAAAAGAAAACCCAGGTGCCAGTCCCCTGCCCCGTGAACTCTAATGGGAAGGTGGCCAAGAGGTGATAAAGGATGAGTGAGGCCACGGACCACGGAAAAGGGGCAGCAGCTGCTAGAGCAGGCTCCCAGGAAGGGTGGCTTTGCTTTTGAGGTCCTCACCAATGGGGCAGCTTGAGCGAGTCACAGGCAAGCCTATCATCGCTCCTTCTGTGGTGACGCCCTATCAGGCCCACAGCTTCAGACGGATTCCACTCTACTCCCTTCATCAAACACTGTCCATCCCAGTCCAACCCATCTTCTTACTGCTCCTCAAACATGACATTTCAATCTCCTGTCTCCATACCTTTTTCCAGGCCGTTCCCCGTGCCAGTAATGCAGTTCCAGATCATCGCTGCCTTGTAAAGCCCTAACTGCCTTCAAGCTCAGCTCAAATGCTGCCTTCTAGATGAGACTTTTCCTCATCGCCCCTACCTCTGCCAGTCACTAATTACATAACCTTCAAAATTATATTGTATCAGGGAGAGAGAGAGAATGAATCTATTGTATAATCTGTTGTACAATAGATTCTTTATAGCATATACAGTATATGTAGTATAAAATAGTATATATAGACACAATGTATAAGATTCTCAATCTCTAGTATATATACAGTATATGCAATATATATATAGTACTATCTAGAATCTAGAATAGAATCTATTATACATTGTGTATATACATATATGCTATATATGTATATATACAATGTACAAAAGATTCTCTCTATACATATATACACATACATATGTATATGTGTATATGTTTATGTGTATGTATGTACATATATATACGTGTGTGTGTGTGTGTATATATGTATGTATGTATTCTAGCTTTAGACACTTACTGGTCTTACTAGCTGTGTGATCCTGGGCAAGTCACTTAATCTATTTGACTCAGTTTCCTCATCTGTAAAATAGGGGAATAATAGCATCTACCTCCCAGGGTTGTTGTGAGAACCAAATGAGATAATGATTGTAAATTATATATATAATATTATATTATATATTTTACATATACTATTTATTAGACTGTGAGCTCCTTGAGAGCAGTGACTTTTTTTGCCTTTTTTTGTATCCCTAGCACTTAGTTCCATACTTGGCACATAGTAGGTGCTTAATATTTACTGATTGATTATATACTTATCTTTGTGTACACAGTTGCCCCCAATGGAATGTGAGTTCCTTGAGGACAGTCAGTCACTCTCATTGTTTTGGTTTTCTGGAGTTGTTTTGGGGGGGGGGTAATAGGCTGCCACAGATGACAGTGGGTTTCCTCTTCCTCAAAGTCAAAGGATCATAGATTCCAAGCTGGAAGACTCTCTAGAGCCTTCACATTGGAGAAATGAGGAGCTGTCAGCCAAGCTCATGAAGCCAAGATCTTTTGTAGGCCAGATGTGAACAAAGTTCCACAGGACCTTAGATTTAAAGCTAGAAGCGACCTCAGAGGCATGCAGCCCACCCCTCCTGTTTTACAGAAGAAGAAAGAATATTTAATTCAACAAATATTTATTAAGCGCTACAATCCCTGGCATCTTGGCCACAAACTAGGTAATTTTAAAAGGCATATTCAAGAATGAATGAGTGAGTGAATAGCTGTGTAACATGATGCAAGTCAAATCACCTCCATGGCCTCAGTTTCGCCACCTGTAAAATGAAGGCTTTGGTGGGGGCAGTAGATAGAGCCACCAGGCCTGGCTAGAGTCAGGAAGATCTGAATTCAAATCCAGCTTCAGACACTTACTAGCTAGGTGACCCTGGGCAAGTCACTTAATCTGTTTGCCTCAACTTCCTCAACTGTAAAATGGGAATAATAACAGCATCTACTTCCCAGGGTTGTTGTGAGGATCAAATGAGGTAAGAACTGTAAAACACTTAGCACAGTGTCTGACACATAGTAGGTGCTATATAAATATTGATTATTATAATTATTACCTCCAAGTCTCTGATCCTATGATGATGCTACAATTTGCATCTTCTTCCTCCCAGTACAGATACAGTCCTCTCAACACAGTAGGAGTTTAATGGGTATATATGTGAATGGATAGAGAGATGGATGGATAGAAGGATGATGAATAAGGATGGTCTGAGGGCCCAGAGGAGTTATACTTTAGCTTTCCCCGCTGTCCCCAGTGTGGATTTAAGAAAACAAAAACAGTAGGAGAGGATTCCAGAAACAGGAGACTGCCTGGTTCCCATGGTTCCCACTGCATCAGTGACTTCATCAGCCAGGGTCAAGGGTTGGGTTACAGGACTTGGAAGCAAGCACGGAAAAAAGTAAAGTTTGCATGAACAATCTGATGGGAATAAACACAGCCTTCTGGATGCCAAAGGAAATCAGAGGAGAGAGTTTTGTTAACCTGGAAGGGTTTATAGGAACCAGCAGCGGTTGATATCCGCAATTCTTTTTTTTTTTTTATCCAAAGGTCTGTGCTTTCATCCCTGTACAAAATTCCCAGTATGGAGACTCCTTCTCTCAATGCAGATGTAATCTATGTAAATCTAAAGCTGGAAGGGACTTTGGGGACCATCTAGCCCAACCCTCTCATTTTACAGCGGAGGAAACTGGCCCAGGGAGGAGGAATGGTTTTGCCCAAGGTCACCCACGTTTGGGAAGCAGCAGCACTGAGATTTCAGGGTAGTCCTCCGACTCCAAGGCCAATATCTACCCTACCATGTGGCTTATGATTTTCAAGAGTTGTCTGGTCCCACAGCCAGTAGGTGTCATAGGCAGGATTTGAACTTGGTTCCCTGACTCCAGGGAGTCTTTATCTCCTGCTCCGCTTGCAGCGCCCCCTAACAATGATTAATTATTATGATTAACAATGAATCAGGTGGATAAATGTTTGAAACGGGGCAGGTTTCAGTTTACTCCAGGAGGGGGAACTTCCTAACCATGAGAGCTATTCCAAAGGGAAAGGGGCCACGTAATCCTTGGAAAGGTTCCCACTGGGCCAGATGCTCCTGAAGGTCCTATCCAACTCTGGAATTCTGGAATTCTGAATCTTATTCTTAATGCATTAGGGCACCTTGCTTTTATATATCCTGGGCCCCTCTGGCAGTCTGGGGAAGCCTGTGGACCCCTTCCCAGAACATGTTTTTACATCCTAAAATAAAATACACACGATTACAAAGGATATCAATTCCATTGGAATGCTGTTCATTAGAAACAGTTAATTAATTAGATAATTCATTTATTTAGCTGCCTTGGGGAAGGGGGAGGGGAGGGAGAAAAAATTTGGAACTCAAAATCTTATAAAAGTGAATGTTGAAAACAAAAAAGAATTAAATTAAAAATTAAAAAAGAAAGAAAAAAGTAAGTTATTTAGAAACAAATTCATAGGACCCAGTTTAAGAAACGCTGCTTTAAAGAAATCCCAGGCTGGAAACTTTTCCAAGTAAATAATAACCCCTACCTTGTGAGTCAATCTGAATTTTTCATTCATTATTATTCCTGAAAGGAAGCACACCCTTATTGACACTTCACATGTCAATATTAGTGACATTTCTCCCAGGAGTCTCTGGGAAGTGTAAAAAATAAGGACAGTCCTAACCTAACCATGATGGTCAGAAAGCTAGAGCTAAAAGAGGGCATAGCCCAAGAGGCTTGTTTTACAGATGAGGAAACTGAGGCCCAGGGAGGGAAAAAAATAACTTAGTAATAATAGTTGTCTATAATAAAGTTTGCAAAGTGATTGAATATTTCATTTCATCCTCATCACATCCCTGAGAGGTAGGTGCTATTATTATCCCTATTTACAGATGAAGAAACTGAGGTCTGGATAAATTCAATTAGATTATTATATTTAATTTGCTCAAAATTGAACGTTTGCAAAGCACTCTGTATGTTATATCATTTGTTCCTCACATTAGCCCCATAGAGGTAGGTGGTGTTATTAAACCCTATTTTACAGATAGGAAACAGGAAACTTCCAAAAAAAATTTGGAAGAAAATGACTTGCTCAGGATTTGAACCCAACACATAGGATCAGAGGTTTAGAGCTGGGAGGGACCTCAGAGGTCATCTACTCTTGGTACAAATGAGGAAACTGAGACAAAGATGAAATGAGTTGGCCTTGTGTCTCAGGTGGGATTTGACTCAGGTCTTCCAGAACGCAAGGTGAATGTTTGATCTGCTAAATCAGTCTGCCTGCCTATGTCGCTGAGAGGGGAGGGGCGGGGGAGGGAGAAGGTCGACAGGATTGCAGCCAAGCTGGGGTTGGAACTCTGCGGTTTAGACTCCAAATCTACCCCTTCATACCTACACCCCCGAAACCCCCACCCCACCCCCCACCCCCACCCCTGCCCCTTGAGCATGAGAAGTAGAGAAGACCCCTTTTCTGGTGTGGGTCAGATGGGCTGACTTTCTAGGTTCCTTCCAACTCTGAGATCTCGGGATTCTGCAATTATTATTAACTAGCATTCCGTTCCCCTTCCAGCCTTCTGTACCAGCCCCCGGGGGGCCTGGGAAGTAGCTGCTGCTTCGCCTCTGGCCCTCTAGGAGATGGGATGAAGGTGGGGGTGGGGCGGCTGCCGTCCGCCCGGGAAGGGAGAGCTAATGGTACCTCCAGAATATGCCGCCCTAGGGGCTGTGAGCCAGGCCAGCTGTGCCCCTGGGCATGGCCCCGGGCATTCTCCAAACTCTGGGCTTGTTAAGCACTACAGTCATTTCTTCCTCTCTTAATCAGTAGAGAGAATGGCGCTTATTACTTATTACATTAGGAAATGACCTGGGAGTCCCCCCGGTCCTGGCTTTAGAAAGGCCGCACACTTCAGTTAGCATCACAGTTTTAAGGTGTGTTTCAAATTAATTCACGTGCATGTATATTCATTATTTTTTCCGAAGCCAGTGTTTGGGTTTTGTTTTGTTTTTTTAAAATCTTCACTTTACTGCTAGGGAAACTGAGGCACGGGACGGCCACACAGCTGAGCCGACGTTATGTAGTGCAAGACCAGGTTACGTATTCAAACCCGGAGCTCTGAGAATACCCTTCCATTTCTCCAGTCTAAGCCTGGGTACGTGCTCAGTAGAGACGCCTCCTGATGTAAAAGGCAGGAACTTCTATCTTTTTCGGGAAAGGGGGGCGGGTTTAGCTGGGTTTTCCACCCTCTCCACACACAACACCCTATGGATAAGGAAGGGGGAGGGGGAGGAAAATGGGAGGAGGGAGCTGTCTTGTGACTTATTTGCGGAAAAAAATGGTCTTGGGACTTGGTGGACAGGGTGGCAGCATTGGCCTGAGGACCCAGAGGGTACCAGAAGCAGGAGCTGAGGCAACCAGCTGGTCCCTCCAATGCCTCGTTTAAGTGCTAGGAAATTCTGTTCCGTTCTGCGTTTAGGGAATGTCGAGAAAAAGAAAACAAAATAGTCCCTGCCCTCAAGAAGCTTACATTCTATTTCTTGAGGGTAGGGAGTGGGAAGGAATGGAAGTGAGACAGAGTTTAGAAAAATAGGAGCGATGGAGGCAAAGGAGAGCCAGAAACCCTTGCAACTGGAGAAGGGGGGAGGGAAGGGTTAAAAGCTTCAAACTGCACTAAGACTTTTGGGACAGCCTGCCTAAGTGTATATAACCTAAATATAAAGTGAATAAATACAATCCCACACTTTGCAAACCCTAAGGCCTATAGAAAGATAAGCTTTTTTTGGGGAGGGAGCAAATGTCTGATTTAAAGTCTTGGAAAATTGGAAAAAGGCAGTGAGTTAACGGACTTACTATAAAATGAAGTGTGTGTGTGTGTGTGTGTGTATGTATGTGTGTATGTGTGTGTGTGTGTGTGTGTGTGTGTGTGTGTGTGTGTGTGTGTGTGTGTGTGGGCAGGGAGACGTGATGGCTTTTGAAGTCCCTTCCAGGTCTAGAGTTATGATGCTAGTGACCTTAGACAAGTCACCACCTCCCTGAGCCTTATTTTCCACTCCTCCCTCTCTCCATACATATACACATACATATGTAGTGTGTTCGTGTTCCTGTGTAGTGTAGCTAAACCAAGAATGGGTTGGGACAGGAGCCATCCAGAGCCTGGGCTGAATTTCCAGTCTCAAGTTGAACCTCTCCCTCTTTCCTTCCCCAGCCTGAAAGCTTTGTTGGGGCAATAGACCGTGAGCTCCTGGAGGGCATCTCCTGTTCTGTTGTTTGGGGGGGGGGTTGGTTTGGGAGGGTTTATTTTTTTGTATCCCCAGTGCCTGGCACTGTGGTGTTTAGTAAATGCTGATTGAATGGTGCCTTGGGGAGCTCTTGGGGTAGTGGGTAAGGGTCTTGGGTGAGGGGTGTTGGAGATGGGGGATGGATTTTTCCTGCTTGCCCCTGAATAGTTCAAGGAGAGAACTCCCTTCATTACTAATGACCTCTCCCTCTTTTCCCCCCTTCAGTCTCTTCAGATCAAATCGAACAGCTTCATCGAAGGTTCAAGCAGCTGAGTGGGAACCAGCTGACCATCCGGTAGGATGCTTAGATAGTCCCTTCCACAGATCCATTAAGAAGTACCTGGTTAGGTTGCGACATGGGGACAGGGAAGGCCTCCCTCTCTTCCTGAATGAGGACCTTCGGGACCCAATAGTAGAGCATGAGGTCTTTACCATTTTTGTTTCCTGCCATCTGTCGAAGCCAAATGGATGCCTTCTAAGAATCATGCACAAAAGAAAGTACATAGGATTACAGAGGAAGCCAATTATATTGAAAGAGTTATCAAAATATTTTTTTTCAAAAAGAAGTTTACAACTCTAGGTTAAGAAGCCCAGGTCAATTTAAGGACCCCAAGGCAACTTAAGAGCCAACTTAAAAGGGGAGGGAAGGAGCCTATAGGTATTATAAGAATATAGTGTAGGGAGAAGGAGGGAGGAGGTCACTCTCCTGCTGTCTTTGGACCAAAGGAAGGAGCTAGGATGAGAGATTTTGGAGCTGGAGGGGGCTTTAGGGGCCATCCATTTCCAACCCACTTGTTTTACAGGTAAGGAAATTGAAAACCAGAGGGAATCATAGATCTGAAACCCAGGGGTCATCCCAACCCCCAAGGCCACTTGGGTAGTCAGCGCAGGGGCAGGGGCAGGATTCGAAGCCAGACCTTCTGACTCCAGATTCAGCATTTGCTTCTGTGTCCCACACTGCCTCAGTGGGTCTGTAAGACCCAGGCTCTGCCAGGATACTGAGTTAGTGCTCTGGGAAAATGAAGTGATTGCTTTCCAAGAAATAGCCTTAGAAACAAGACAAGGGGCTTTTTCACCTGGAGAAGAAAGGACCAGGAAGCTGGTTGGAAGTTACAGAAAGACAGATTTCACCTCTATAGGAGGGGGAAATATCCCAGGTGTTACAGCTTTTTCAATAAAGAAATGTGACCTTGAGAGAGAGTGAGCTCCTGTCACTGAAGAATTCAAATTGAACCCGACAGTATTTCTTAGGCATCCACCATGTGCAAGGCATTGGAATACAAAGACAAAAATAAAAACGGTCCCAGGCCTCCAGAAATTGACATTTTGCTGGGTGGTAGGAAGTGAGGGGGAGCACAGCCTATATCATTGATTGGTATACATTGATTGGCTCTATGACCTCCAGGATCATATACAAAAATCCTCTGTTTTTTAAAGCCCCTGGGCTTGGAATCAGGAAGACTCATCTTCAAATCTGGCCTCAGGCACTTACTAGCTGTGTGACTCTGGGCAAGTCACTTCACCCTGTTTGCCTCAGTTTCCTCATCTGTAAAATGGGTTGGAGAAGGAAATGGCAAACTGCTCCAGTTTCTCTGCCAAGAAAACCCCAAATGGGGTCACAAAGAGTGACCTTTCCCATTTTCTTACCCTTTACTACCCTCCACATACTTTGAGATCCAGTGATGCTGGTCTCCTAGCTATTTGTCACAAACAACACTTCATCTCCGGACTCCAGGCATTTGTACTGGCTGTCCCCGGGTGCCTGAAATTCTCTCCCGTTTTTATTTCTGCCTCCTTGGCTCCCCTGGTTTCCTTCAAGTCTCACTTAAAATTCAACAAGAAACCTTTCCTAGTTCTCCTTAATCTTAGTGAGTTCTCTCTGAGAAAGGGATTCTCCTTTCTCTGCCCCAAACTTCTCCTGTCTGTATCTTGTTTGTATATAGTTGTTTGCATGTTGTCTCTCCTATTAGACTGTGAGCTCCTTGAGGGCAGGGACTGACTTTTACTTTTCTTTGTACTCCAGCGCCTGGTACATAGTAGGTATTTAATAAATGCTAGTTGACTGATACAGATAGGATTCTATAGAATCAATCAAGGAGGAAGGGAGTGTTAGCGATTCCTGGGTTCAAGAAAGGCTCCATGTAGGAAATAAGCCAGGAACTGAGCCTTGAAGGGAGCAAGGATTCTAAGAGATGGAAGGGAGAAGGGGGTGACATATCCCCAGAGGCAGGGCTGAGTGGACCAGTTTGTGATATAGACAGTGCACCAAAGGGAGCTTGGATCTCCAGCCTGAGGGGACAGGTTTTGATAAAAAGACAGTCCCTACCCTGAAGGAGTTCACAATCTAATGGGGGAAGGGGGAAGACAACACACAAAAGGAGGCATGAAATGGGGGGCAGGGAACAGGACACCAGGGATACCCGTGATGGGGGCATCTTCTTCCATGGAGTCAAAATCAGGCAGGACAGCAGAGGCATAGTGGAGTGAGCTAAGAGTCCAGTTTCTGCCCGCTATAAAGGAAGGCGTTCAGAGGAGTTTGGCACTCAGCTCTCCAGCCCTCCAATCAGAGGGGAGAGGAGGCTGAAGGAGGTGGTGTCAACTGAGACTAGAGTTAGCAGTGTGCTGGTGAGATTAGACAAGGTGACCTTAACCTGAGAGGGGCATCTTTTCCCTGGAATTGAAATCAGAGAGAGTAACAGATACAAAGGGGAATGAAAGACCCAGAGGGCAGACCCCAGATGCAATGGAAAGAAGCGTCTGTGAGGACAGTTTTGGAGTGATATCAGGGGAAACTTCCTGACAATAAATGGAATGGGTGACCTTGGGGGGCAGAGGTAGTTCTCTCTCCCTGGAGACTTTGGGACTTTTGGAGGATTACATCAGTAGTGTTCTGGTTCAGTTACTGGTTAGATTCCATGCCTTCAGACGCCTACCCCCTCTGAGATGACAGGATTCCAGGAAAGACTTGAATCTCTTGCCTAACTCTAGAATGGTGGCACAGATTTTGCCTTTGTTTCCTTGGAGTTCTATTAATATCCTAATATATCCCCACCTCACCCCCACTTTCAGTGGCTCAGCCCAGCCTAAGGGAATCCTAGCTCCTGAGCCTCCTTCTGCCAGAAGACAAAGGAAAGGAAGCTGAGGGCTCCTGTTTCCCTGCCCCTTTCTCCTCCCCATCAGCAAGTTCTGACACCAAGAATTTGACCTTCCTTCTGCTGTCTGGTCTCCCAGGGGGCCCAGCCCTGCAGGACCTGGGTGCCTGGCTCATTATATAAACAACCCGGCAGGAAGAGCGCCTGGTGACTAGCTAGGGAGCCCCTAGCACCCTGCTTTGCATAATCTGTCACTCTCCATGTTCTTCAAGGCTGTAGAGAACAATCATCCGCTGAGCTGTCACCCCAGGGATGACAGGACAGACCTACAGGCAACTGAAGAAAGAGGAGGCAGAATCCTTCTGGGACTTAACCCCCTCCCTCCCTCCCTCCTTCTCTTCCTTCGTGGGATGCCTCCAGAACAGAAAGTATTATCAGGAGGCATGAACTTTATTTCTATACCCATAGGTCTTCCCTGTCCCTCATCGTACCCCACCCATCCCCATCAGCAAGCATTTATTAAGCACTTATAGGGTGGCATCTTTCTATCTTTAACGCTTAGCCCAGTTCCTGGCACATAGTAAATGCTTAATAAATCCATGTTGACTGACCTTTGATGCCCTGTGACAGGTCATGGGGTTACAGAGACCAAAGTGAGGCAATATCTGCCTCGAGGAATTGTCTCTACGCAGGGAAAGGACCAGCACATAAATATACAGAATTTTTACAACATAAATTCCCAGGGATGAGAATAAGAGCTAGCAATGCTATAACGATTTAAGGTTTGTTTGCTAAGGACTTAAAAAATATTATCTCATTTGATCCTCACAACAACCCTAGGGGCTATTACTATCTTCACTTTACAGATGAGGAAACAGAGGCAGACAGATAAAGTGACTTGCTTGGGGTAACTCAGCTATTAAGTGTCTGAGTCCTAATTCAAACTCAGGTCTCACTGACACCAGGTCCAGCACTCTATCACCTCGATGCCAAGAGAACGAATTGAGAGAAGTTCCTTGATTATAGGGACATTTCAATTGAGTCTTTGTACATGTGCTGGGCCTGGCATATAAACCAAATATCCTCCTATAATCAGGCTCTTTCCCCACAAGAAAACAAGCCCAGCCCTCTATAAAATAGTAGATGAAGGCGTGGAATGGAAGTGTGTTGGAGGGGAAGGAGAGAAGGGGGATACAAAGTAAATTACTTGGCAACTGCCCTCAAGGAGCTTACAATCTAGTTCGAAAGAGTATTGACACAAGAAACAGAAGTTCTTTAAGCATTAAACAATTTGTGCTGTCTACAAGTTGCAAAATTACTTTTGGTTCCATGGTTTCCTTGCTGTGGGCACTGACTGACCATGGACATCCAGTATAATTCTTGTGCATGTTTTCTGTGGCTTTCCCATAGAGGGCCCATGTCAATGAGTCATTCAGTAAGCATTTATTAAGTGCCTACTATGTGCCAGGCACTGTACATAGAAAGTCAAGAGACAGTCCCTGCCCTCAGGGAGCTCACAGTCTGATGGGCAAGACCATAGGACAACTCTGTCCTTCCAGCAGTGGTCTCACAAGGGATGCCAACAGAGCTGTCGGCAGGTCCCTGGGCTAGCCGCCTTCATCCTTAGTGGGTAACTATTTGGTTTCCTCTGCGTGTCAAATGACCAGACAAGGAGAATTAAGGAGAAGTAAGGATTGTGCAGAATGGGCAGCCTCAGGTAGTGGGTCAGGAGGCCTAGTTTCTCAGTGCCATCCCAGCTCTGCTGCCACGAAGCTGTGTGACCTTGGTCAAGTGCCTTCCCTTCTCCTTATCTTCATCTAGAAAAAGAGGGCATAGGACTGGCTGACCTTCAAGGCCCCTCCCAGCTCTGACATTCCCTATTCTGAAGCCCCTCCCAGCCCTGACATTCCCTGTTCTAAGGCCCCTCCCAGCTCTGACATTCCCTGTTCTAAGGCCCCTCCCTGCTTTAACATTCTATACTAGTACTAATTCCCAATATTATAATACTTCAAGCTTCATAAAGCACTTTCCTCACAACAACCATGTCAGATAGGCATTAAACGTATTCTTATACTCATTTTACAGATGGGGGAACTGAGGCACAGAGAGGCTAAGGAACAAGTACCTGCTCACACAGCTATAGCAGAGGTGACTCCAAAGCCAGGGCTCTCCTAGCCTAAGGCTGGAAAGTCCTACAGAGATTCCAGAAAGGAGAAAGATTCTTATTGGGGCTAGAGTGAGTAGCCCAGGAAGTCTTCATAGAGGAGGCAAGATTTGTGCCGGGCCTTGACAAGGCAAGGCAGAGACAAATAGCTTGGCAGCTGTGCCCCCACTAGAAGATAGGGCCCAGGAATCCACTTGTACAAATAGGGAAGTGGTTTCCCTTTGGTTCCCTGCTCTTGGCTTGGGGTGGTGGGAAGGACAACCATCCCAGTGCCCTTAAGAAGGGAGACTGTAACTTTAAGGGAAGGAGTGGGGAAGTCTGTGCTCTTGTTTATCTCAGGGGGATCTGATCATTCCTGGACAATGGGACCTTTGGGTTTTGGCCGTTCTCCACCTCTTCTTCTCATCCTCTATAACAAGGGTGGGCCCAGAGGACAGTGTGAAGTATTTAAAGCATCCCTTTCTCCCCTCCTCCCATTCTAAACTTTGATCCCCTGGGATACCAGGATCAGTGGGAAGCCCCTTGGGTTCAGAAATAAGGAGGAAGAATAGGCATTCTCTGTTGATCTGATCTCAAGAGTGGTGAATGCCATTTACCCTGAGGCCATATAAAGTCACAGACTGGTAAGACCAGACAAACAGTTCAGGTTTCTGCCTGTTACTCTCTCCTCAACAACCCCTGCCCTTCCTCCCCAGGAAGCAGAGAACACATCTGTAGGGAGGCCTGGACAGAGGCCAATGATGTCCCAAGTTAAGTCATCTCAAAGAAGCAGAGAAGTAGAAAGAGTGCTGGATTTGTAGTCAAAGGATCTTAGTTCAAAACCTGCCTCTGCCACTTAATTGTGCGAGCTTGGGCAAGTCATTTAACCTCTCTGGGCCTCAGTTTCCTCATCTGTAAAATGAGGGGTTAGACTAGATGACCTTTGAAGTTCCTTCTAGCTCTCAATTTCTGTTCCTCTAGAATAAGACGGGCTAGTCACGTGATGAAAGTGATTGGCCCCGGAGCCCAGAACTGGGAACAAGGTGCAGAAGGTGCAGCGAGGACATTGAACTTGACCTCAGAAAGTTTCCTAACAATGAGAGCTGTTCCAGAATAGAGTGGGCAGTGGGAAGGAGCGGGTTCCCTCTCATCGGAGGCCTTCAAGCAAAGACTGGGTGGCTACTTTGGTGGGGAATGATGTAGCAGCAAATTCCTTTTCAGGCATTGGTTGGACAAGAGCACTAGCACTGAAGGCAGATGACCAGGGTTCAAATTCTCCCATCAGATACTTACCACCTGGGGTTTAAGAGGCAGTACATGATGAAAGTGAGGGAAAACTGATAAATATCCCATATGTTCCACTGATTCCTGCAAATGTGAGGAAAAAACAAAGAAAGTTCTCAGCATGGTCTCCTCCAGGGGGGAATTGATGGAAGGACATGAGTTTGAGGCACACAGAAGGGATTATCACCTGTACCACCATGGAACTGTGGAATCCATAAGAACCCAGACCTACTAGACCGTGTTAACCTACCCTGGAGTTGCAAGCACTGGATAGAAGCAAGGAGGAGCTGAGATGGAGGGGAAAGGGACTTGGAAGAAAGGAAGAGAGGCTGAGAAGCTCAGTGCATTTTGGTATTCTAAGAAATATGTGCCAAGTGTATGCAAAATAGCATCTGTTGGAGTTGGCGGGGGAGGCTTTGAAAGTCAATAACTCAGGCATTTTTTTGTCACAGAACAAGAAGAACCCAGCTCACGTGGATGGCCACCAGACAAAGCAGCTGGGCTTTCAATCACAGCTCCCTACAGACAGATATGTTCCCAGGGTTCATTTTCCCCATAAAACTTCCAGAGCCAAGATGTGGGATCTCTTGGGTTCTACTTCCCTTCATTCAGTCTGGGAGCATGGTACAGCCTCTCTAGGTCAGCCCTGGGTCTGTGGTCCATCCTGAAGACAGAGAATCATAGATTTATAGGTAGAAGGAGGACCTAAGAGTGCTTTGAGTCCAACCCCCCATTTTAAAAAGGAGGAAACAAAGCAGGGAAGTGAACTAGTAAGCGTAGAAGGCAGGATTTGAACCCACATCTTTGTGACTTCAAGTCCAGTACTCTCTCCACTATGTCAGGAGGCCTCAGTAGAGTCTCTGGCAAGGTCCTCTTTGATAAGCGCCTCCCGAGGTTAGCTATCAATCACCAGTTCAGAGCTGAAGAAGACCTTAGAAGTCACCAAGTCCACCCCATCCCTCAGATGAGGAAACTGAGGCTCTGAGAGGGTTATAATTTGTCCAAGGTCACACAGGAAGTAAGAAGCAAAAGTGGGCTTTGAACCAAAGACACATGGCTTCGAATCTTTCAGTATTTCAGGGTTCCAAATCACTCCTGTTTTCCCTAATCAATTACCACGGATCAATCTAAACCATTCTTGTGAAGTATCCACAAAATTTCTTCTTTTTAATCTATAGCACTTCTTCTGTGACAGAGACCTGGCCTCTGAGTTTAAAAGACCTGTGTTCAAATTCTGCCTCTAACTCATACTAGCTGTGTGACCCTGGACAAGTCACTTAACCTTCTAGTGCCCATGGGAACTCTGAAGACTATAAGGTGCAGAGTAGATGCTGCTCTGCATTGGTAGAGGGATTCTCCTCACCTGGAGTTCTCTACACTGATGAAATCACACTCCTTGCCCTACCCCATCCCCCACTGTAGCTCTCCAGGGAAAAAGTCATCTACCCACTGCACAAAGCCTATTTACTTTTCGGTTATGGCCAGCTCCACAACGTATTTGTTGTCGTTATTCAGTCATTACAGTCGAGTCTGACTCTTCGTGACCCCATTTGGGGTTTTCTTGGCAGAGATACTGGAGCGGTTTGCCATTTCCTTCTCCAGCTTATTTGACAGATGAGGAAACTGAGGCAAACAGGGTGAAGTGACTTGCCCAGGGTCACACAGCTAGTACATGTCTGAGGGTGGATTTGAACTCAGGAAGGTGAGTCTTCCTGACTACAGGACTGGCAATCTATCCACTGGGCCACATAGCTGCCCCCCACCAAAGTACAGCAAGCCTTTTAAAGAAGGAAGGAAGGAAGTATTTATTTAAGTGCCTACTATGTGCTGGGTACTACATACAGGGCTTTACAAATATCTCATTTGATCCTCACAACAACCCTGGGAAATAGGTGCTTTTATTATCCCCATTTTACAGATGTGGAAACTGGGATAGATAGAGGTTAAGTGATTTGCTCAGGGTCACACAGCTGGTAAGTGCTTGAGGCTGGATTTGAACTCAGGGCCTCCTGATTCCAAGTCTAGGGATCTATCTTCTAGAACACAAGGAGACAATGAGACCTACGCTTTCCCTACCTCATAGGTTTCTTGTGAAGAAAGTGCCCAGAAAACCTTGAAACCTGCTAGAAATGCAGGGCAGGGTAATCATTACTGTGAGTAGAGATCTGTAAGCAAAGGCTGAATGAGCACGGTTGGGGTTGGTTGTAAAGGGAATTAATTCTTGTTCAAGGTAGAGACTGGACTAAGCAGCCTCTAAGGGCCCTTCCAGGTGCCTGTGCTCCTACGGGTACCCGGGCAAGAAAGTCCAGTGTTTGAATGTCTCAAGAGTGTGTTGAGCTGAATTGAATTTGGGTGCACTGAGCTACTATCTCTCTTCCACCTTGCCTGGACCACATCCTCTAGAACACCAGGAAACTCATTTTAGGAAGAGCATTGATGAGCTGGGGAGCAACCAGCATTGGGGAATGGTCTCTAGTTCATATCATCTAAGGAGGGTTTGGAGGAACTAGGGAAACTTAATCTGGAAAACAGAGGACTGAATGAGATGTGACAACTGTTCTCAGCAATTTGAAGGTCTGTCCTGTCAGGAGGGACTAGACTTATAATGCTTGGCCCCCGGGGGCAGAATCAGGAGCAATTAGGGGATAGGGGACAAGGTAGAGAGACAAAATTTGACTGTATGAAAGGAAATTACCCTAACAGTCATCATTACCCAAGAGTAGATTATGGACCCTCCTCCATTAGACTATAAGCTAGCTGAGGGTCGAGACTAATTTTTCTTTTCTTTGCATCCTCAGTGCTTAGGGTAGTGCCTGGCACATAGTGGACACTTAATAAATGCCTATTGTCTTAACCTGACTTCTCACCAGAGTTGTTCAATCAAAGGCTTTCTCCAGTTCTGGAAGCGTGAACCATGATCAACTCAACCCTGCCATTTTTTGATCAGTTTTCTCTCTTTTGGCTCCCTTGTGGACCAAAGTGCTCTTCCCTAGCCATCTGTCTCCCCCTTCAGAATGAAAGCTCCTTGAGGGTAGGGACTGTCTGATTTCATATTTGTATCCTCAGTGTTTAGCATGATAGTGAGGTGGATAATAAAGCACCAGGCCTGTAGTTAGGAAGATCTGAGTTCAAATCCAGCCTCAGACACTTACTAGCTGTGTGACCCTGGGCATGTCACTTAACCCTATTGCCCTCAGTTGCCTCATCTATAAAATGAGCTGGAGAAGGAAATGGCAAGTATCTCTGCCAAGAAAACACCAAATGGGGTCACGGAGAGTCAGACATGACTGAAGATGGCTGAACAACACAAATACCCAATAAATGCTTATTTATTCATTTATTCATTCACTTACCCATTCATTTATTCATGCTGTAGAGGAGATTCTTGTTCAAGGTCAAGTTGTGTTGTATGGTCTCCGAGGTTCCTTCCAGCTCTCAGATTCAAGGACTCTGCCTGGTACACAGTAGGCACTTAATAAATGCTAGTTGACCGAGTGCTTCCATTTGGCTTTAAACTGCTGTCCTGGGACCCATATTAATGGTTAAAAACAACAACAACCAGACAGAACAGAAGATGTGATCTGATACATTTCTCTTCTTGGTGTTTTCTTTCCAAACCAGCAAAGAAAACTTTAACAACATCCCTGATCTGGAGCTCAACCCTATCAGATCCAAAATCATCCGTGCCTTCTTTGACAACAGGTGAGAGCTAGCTCCTGGCTGTTTTATAAGGCTAATGGATTTGAATTCTCACTGTCATCACTACCTTGCAATTAGATGACCTTTTCCTTTTCCTTTTCCTTTTCCTTTTCAAAGCATTTCCCAGCCCCACTAAATTCACCTTCCCCAAGTCAACAGAGGGATAGCCTAAGAGGTATTATTATTCCCATTTCATTTCTGAGGTTATCTCAGCAGGTACCTTGGAGATCCAATGTTATTCTATTGAGATTTGCCCAATATCATGGTCATAGATGATAATTACATAGCACTTACAAGTTTTCAGATTACTTGGCTTGTTCCTTCTGAGGCAGCAAGATAACACAGGAGGGAACATGGAGGGCTAGGAGTCAGGAAGAGTTGAGTTCAAATCCTGCCTCAGGATTAACCGGCAACCAACTAGTTGTGTGACCTGAGCAAGTTAGCCACTCTCAGCCTCAGTTTCTTCATCTGTAAAATTGGGATAATAATAGCACCTACCTCCCAGGGTTATTGTGAGGACAAAATGAGCTAATGAATGTCAAGGTTCTGCAAATTTTAATACCCTACACAGCATGTCCTCAAACTCTTAATGTAGTTTTAAGCTTTAATAGCTTTTAAGCTAAGACTTTTGGGACACTGTTTGAATGCTAGCTGTCATCTTATTTGGGCAGCTAGGTGGCACAGTGGAGAGAGTGCCCCTGCCTGAAGTCAGGAAGACTTGAGTTCAAATCCAGCCTGAGATACTTAACAGCTGTGTAACCCTGGGCAAGTCACTTCACCCTGTTTGCCTCAGTTTCCTCATCTGTCAAATGAGCTGTAGAAGGAAATGGCAAACCACTCCAGGATCTTTAAGAAGAAAACCCTCATATGGAGTCACGAAGAGTTGGACGTGACTGAACAACAATAACAATCTCATCTGAGCCCTAAAGTAGGTACTACAAGTATTACCTTCCTTTCACAGGTGAGGAAACTGAGTCTCAGAGAGGTTGTGTCAGGTAAATTGTAGGAGAGGTTCTTTTTCAGGCATGAGTTGGAGTAGGTTGGGGGACCTGGAACCCCCCAATCCATGCATAAATTTCAAAGCCTCCATGAACTTGGGGGAGATTTCTTTAAAATAGAGAAAAAACTAGGAAGGAGAAAGGACTGTGTTCCCATAGCCCCAAAGACCTGGGAGGGGCATGTTTAATAGTGATAAGACTAGTGCAGAATAACCTGTTGGATGGGGAGGAGGTCCTGGCAGTGTTAACCACTTTTAGGTCACGCCTAAGCCCAGGGGGGGTTTTCTCCTTAAGTGGGTCATGAGCCCCTCTGGCAGTCAGGCACCTTTTCTCAGAAAAATGTTCTCAACTGCATAAAATAAAATATTTAATGTTGCAGGGTTACAAAGGAAACCAATTACTGCAAAATCAGTTACAGACTCCAGACTAAGAACCCCTGTGGGGGTAAGGGGGAGAGACAAAGACAGAGGCAGGTAGAGACAGAGAGAAAGTGGACAGAGAAAGGGGGAGAGAAAGACAGACAGAGAGACATTGAGAGGAAGAGAGAGAGAGAGAGAGAAGAAGAAGGAGGAGGAGGAGGAGGAGGTTCAAAGAGAGAGAGAAATGGGAAAGGGAAAAGGAGAGAGGGGGAGAGAGAAAGAGAGACAGCAATACAGAGAGAAAGGGGAAAGGGAAAGGGAGAGAGGGGAGAGACTGACAGAGACAGAGAGAGATAGAGACAGAGAGAGAGACATTGATGCAGAGAGAAAGACAGAGACAAGGGGGAGAAGGAGAGGGAAAGGAGGAGAAGGAGGAGGAAGAGGAGAGAGAGAGAGAGAGAGAGAGAGAGAGAGAGAGAGAGAGAGAGAGAGAGAGAGAGAGAGAGAGAGAGAGAGAAATGGGAAAGGGGGAGACAGGGAGAGAGACAGACAAAGATGCAGAGAGATGGAGACAGAGACATTGAGGCAAAGAGTAAGAAAGACAGAGACAGAAAGACAGACAGAGACAGACAGAGATAGAGAGTCCTCTCCGCACTTTGATAATAGCTCACATGTTTCTACAGGTTAAGATAAACAGGGAACTTTTACATAGATTGTCCTGTTTGATCCTCACAACAACCTAGAGGGTAAGCACTATTATTATCCCTGTTTAACAGATGAGGGAACTGAGACCCAAGCAATCATAGAAGTAACTGGGTTTTACACAGCACTTAAAGGCTGCAAAGCATTGTACGTCTCATTTGATGCTCACAATAACCCTGTGAGGAAGACATTGTTATTATTCCTATTTTCTAGATGAGGAAACTGAAGCTAAGGAAAGGGAAGTGACCTGCCCAGGGTCACACAAATTAAGTGATTCGTCCAAGGCAGAAGAGCTGGGTTTGAATTATAGTTTATAGAACTATAGATTTAGGGCTGGGAGGGCCCTTAGAATCCACTTAGTCACAGGATAATTAGAATAATAAATACAAGGACCTTCGAAGCCACTGAGCCCAGGATAATGAGACCCAGGTCACTTACATAGCTCATAAGGCAAGATTTTCTTGACTCCCTACCCACCAAGCCGTACTACCTTTCAAAGCACAGATAGTAAGCATCTGATGTGGGATTTGAACCCTGGTCCTCTGGCTTCAGTGCTGGTGCTCTTGTCCAACTCATATCTGGAAAGGAATTTGCAACTACAGCATCTCCCCACAAGTAGATAGCCCAGTCTTTGCTTGAAGACCCCCAGTGAGAAAGAACCCACTGAGGCTGCCCACTCCACTGTGGGATGACTCGCTTTGTTAGGAAACTTCTTCTGCCATCAAATCCAAGTTAGCCAAGTCACAAAGATGTATGCATACAAACTGTGACTCCCATTTTTGGTCTTTGGGGCCAATCAAAAGACTGAGGGGTCCTCATCTGGGTCTCTGTTTCTGGAGTTTGCCTGGGGCTTTGCAGGACAGACCTCATCCCAGGCTCTGGCTGTGGCTCATTCTGGGCTCTGCCTTTCCCACCCCCTCATTTTCCCCGCCCCTGTTCCTTTTAGACACTTCATACTTTACTAGGAAAGGGCAAGGCAGATGAATGGTCCAGTTGGTGCCTTGTTAGCTGCTCTGGCTTCAACTGAGAGAAGTCTAGAGAGAATTAATGAATTTTTCCAGGCTCCCCTTGCAGTCTCTTGTTAACATGAGAAAATGGTAGCTGATCTTAAGCTGGGCTATTTAAAGAGCCCCAGACCAGAAATCAAGAAACCTGGATCTGACACTGATTAGCTTCGTAAACATGGGCAAGCCACTTCTTTGGACCTCAGTTTCCTCATCTGTAAAATGAGGTTGGACATCACCATCATAATCATCATCACCACCATCACCACCATCATCACCATCATCTTCATCACTTCACATGTTTTCTCATTTGAACCTCACAAAACGAGAGGGTTTGGACTACATGGGCTCCAAGGTCCCTTCCAGAGGTAGAGCTATGATTCTGCCTTCTGAAGGGGGCGCTATTATCCCCATTTTATAGATGAGGAGACTGAGACTGAGAGAGGTTAAAATCTAGGCATCTGACTATTGGGTGCCTGCTATGCTCAAGGCATGATGTCGTTGCATGAGTGACCTTGGGCCAGTACCTTCACCTCAGTGGGCCTCAGTTTCCTCCTCTGTAAAATGAGGGAGGTAGAACAGATGACCTTGAAGGTGCCATCCAACTCCAGATCCATAATCATATGGTACCTCTTCCAGGGCTTCATTACTATATTGGGAGAGGGACTGGGACCATGGAGTCCTGGGCATAGCATTTGGTGTTGAACCTCATGGACATGCCAAGAGTAAGGGGGATGGGAGACCTGGGGAACAGTAAGGACTTAGAAGGTACACATTGTGAAAATCTGGGGGTTGATTTCATATAGCAGACAATACCGGATTTAGAAGGTGGAGGTGGGGGAGATCAGAACCTTTCAGTGGCCAGCTGTCCCCTCTAGCATGAGGTAGATTCAACCTCCATGTTGCTTCTTAGTTCAGTTTGTTTATTTCCACATCACAAACACTCACTCCAGTGTTGAAAGCCCTCCACAGTCTGGCTGCCACCTACCTTTCCCCAGTAGGTGCGTAATCAAGGTTTGTTGAATGGAAATGAGAGCCAGGAGGTGTTTTCACATGAGGGGAGAGGAGCAAATGGAAAATAACAAATCAAGGGTTTGGGAGGAATGGGAGAGCAAGAGGCTCAAATACTTAATTAGTGCCAGAAACCAGGAGACCAGCTGCGGCTGCTTGGATAATATGCCGCTTTTACAACCTGCCTCATAGGGTTATTATGAGCGCCAGGTTATTCATTCTGTCTCTCTCTGCTGATTCTCTCTCAAATGCTCTCAACTGGGCACCATCTTGTGCCCCTAATAAAATGCTAGTTCCTTAAAAGCAGGACCCTTTTTCTTTCTGCCTTGGTATGCTCTACACTCATCACAGCACCTTATATATCATAAGCACTTAATTTCAGTTGCTTTTCAGCCCCGGCTGACTCATGGAGGATTGAGTATGGAGGTAGATTTGAACTCAGAGAACTTCAGGTTTGGCACGTTATCCAGTGTGCCATCTAACACATAATAAGTATTTGTTAAGCTGAATTGGCATTTTGTAAACCTTAATATTGAAATGTCAGCTATGATTGAGTTTGAGGGAGAGGTCAGAGAGATGGGAGAACACCCAAGATATTGATCAGTAAATAAGCATTTAAATATTAAGGTCTTACATGCCACCGAATCCAAGGAACGAGAAAGAATCCTTGGAGTTTTTTCTGGTAGTTCTTGGGTGTTCCATTGATAAAGCCTCTCTACATTACTTTCTTAGCTCTGATGGTACCTTCTCTTGTGTGTCATTGTTAGATTAATTCCTTGGAATGTCATTGATAATGGGCAGGTAGGTGGTGCCATAGTGCACAGAACGCTGGACCTGGAGTTATGAGTTCCAATCCGGCTTCAGACGCTTACTAGCTAGGTGACCCTGGGCAAGTCACTTCACCCTGTTTGCCTCAATTTCCTCATCTGTAAAATGAGCTGGAGAAGGAAATGGTAAATCTCTCCAGTATTTTTGCCAAGACAACTCCAAATGGGGTCATGTAGAGACATATCTATGACTGAGATGACTTAACAACCACTGGTAATAATAATGCACATTTACATAGCACTTTAAGATTTGAAAAAAATCACAGGATGGGAAGAAAGAAGCTATACTGGTATACTAGGGGATGTAATTAGATTCTAGTATAAAGAAAGCGTGGCGTGGTGGGGAGAGTGCTAGGCTTGGGGCCAAGAAAAGTGGGGTGAGTTCCCTTCCTAGCCTTGGAAGCTGGATGAGCCACTTCACCTTGAGGTGCCTCCAGCAACTGCCTAAGATTTAGGAAAGAAGGAAACAAGCATTTATTAAGCACCTACTATGTGTCAAGTCCTATGTGTCAAGATATTTACAAATATCTCATTTAATGCTGTTTTTTCACATTTCATGAAGTTGTGATTGCCGTTGACAATCGCAACAACCCTATTATTATCTCCATTATATTATGTACTAGTAGGAGGAGGAGGAGTAGATTGTACTCCATACTATTATTATGTCCATTTTATAGTTGAGGAAACTGAGGCAGGCAGAGATTAAGTGACTTGCCCAGGGTCACAAGCTAGTAAATGCCTGAGGCCAGGTTTTAATGCTAGTAATCTTGAAGTCCATGCCTTTCTTAGACGGACACCCAAACTAGGGTTTGGGAGACAGTCTGATGCACGTAGGGACAGTGGGTTTAGAAGCTAGCAGCCAACTCCAGAGGCAATCAGAGACACACAAGGAAGGAAGATTATGGAAAGACAACACCCTGGGTTTGACCAAGAGCCGGCCCAGTGGGATTCAGATAGTATTATGTAAATATTTAAAGTATGGCAGCACCCAAAGAGGGAGAGAAGACTTATCCAGGGGGGATAAGAAAGAACCCCAAGTGTGGAAACTGTTAAAGCAGCATTCTGCTGCTGTTTGTCCTACTTCCAATTGGGCAACATGGAGCTCTCTCTCTCTCTCTCTCTCTCTCTCTCTCTCTCTCTCTCTCTCTCTCTCTCTCTCTCTCTCTCTCTCTCTCTCTCTCTCCTATCTCTTTCTTCTCTCTCACATCACACCCTTACCTGTGGGTGCTCTGCCCAAAGGAAATGTAAAGCAACATTCTAAGGAGCTTCTGACCCCCTGGTCCCTGGGCAGAACTGTCCATGCCAAGAGAATTCGAGTTGCATTTCTTATCTTTGACCAGCACACAGAGAGTGCCACTCATTGGCCAAGCTACATAACTTTTATTAGTGTTGACAAAACCTTGGAAGGCCCATTTTTCAAACTGTGGGCAAGGTTTCTAGGAAGGTGGGCATTAGGAGACAGTTCCAAATGGCTGATTGTCAGTTGCTGGATGGGAGAGCAGGTCTTTCTCTCCTGTGTGTCTCCTTCCAGAGTTTAATTTCTGCACGGGAGGGAGAAAGGGAGGGAGTCCTGAACTGTTTGGCATTGATGTCCATTTAGGGTGTTTGAGGGGCAGCACAGTATGGGAGAAAATATAGGAACTCAGAGTCAGGGACCAAAGCTCAAAACTGATCATCACTTCATGACCTTCAGCAAATTATTTCACCATTTGCTGTTCAGCTGTTTTTCAGTCATGTCTGACTCTTTCTGACTCCATTTGGGGTTTTCTTGGCAAAGATACTAGAATGATTTGTCATTTCCTTCTGCAGCTCATTTTAGAGATGAGGAAACTGAGGCAAATAGGGTTAAGTAACTTGCCCAGGGTCACACAGCTTAAGTGTCTAAGTTAAGATTTGAACTCAGGTCTTCCTGACTCCAAACCCAGTGCTCTATTCACTGTGCTTTCTTTCCCTAAATTCCTCATCCCTTCCACCTTCAGGAAAAAGCCACACAGACAGGATTACAATCTACCTTAACTTTCTACATACCCTTTAAGAAAGAGATTCCATGGCTTCCTTCAGTGCCTTCTCTAGCTTTGGACCCACCTTCCATTTCTGTCTGGTGTCCAACCTCAGCACTGCACCTTAAGCCACTTCAGGAGTGTCTGGGAGCCAATGCATATACTGGGTAAATACAGGGGGCTATTTTTACACAGTGTATATTTAGTCTACATCTCAGCCATAAGAACAGTGAAACTATTTTAAATAACATGTCAGGAGTGGGAGAAGCTTTATAATGCAGATGATTTAAGACATGGGACAATATTTCAAAGAAGTGCAGAAGGGAAGGTGCTTCCTGCAACATGCAGAGGAGACATTTCTTTCTCTCTCCTTCCTGAGAATTTACTCTGCGTCAGATTCACCTTCTTGTTCCCAGCTCTGGGTCTTAGCTCTTCTTAGGGAAAGTCCCCTTGGAATGCAGAGATTTAGGGCTGGGAGGCACTTCAGAGGTCATCAAACACCACTCCCTTATTTTACAGGTAAGGAAACTGAGGCCCCAAAAAGTGACCTGCCCAAGAACAATTCAACTCTTATTAGCTGGGTGACCTGGGACAAGTCATTTAACTTTGCATCAGTTTTGACTTCAGAAACTTCTCTGGGCCTCAGTCTGCTCAGATGTAAAGTGGGGATAATACTATGTCTAGTACCTACCTTGAAGGACTGTTGGGGTGATCAAATGAGTACCTTATGAACTTTGATGTTCCAGATAAATGCCATCTATTTTTATAAGTTAGAAAGCTGAACAGGCCAATCCTACAAGGATTAAAGATGGTGGACCACCAAGGGAGTGATATTGAAACATTACCCCTTGCCAGCTAGGAGCAACTACCTTCCCTTCCCGCGATTAAGTCTACTCAGTGTTGAGGTTCTCTCTCTCAAGGAGTGAAATAAATAGAACCAAGAGTCTTAATGCCCACCTCACATGAATTGCTTCTTGTCTCAGACAAGTGGGTGAGTGGCTTTTTATCAAGGTTTACTGGGTCTGGAGTCAATGAATTCAGGAATTCAAATCTGTCCTCAGACTTTTACTAGCTGTGTGGCCCTGGGCAAGTCACTTAACTCTGATTGCCTCAGTTTCCTCATCTGTCAAATGAGCTGGGGAAGGAAATGGCAAACCACTCTAGTATCTCTGCCAAGAAAACCCCAAATGGGGTCACGAAGAGTCAGACAGGACTGAAATGACTGAACAGCAACAACAGGTTAGAAGATGTCACTCCAAGGGTTTCTTTCAAAGCCCGTGTCTCTACATCGTAATCTAACAGAGAATAAGGGAAAAAATCAAGAGCTCTGAGTCCCTGGCCTGGCATTACCACAAAATAGCTGTGTGGCCCTGGGTAAATGATGTGACTATCCTGTGCCTCCGTGGCCCTATCAGTAAAATCCAAACGTCATTAGAGTGCAGTGAGAAAGATTAATTAATTTAATTAGTAAATTAAATTAATCAAATTAATTAAGAATTAAATACATTTAATTAATTAGTTAAAGATTAAGTGAAGAAAATTTATTAGGAAAGGTAGCTTATAAATATTTTCCCTTGAACAGAGGTGGTCCTCATTTGTTTCTTCCTCTCTCTCTATTTTCTTCTGGAGGAACCTCCGAAAAGCACCCACTGGCTTGGCTGACGAGATTAACTTTGAGGATTTCCTGACCATAATGTCTTACTTCAGACCAATTGAGACCAACATGGATGAGGAACAGCTGGAGCACTGCAGGAAGGAAAAGCTAAGATGTAAGTCTGACGGGAAGGTCCAATGGCCGGAGGGAAGCCCCAGATGGCTGGAGACTAGATGGTGCACACTCCCAACTTGGCCCTGGCCTTCCACAAACCTTCATTCTGCAACCAATGGTCAGAGCCAGAGTTTGAACCCAGGTCTCATGTGCTCTCTACCATAGTGTATTGTCAAGGGTCCTTATATAGGGTGTCCCAAAAGTCTTAGTGCAGTGCCAAACTATTAAAGTTTAAACTATCACAAAGAATTTTGGAACACCTTCTGTGTGGAACAAAAAGGGAAAGCTTTTTTACGAAGCACTTGCTATGGGTTTATTATGGAACTACGCTAAGTTCTGGGTATACAAACAGAAAAACAAGATAGTCCTTTATTTTAAGAAGCTTATATTCTTCTTTTCTTTTTTTTTTTTTTTGGTTAGGCAATGGGGTTAAGTGACTTGCCCAGGGTCACACAGCTAGAAATTGTTATGCGTCTGAGGCTGGATTTGAACTCAGGTCCTCCTGACTCCTGGGCTGGTGCTCTATCCACTGCACCACCTAGCTGCCCCCAAGAAGCTTATATTCTAATGAGGGGAAACAACACCTAGAGCAGTGACTGGGTGCAGGGCAGATGGAAAGTCCTTAGGGAGCAGCAGCATTTACAGTCTTGTAACAAGACCCAGTTCCTGTTTGCCTGCAGTGATGAGGTCACAATATCAAGAAGATCCCACGAGGCAAATAAAACTCAAGTGAGTTATTGTTATTAATAAAGAGAGGTACTAATAAATGGGGCAGCCAGGTGGTGCAGTGGACAGAGCACTGGCCCTGGATTCAGGAGGACCTGAGTTCAAATCCAGCCTTAGACACATAACACCAGCTGTGTGACCTTGGGCAAGTCACTTAATCCCATTGCCAGGCCAAAAAAAAGAGAGAGAGAGAGAGAGGCATGGAGGTACATGGCATAGTGGATTGAGAGTCAAATTGGAGTCTAAAAGATCTGGGTTCAGATTTTGCCTTCAATAAATACCAACTGGGTGACCATGGACACTGAATCACTAACAACACCTCTTTTGAGTCCAGTGATGAATCCCTCTGATTACATTAATGTTTAATCCATATCTATCTTCTCCATAGAAAGAGTATGATATACTTGATCAAAAGCTTCATTAAAATCTGGGTAAACTGGGTCACAACATTCTCCTCATCTTCTAGTCTAATAAACCTGTTGAAAAAAAGAAATGACATTAGCAAGAGACATAACCTGTGCTTGATGAAGCCAGGTTGGCTCACTGTAATCACTATTTTCTTTTCTAGATGTTTGCCAACCATCTCTTTAATGATATGCTCTAGGATTTTCCCAGGAATAGAAGTCAAGTACACTGGCCTATAGTGAGGCAGGCTCTGTTCTCTTTGCTTTTCTGAAAATTAGGACACTGACCCTTCTCCAGTCTTGTGGTGCCTTTCCCATCTTCCATGATCTTTCAGGTATCACTGATTGTGGTTCATCAAGGGCAAGTCAAAAAGAAACCTTCTTATTTATCTAAAGTATCCAGATGGTGTTAGATATTTCTGTTCTGTCATTCCAACATAAAGGTCATTCTCCTTGGGAGAGAAAACAGAAGCAAAACAATAATTGAGCAGCTCTACCGCCTCTTCTGTCCAATATGATTGTCCCACCCACCCCAAGGAAAGGTCCTGTCCCTTCCCTCATCAGTTTCTTCTGATATAGCTGAAAAGCCTTTTTTGTTGTCCTTAACTTCCCTCATTAGCCTGAGCTCATTTTGAGTTTTAGCACTTCCCACATTATTTTCAGAGGACCATGAGCCGTTCTTATATTCATCTTCTGTTACCTATCCTAGCCTCCATCTTCTGTACCTTTCTTTTTTAAATGTAAATTGGTTGAGGAGTTCCCTAGGCATCCACATTGGCCCCTTCAGACAAATTACATGTTTTCCCTCCTCATTGGAACTGTTTTTCTTTGCATCTTCACAGTTTGATTCATTTCTAATTTAATTTTTCAAGACTCAGTGTGCCAGTCTCACGCAGGATAGAAATGTGGCAGCCACTCATGGGCCTGATTAAATTGCTGGTCGGCATGAGATATTTGACCTGCTCCATTTCCACGCTGGGCCCTCCTTAGGCAGTCTACTGATCCCCTGCTCTTGGGAGCTCCGCATCTTGGTGCCAGACTTAGCGAGGATATCAGATTGGCTTGTAGGCCTACTGAGGCTCAGAACTCCCAAGCTCAGCAGATCCATCACCCTCTGAGATCTGGCTCAGTGCAATTTCTTTCCTGAGCACCTGCCATCCTTCCTGACTCCACCTCACCCCCCAGGCCAGTGCTATTTCTACTATTCCACACTGCCTTTCTACATATAAATATATAACAAACCTCTTATTTACATTATCTCAATTCACATTTTTCTGAACTGTATAGAAACCATTAAATTTATTATGTTACTGCTTTAGTCAGTCAATAAACATTTATTAACACAGGCACTGTGCTAAGCTCTGGGGATACAAAAAGAGGCAAAAGACATGCCCTGCCTTCAAGGAGCTTACCATCTAATGGGGGAGATAACAACAAACATACAGGTACCAACAAGTTATATACAGGATAACCAGGAAATAATTTATTTTTTTTATTTTTTTAAAAAAAATTAATTTATTTTGATTTATCAACAATCACTTCCATATGCTTTTGAGTTTAAAATTTTTCTCCCTCTTCCTCCCCACCATCCTCCCTAAGATGGCGCACAATCTGATATAGGCTATACATTTACATTCCTATTAAACATATTTTCACATTAGTGACATAAACAAGAAATAATTTAGAGAGAAAAGACGCTAATATTAGGAGGGGGTGGGAAAGGCTTCCTGTAGAAGATGGTATCGCGGTTGAGACTTATAGGAAGCCAAGGGGGGTCAATAGTCAAAGCAGTGGAGAGAGAACACTGCAGGCATGGGCTAGAGCCAGAGAGAATGCCTTAGTAAGAGTTACCAATATATCACTGCCCAAAAGCTATTACAGTCCCAGGCTACATGAACAAAACTACGTGCCCAGGATAAAGGGAGGTGATAGTCCCACCACATATTGGGCTATCAGACTACATGGGAACACTACATTCTGCTCTGCAGGCCACATTTTAAGAGGGATGTTGACAAACGGGGACATATACAAAAGGGCCACCAGAGGATGGAGGAACCAAGAAGAATCATTGCTCTAGAGCTGGAAGAGATCTAGCTAGCCATTTTATAGATGAGGAAATGAAGGCCAGGGAGATTATGACCTAAGATCACACAGGTGGTAATTGTGAGTGATGGGATTTGAACCTGAGTTTTCTGAAGCCAGAGTTGGTACTCTTTTCTCTAAGCCACATTGCTGTCTTTGCTGTCTTCAAATATGTAAACACTGTGAAATCTGGCTTATTCTGCTTGGCCCCAGAGGACAGAATTAGGACCAAAGGATGGGAATTACAGGTAAGCAAATTTTAGTCAAATGAGGCAACTTCCTTAAAGATTAGCTGTTCAAAAATGGAAAACGTTGCTTCATGAGATAAAGGGTTCCTCATCAGTGGATCAGAGAAGTGGGACAGCCACTTATTTGGGATATTATAGACAGGATTTATGCATCAAGTGAAGGTAGGATTAGGTCACTTTCCATTCCTAAAATTTTATGATTCCAGATGGACTGGATTAGATTGATTTTATATAATTCTAGAAGTAGCTAGGGCGGTTCAGTGGATAAAGCATCAATTGTGGAGTCAGAAAGACCTGAGTTCAAATCCAGCCTCAGACTGTTGTGTGACTCTGGGCAAGTCACTTTACCCTGTTTGCCTCAGTTTCCTCATACATCAAATGAGCTGGAGAAGAAAATTGCAAACCACTCCAGTATCTTTGCCAAGAAAATCCTAAATAGGGTCACAAAAAGTCAGACACTACTAGCTGTGTGACCCTGGGCAAGTCACTTAACCCCATTGCCTAGCCCCCCCCAAAAAAAAAAGTCAGACATGACAAAAATGAATGAACAGAAACAAATATAATTCCAGAGGACAGAATAAGTGGATATAACAGGAAGACTGACCTGGCCTCAACCTACAGAAGAATAACCTGATAATCAGAACATGCAATGATGGAAGGGCTGCCTTGTGGGGCGGTGACTTTCATAGCCACAGAGGATATAGGCAAATGTAGGCGAAAGAGTGAAGGACAATGCCGGCCAGAATCCCCAGTGCCTTCCTCTTTGACAAATACTTGTAATGGACAGATGACAATGCAAATAATCCAGAGGTGGCCACAGCATAATGTACCCCAATCCATTTCTATAGTGAGCTTTAGCTTTCTGATTTGGCTTTCGGGTTTTCTTTCTCTCAGCTGGGTTGATTTTAGAAGAGGAGGGAAGGCTGCTAGTTCAAGAGTCAAGCAGGGAGAGATTGGAGACATAGCTCTTTTCTGCCTTCTTCTGTGTGGACCTGATGCTTTGGGAGCTAACCCAGTAAACAAAAGTATTTGTACTGCCATACCCAGGCAGGAAGTCTTGACATGACTGAATCTCATTCTCTCTCTCTCTCTCTCTCTCTCTCTCTCTCTCTCTCTCTCTCTCTCTCTCTCTCTCGCTCTCGCTCTCGCTCTCACTCTCGCTCTCGCTCTCTCCTTCCCTAGTTCTCTTTCACATGTACGACTCTGACAGTGATGGACGGATCACCTTGGAAGAATATCGAAATGTAAAGTATGCTCCCCACCTCGGCCTCCCCCTTTGCCTTTCAGGAGGCCTCCATACATTGACTCAGATGTCACTCGAATCTGTCTCTGCCTTGGTAGGTGGTAGAGGAACTGCTTTCTGGAAACCCCCACATTGAAAAGGAGTCAGCCAGATCCATTGCTGATGGAGCCATGATGGAGGCTGCTAGTGTCTGTGTAGGACAAATGGTGAGCTTTCCTGGGGCAAGAAGATGGGTGTTCAGCTCAGAGTATCAGCACTGGGCAGGGCTTGGCATTAGGCCTGGATTCCATTTGTAGTTCAGAAATGGAAGGAAGGAATGAAGGAGGAAAAAGAAGGGAGGAAGGGAAAGAAAGGAAAAGAAGAGAAAGAAGGAAAGAAGGAAGGAAGGAAGGAAGGAGGGGAAGGACAGAAGGAAGGAAGGAAGGAAGGAAGGAAGGAAGGAAGGAAGGAAGGAAGGAAGGAAGGAAGGAAGGAAGGAAGGAGCTCCTATTCTAACAGGGGAGATAAAACAGGAGGTTTCATCAATGGAGACCTATAAGCAGGGACTATGACCCCTGGTAGGGAATGATAAAGGATGATGGAGAAGGGATTCTTGTTCAGATAAGGGTGGGGTGTGTGTGTGTGTGTGTGTGTGTGTGTGTACGCGCACGTCCGCGTGCGTGGTTTGTTCTTCATTCTCAAAGGGGACCATGACATCAGGGAGATGATGACATGACTTGCAATTGACTTTGATTTGAGTGAGGGAGGGTGGAAGGGTAGGGCCGGGTGGCTTTTGCTGTCCCTTCCAACTCTGAGGTTTTGTTCCCACACTCGAGCAAACACTGGAGGGTGCTCAGAGGGAGGGCAGTGTTGATGATGGAGAAGAAGCTGGGAAACTCTGTGAAAACCACAAAGAGAGAGGACCCAGGCTCTGGTGAGTCAGGCTTTCCAAAATCCGCCCCCTGGGCAGAGTGGGCCCAGCTCCTGGCATGTGGTGAAATGGAGCAAGCTTACCTTTCAAAGCTCTAGCTACAAAAAGACTTCAACTGTGCCTGGCTTCTTCCCTCCTGGGTAGTGACTAAGTGATTTTAAGACGCCTGAGTTTGGGGACAACTACAGGCGCCATTGTGCATAGAGCTCTGGCCCTAAAGTCAGGAGGACTCATCTCCCTGAGTTCAAATCCAGCCTCAGACACTTACTAGCTGTGTGACCCTGGGCAAGTCACTTCACCCTACTTGCCTCAGTTTCCTCATCTGTAAAATAAGCTGAGGAAGGAAATGGCAAACCACTCCAACATCTTTGCTAAGAATACACCAAATGGGGTCATGAAGAGTCAGACACAACTGAACATCTATAATAATGATAATAAATAACTAGCATTTATATTACACATTTAGGGTTTGAAAAACACTTTACAGTTATTTCTTTTGATCCTCACAACAACCCTGGAAGGGAGGTGCCTTTTGTGTATGTGTGTGTGTGTGTGTGTGTGTGTGTGTGTGTGTGCAATCGGGGTTAAGTGACTTGCCTAGGGTCACACAGCTAGTAAGTGTCAAGTGTCTGAAGCCAGATTTGAACTCAGGTCCTTCTGACTCCAGGGCTGGTTCTGTATTCACTGTGCCACTTAGCTGCCCCAGTAGGTGCTTTTATTATCCCCTTTCTACAGAAGAGGGAAATGAGGCAGTCAGAGGTTAAGTGACTTACCTAGGGTCAGACAGCTAGTAAGTGTCTGAAGCTGGATTTGAACTCAGGTCTTTCTGACTCCAGGCCCAATGTTCTCTCCACTGGGCCAACTAATGGCCGTTAGCTGTATTCCCCCATGTCCTATTCATTTAAAGGGGGAGAGATGAAAGCCTCAGCATCAGCCATGGAGCTCACTCTGATCTGTGCTGATTTTGTCCTGGGTTCAAGTATCCAACCTAACCGTGGCCGGTCATCTGAGTACTGAAAGATTAGCCAACGAAGGTTGGTTGCCACCCTTAAGCAGAGTAAAAGATGAGATCTTGGGGCAGCTAGGTGGCACAATGGATAGAGCACTGGCCTTAGAGTCAGCAGGACCTGAGTTCAAATCCAGCCTCAGACACACAATACTCACTAGATGTATGACTCTGGGCAAGTCACTTAACCCCAATTGCCTCACAAACAAAGCAAACAAACAAAAAATCCAAATATGTTTGATCATTTTAGTGGCAGCTAGGTGGTACAGTGGATAGAGCACCAGCCCTGGAGTCAGGAGGACCTGAGTTCAAATCTGGCCTCAGACACTTGACATTTACTAGCTGTGTGACCCTGGGCAAGTCACTTAACCCCATTGCCTAGCTTAAAAAAAATGAGATCTTCACATTGATAGCTTGATTCACGAAACGTTTGTCTTCCTTGCAGCATCCTGAGTGGAGTGGAGAGGTCTTTCAGCTGAGAAAAGCTTATGTGTGTGTCTTCTAATTAATTACTGAAACTGGTAGACAGATTGCCAGCTGCAGCACCTGATCTCAGGCACTGGGGCTGTCCCTGGAGAGGGAAGCTTGGGGTCATTTTATTTACTCGTCTTTTTCAGGCTGGTCTTTTGGTCCTAAGGGAGGCTTCTGGCTAGGTGGAAATCTGGTACATTCAGCAAATTAAATGACAGCAGCACAGAGACCCACAGCGCTGGTCACGAGGGCCCAGGATGCCCGGCTTGCTTCCATACTGAGCCAAACTCCCATTTGATTTAATTATACTTTCCCTCCTTAAATTACTCCCAATCCTACTTCAGTTTCAATTGGTGACAGCATTCTTAATTTCCCCTAGTAAAATTGTTGGCAGCTGCTGAACAACATAAAATCCATAGACACATTTTAGTGGCTGCTGAAGTGATTGTGTGTGTGTGTGTGTGTTCTCTGTTCATTTTCCCAATATTGCTCCATCTTCGCTAAGGTCATCCCCTCCAATGCCTCCTCATGGTGTGGTGACCCTGGGTACTCGAAAGCTATGCCAGGGAACACACATTTTGGCAGATCGCAGCCAAGCTTGGAAAGGCTTCAAGTGTGGGGCTAGCAATGGACTGTACATCTGGAGGTGTGACAGGTCATAGAACTGTTAGGCAAATTCAAAACTTACGGAATGGCTAGACCCAAAGTAGAGTAGGCAGCTAAGTGACCCAATGGATAGAGTGCTGGACAGTTACTAGCTGTGATCCTGGGGAAGACGCCTGACTTCTGTGTGCCTCAGTTTCTTCATCTGTAAAATGGGATAATAATAGCACCTGCCTACCAGGGTCATTGTGAGAATCAAATGAGGTAATATTTGTAAAGTGCTTTGTAGACTTTAAAGCCGTACATACGTGGTTGCTGTTTGATGGGGGTTATTATTCAATGGTTAGCCCCAAACATCTGTCTTTAACCTTATGTTGTTCAACCATCTTATCAATGGCGGGGATAAAGACATAGATGACATGTTTATCAAAATTGCAGATAACACAAAGCAGGAAGGCTCAGAGAATGCCTTGTATGATAGTATCCAAAGACATCTTAATGGGCTAGAAATATGGTCCATAATTAAGATGATGAAATCTAATTTATGAAGTCTTACATTCAGGGTAAAAAAAAAGTCAACTTCAAAATTATGAGATGGAGGAAAACATGGCTGGAAGCTCCTTTGAAAAAGATCTGAGACCTTTCGATGACGGCAAACCCAGTAGGTGTCAATAGTGTGAGATGGTAGCCTTGGTATCTTGGGTTGATTTAAGATAGGCTTAGCATCCAGGATTAGAGGGGTGATAGCCCCGTTCAGGAATGGCTCAGCATTGGTCAGATCACATGTGGAGTATTGTGTTCATTTTGGGGTGCCATATTTTAAGGGACCTTGAGAACCTGCATCACATCCAGAAGAGACTGACCAGGACAGTGACCTCTTGCCAAGACCACGTGATCTGAGGGTTTGCTGAGGAGAACACGGAGAAGAGAAGACTTAGGGGGGAAATGGAAGCCTTCTTCCAGTATCTGAAGGGCTATGCTAGGGAAGAGACCCCAGAGAATGGAGCCAGGAACAATGAGTGGAAAGGACAGAGGCGGACTTCGGCACGATGCAAAGGGAGCTGGGTTCTCCCTCACTGAAGGTCTTCAAGCAAAGGCTGGGTGATAGATGGGATACATTGCAAAAATTCCTGGTCAGGTGCAGGAGGTAATGGATGCTGTCTGAGATCCCTATGAATCTTTTGTCTGAGAACTATCGTAGTTGGTTTCAGGGAAGCTCAACATAAGTTGGCCACATGGTCACGGTTATTTTGCCCACAGCAGCTCACATGGATGGACCATGAATGCAGTTGCAATCTGCCTTGGTGGAAAGATTCTCCATCCTGGCCTGCAGGGTGGCAACAAGCATTTGCTATATGCCAGGCACTGTGCTAAGTGCTGGGAATGCAAATACAAGCAAAAGAAAGCCATTCCTGCCTTCAAGGGGCTTCCATTCCAATGGGGAAAACCAATATGTAAAAAGAAGCTAATGTGCCAACAGAATCATGGATCCATGGAGTCTCTACGTGCAGACACATCTGCATCACGCTCCAAAGAGCGGGGCAAGCACAAGCCTACACAACGTAGAAGGCAAATGCTACAGAAAAGGTTTCCATGAGAGATGTGTTACCTCTAGTTTACATGTATACACATGTATGTATGTGCAGTAAGTATTTTGTATAAGTGCAAACACATAGTAGGATTTGTGAGATGACAGAGCAAGAGGAGAGGAGAGACATAGCTCTGAATCATCTGGGCCTCTCCAGCAGAATTCCCTGGGAATAGGATGTTCTGAATGTTAATGGACAGCTTGGCCTTCAGTCAAGAAGATCTGGGTTCAGATTTCGCCTCTGACACCTGATCAGTCGTGCGACTCGCAAGAAAGTCAGTTCAACTCTCAGTGTGCTGGGTGAATTTCTAAAGCTAAATCAGTCCACGCCAGGAGCGCCCCCCAGAAATGAAATTACGGATCCAGAACCTCTCCTCCCCAATGCTGTCTATGCCTGCACTCACACATATATGTACCTACACACATACATATAATCCACAACGCACATGTATACAATACATGTATATATAAATAAGTGTACCCACTTATACATAATACACACATGTATATGACACAGTGACATATACACAAACGCATGTACACACACGCACATATAAAACATATGCGCATACTCATGTGCACACACAAACGATGCACAAATACACACATATAGACCATATGCAGAAACACATGCATATGTATATATACAAACACATGTACATTCAAACATAGTTACATGCACATGCATATACACACAAACACATGCATATTTGTTGTTTAGTCATTTCAGTTGTGTCCTACGCCTCGTGACCTCATTGGGGTTTTCTTGGCAAAGATACCGGAGAGATTTGCCCTTTCCTTCTCCAGCTCATTTTACAGGTGAGGAAACTGAGGCAAGCAGGGTAAACCGTATATATATGTATATGACATATGCATATACATATATGCAAACACACTCACAAAGGGCTCCTCTGTGAAATGAAATCTCTCTGCTGGCTCACCGTCAGCTGGACCATATGTCCAGTTGAGTCATTTTCCTCCTCCTTCTCATCAGCTCTTCCCCTCACCAGCTAGTTTCCTTAAAATCTGGTGGTGGGGAAGGAACTCTGTGTCTCTTTGGCTCTCCCACCCCCTTCTGTCCTCAGAGACTCCTGATATGAAGGACAGGAGGGGCGGACTGGGCTGGTTACGGACAGGGGGCGGACGTTGCCATCCCTGCCTCTCCCTGAGGGCTGTCCCCAGTGTCCACTCACTTTTTGTTTGTTTCATCCCTAGCAACCAGATCAAGTGTACGAGGGAATCACCTTTGACGACTTTCTAAAGGTGGGTGCTACTGGAGGAGAGGAGGCCCACTTTGGGGGAGCCCTAGAGCTATAAGGAAGGGGGTTTTTAATTAGAGCCTGTGGCTGGTATTCTAGTCTGTGATTGTCCTCTCTGCCTTCTGGGGTGAGTGTGGCTGTGGGAGGGAGGGAGATGCCGAAGCTTTGGAACCTCTCCCCATTTCTGGCCTCCTCGCTACCCTGATACAATGTCTGACATGGTCAGAGAAGTGGTCACTTGTAAGGTTGAAAAGTGCTCAGTTCAGAAATGCTCAGCAGCTGTCTGCCCTTCACATGGCCATCCTCTCTATTAATAGTTGGGGTCCAATGGGAGAAAAGGGAGCCAGAGAAAATGTGAGGGGGAGGAGAGACAGAGACAGAGAGACAAACAGGGAGGGAGACAGAAACAGAGAAGTCTAAAGGACAGAATGCTTGATTAGAATTCAACTCGGCTGAGGTTCTAGCCCTAGTCAGATATTTGGCTTGCACTCACCTTTCCAGGACCTCACTGTCTTACTTTGTGAAAAGCAGTATAGTATTTACCCTTTCCCAGGTGTATTTTAAAGACAAGGAACGTGGTCATTATGAAAGTGTTTGCTCTGTCTTAGGGAAAGAGGAGCTATAGGTCATTAATTATTAATTACACAGTCCTAAGCCTAGAGCCTCATCTCAATGCTTAATAACTTGGCATTTTGTGTTGTAATTTGATAATCTTGAAAAAAGAGGTAAGAGACAAGCATTTATTAAGCACCCATTAGGTTCCAAGTATTGTCTTTACAAATATCATTTCATTTGATTCTCACAACAACCCTGGGAGGTGGGCACTATCATTATCATCCCATTTTACAGGTGAGGAAACTAAGGTAGGTAAAGATGGTGTGACTTGCCTAGCATCACACAGCTGATAAGTGTCTGGGACCAGATTTGAACTCAGGTCTTCCTAACTCCAGGCCCAGCGCTCTATCTCCTGTACCACCTAAGAAGCCTCTAGGCTAGAAGAGAACATGAATGCCATAGCCAAAATTAACCCCTAAGAAAACAGAATGAATTTTCTAACCCCCACTCCTCAATTGATATCTGTGGTATAGACATAAGTGACTGATTGTCATTAGTCACTTTTTACCTGCTCAGAGATTTTCAGACCCGGATGAGGGTCAGTGCTGCAGAGAGAGGGAAGAAAATATGGACCAGTCAGCAGGCAATGAACCGCTTCCCTGAAGGAGTCTTGGCAATGTCTCTTTAATGGCGTCCTCTCATCCCATTCCAGATCTGGCAGGGGATAGACATAGAGACCAAGATGCACGTCCGCTTCCTCAATATGGAGACCATTGCCCTTTGCCATTGACCTCTGCCTGCCTCCTCTGCAAAGGGCCAAGATACCGATGGTGCCCTGGAGCAGCTCATCAAGGCTGTTGGTCCCAAATGAATGTGGTTTTTTTGCTACTGACATGTCTACGATCAACTTGCTTACGTGCTTCTATTGTTTTCCTATACAGAATGGATGGTGTGTGAGACTTGACTGACTTTTTATCTCTAATAAATTAGGTTTTGTTAATGAATGTGGCCTTCATGTCTGTTCACAGAATAACAGAATCTAAGAACTGGAAGAGTCCTCAGAGGCCCCTTAGCCCAACCCAGCTTGGCACACATCTTTCTTCAAGTCTATGCCAAGTCCCATGCAAGCATTAAGGTTAACAAGACATTGGATAGTTCTTGAATCTGACAAAACAAAGTGGGGTTCATACTCAAGCTCCTTAACGATTAGGAAAACTTTGTACCTCCTTTCAGAAGGCATCAAGCAACCTTCTCCCCTGGTGGATCCCACAATCCCTTGGGGCTTATACAATCATCTGAACTAAATAGTAATGAAAGGAGGCTGCTAGGTGGCTCTGGATAGAGTGCTGGGCCTGGAGTCAGAAGACCTGAGTTCAAATCCAGTCTCAGACACTCTAGCTATGTGACCCGGGGCAAGTCACTTGATCCTATTTGCCTTAATCTACTGGAGAAGGAAATGGCAAACCACTCCAGTATCTTTGCCAAGAAAACCCTAAATGGGGTCAGGAAGAATCGGACATAGCTGAACATCAGTGAAGGGATAGCTCCCCAGGACACGTGTGAACCCAAGTATGAGATTTCCTTTTTTTTATGTCTCCCTTATAAATTTCACCTTATTCAATTAACCCCCCCCCATGTTCCTAAGGGTTTTTTAATCCTCCAACACTTCTTTCCCTTTGGGGCTGTACAAATAGTGAGGCCTGCAGGTGTCTATCCAGCTCCAAGTAAGGCTGGGAAAGCCTTATCTATCGATATATGTACATATACATACATGCATATATACATATATATATACATATATATATACATATATGTATATACATATATATACATATATATACATATATGTATATATGTATATACATATATATACATATATATATATATATATATATATATATATATATAAGAGAGAGAGAGAGAGAGAGAGAGAGAGAGAGAGAGAGAGAGAGAGAGAGAGAGAGAATGAGAGGGGGGGGAGAATGAGATGAGAATGAGGAGAGAGAGAGTGTCTACTGACTTTCCATCTGTCCCTGGCCCCTAGCCTCCTCTAAAGGCCACTTGGTCACAGAGGCCTCTCTCCAAGTCCACAAGCAGCCCTGCGTTCTGAGGATCTGGCTGAATTCCTCTGTCTGACCTCTGTTTCCCTCACTCAGATACTCTTCATGGGAAATCAATGGTACCTTAGTCATACAAAAAGGTTTGGTCTGGGGAACCTTACTCCAGGGGAGATGTGCTTCAGGGAGGTATTTACTTAACTCCTTTTCCCAATGTGGTGTTCAAGTGATATAATCAATCAATCAGCATTTATTAAGTGCCTACTATATGCCAGGCACTGTGCTAAGCATTGGGGATACAATAAGAGGCAAAAAAAACCAGTCCCTGCCTTCAAGGAGCTTGCAATCTAATGGATGTAGCTAATTTTCCATTCATCCAGCACTAACTGTGCCCTGTGGGCAGAGTGCTGGGACTGTAGTCAGGAAGACTCAAATCCGGCCTCAGATATTTACTAGCTGGGTGACCCTGGATAAGTCATTAACTCTGTTTGCCTCAGTTTCCTCATCTGTAAAATGAGCTGGAGAAGGAAATGGCAAACCACTCCAGTATTTTTGCCGAGAAAACCCCAAATGGGGTCATGAAGAGTTGTATACGACTGAAAAAAGACAAGCAAAAATGTGCCAGGCCCTATGCTGAGTGCTTTGCAAATACTATTGTAGTCGATCCTCACAACTGTGCAATTATTATCCATATTTTACAGATGAGGAAACTGAAGCAGAGGTTAAGTGACTTGCCCAAGGTCACATGACTAGTGTCCGAGGCTAGATTTGAACCTAGGTCCTCCTGACTCTAGGCCAGGGCTTTTATTGACCTAGTATTTACACAGCAAAGGGCTTCCAAAGCACTTTACATACATTACCTCATTTGATCCTCACAACAACTCTGGGAGGGAGATGCTATTATTATCCCTATTTTACAGATGAGGAAACTAAGGCAGACAGAGGTTAAGTGACTTGCCCAGGGTCACACAGTAGGACTGAAACTCAAGCCAGCACTCTAGCACCTGTCCCACCTGGCTGCTTTCCAATGCTCCCTAGTCCAAGTCCCCGATACATTTCACAGAAACTGATAATTTATTCTAGGGCTCAAACACTCACATTCTCAGAAACTTCTTTCTACTGCAGTATCGTTAACAAAATTCAGAAATAAATAATATTCCAGGACTTGGAAATGGGACTGGAAAACTGAGTTCTCATGTGCAGCCAAAAGACTGAACGAAGTTAGGAACACCTTGGATGGGTGTTGAGCAGCTACTGTAATAATCTTGACCAACCCTGCCTCATCTCAGGTGGCCCAATGCTGCCAGGAAGCTCTGTGACCTCCCCATTCTTGCCTTTAAAAAGACAAGTATGCTGCTAGGTGATTTGAAATTTGCACTCAGCACCTTAGAGTGTGCAAAGCATTTTCATCACAATCACCCAGTAGATATTCATGTGTTTTTCTTTCCATTTTGCAGAAATTTCCATTTTTACACTCAGCAAACACCATCCAACTTAAAACACGAACCTGTTTTTCACATGTATAGTTCTTGTCCATCCAGACAAACCCCTCTTATTGAGAGGCTACCAGGGACCTAGCTGATCTCCATTACTGCCCATTGGCTTTAATCCAGTCCCTAATTTATGGGGAGGAAGCTATATAAACATAACCAGTAGGATTATCTGGGGTAGGGGGGTTTCCCATACGGCATCAGCTGCTAAGAAACTCCCATCGTCTAGAGGGCTACCTTTGAATCCTTTCCCCAAACCACCCTGGCTTCCTGATCACCGATGGAGAAATTCACTAGAGCACCCCTAGCTCTGTGTTGACGCTGTATTGTATAACTACTGCCTATATCTTCCCCTGGTCCACCTTTTTGATGGGGTACTATTTTCCTGACTTGAGGCTTTCTTTGTGTTCCACCCATTCTTCCCCTTCCCTGCTAGGGTCAAGGAGATCCTACATGTGTCATAAGTGAGCAGCCTTATTTGTTCCCAGCAACCTAAAGACATTATTCCTTGCCTGAATAATTTAAAGCCCAGCCTAATCTCTTCAGGGCCCTAGGCCAGTGGCAATTTGCATGGCTAATTAAGGTAAGATTGATTCATCTAGAGTTTTGTCCATGTGCTCAAAACAAGATAGGATTTTCAGAATCACCGAATGACCAGAGCCCATGGGGTGTCTTCAGATTGGCCAGAGTAAGTGTTCATTGCTACCGGAACATGTGCTGTGAAATTTTCTTGTGTTCTTTTCCTTTCCTCCTGGTGAGTTATTTGTATGGAATTCTGTTTCTGGTCATTTGGATGACTTGGGAAGTCATTAGAGTTGCCTATTAGTTTGTGGAAAATTGGCTACCAAAAAGGGAGAGGTTAATTTTGGTAGGGGTTCCCCGTGGTCTAGTTGTGCTGCTGTGTTTTGACTAATAAATAAGCTATAGGTCATCGCTCCAGGTACTGCTTTCAGAAAGGCTTCGACCATCTGTTGGCCAGTCTGTGCATTCTAGGCTAAAGAGACGCCTCTGAAATGGTTTCGTTAACTACTCTGTCCCTCTTTATGCTTCATTAGTCAAAAGGCCCTGATGAGCATGGGGGTATGTTGGATCTATAGCACAGAAACTGAGGCTAGTGGGATGATCAAATCCAGCCCCTGCCCAGGGAACGGAACTGAAAGATGGCAGATGTTACACTCATTCTGAAACACACATCAAGACAAAAGACAGATCCAACGTTTGTTTTTCACCCATTTCCTATCTAATATACACACGGCGCTGAGGCATAGTCACTAAAAAGAAACAGACAAAAGAAAACATTAGATTGAATATTGGAAGGAGCCTGAGCAATCCTCAGAGCTCACTAGTGAAGAAGTCAGTGGACAAATAATTAGGTGTGGACACGTGCTAGGTTTCCCATATGGTGGCTGCCCAGTTGAGGTCACATCTCTACCCTCTGGCTCCCTCCCCTCATCTGCTGGTAGGTTATGGAAAACAAGTTCATTTCTATACCTCTAGAAGAGGAAGCATGATGTAGCAAGCATTGGATTTTTGAGTCTGGAAGAGTTGGGTTCAAATCCTACTGCTGAAAAAGTGAAGGAAGGCAGCCTAGCTGTACCAGGTCTCAAGCTCTATTATAAATCAGTAATCATCCAAACAATCTGGTTCTGGTGAGTGGTCAATAAATGGAATACATTAGGTACCAAATATACAGCAGGAAATGACCACAGGAACTTAGTGTTTGGTCAATACAAAGTTCCAAACAGTTGGGGCAAGAACTCACTATTTGACAAAAAACGGCTGGAAAACTGGAAAGCATTTTGGCAGAAATAAGAAATGCACCAACACCTCACCCTATATACCAAGATGAAGTCAAAATGGGTTCTTGATTTAGACATAATGGGTGAGTATCATAAGCAAATTAGGGGAACCTGGAAAAAAATTACCTATGGATAAGGGAAGAGTTTATGACTAAACAAGAGATAGAGACAATCAGGAGAGGTAAAATGGCTGATTTTGATTATATTAAATTAAACAAGTTTTGCATAAACAAAACTAGAAGCAGAAAACCAGGAAAAATATTCTACAGCAAGTTTTCCTGATAAAGGTTTTATTTCTCCAACATAGAGGGAACTGAGCTAAATTTATAAAGATAAGAACCCATTTCCCAATTGATAAATGGTCAAAAGATATGAACAGGCATTTTTCAGAAGAAAAAACCAAAGTTGTCTATAGTCATATGAAAAAAAAAATGCTATAAATCACTATTGATTAGAAACATGGAAATTAAAACAACTCTGGAGGTACCATCTCAGACCTACTAGATTGGCTAATAGAATAAAAAGGAAAATGACAAACGCTAGAGGGGATGTAGAAAAATAGCGACATTAATGCATTGTTGGTAGAGTGGTGAACTGGTCTAACCATTCTGGAGAACAAATGTGGAACCACGCCCAAAGAGCTGTAAAACTGCGCATCAATATCCATCAGTACCCATCAATTTCACCATGAGGTCTGTACCCCAAAGAGATCACAGAAAAAGGACCCATATGTACAAAAATATTTATAGCAGCTCTTTTTGTGGTGGCAAAGAACTGGAAACTGAGGGGAAATGGGGAACAGTTGAACAAGTTGTAGTATATGATTGTGATGGAATACTCTTGTACTACAAGAAATGACAAGCCACATTATTTCAGAAAAACCTAAGAAGACTTTACATGAACTAATGGAAAGTGAAGTGACCAGAACACAGTAACAACATTGTAGTAATAATCAACTGTGAAAGACTTTACTCTGATCGATACAATGATCTACGACAATTCTGAAGGGCTCATGATGAAAAAAATGTCACCCAGAGAGAGAACTGATGAACTGAGTACAGACTGAAGCACAGGTTTTTCACTTTTTTTTTTGGCAACATGGCTAATGTGGAAATGTTTTGCATGACTTCACATGCATAACTGATAACATATTGCTTATCTTTTCAATGGGTGGGATAGGGACTGGAGGGAGGGAGAGAATTTGGAACTGAAAATGAAAATTTAAAAAAGAAACAAATCCCACCACTGATATTTGCTATCTATGTGACCCTGGGCAAATCACTTAATCTCTGTGAGTCAGTTTCCTCTTCTGTAAAATGGGAATAATAATACCTATAATATCTACTTCACAGGGTTGTGAGGCTCAAATGAGATAATGTAGGTTTTAAAAAGGTGCAAACCTTCAAGAATTGTACAAATTATTATTATTAGTAGTAGTGGTGGTGGTGGTGGTGGTGGTGGTGGTGGTAGTAGTAGTAGTAGTAGCAGCAGCAGCAGCAGTAGTAGTACGTTTGTCACATTACTGAAGAGAGACAATCAGCCCAACATTTTGAAACAAATAAATTAAGTTGCTGGGTTTACAAAAGGAGGCTGTACAAGAGGAGACTGTAGAGGAAAACCACCTAGGAGGGACTCCGGGGTAACAGTCCACAGTAGCTTTAGAACATAAATTATAAATAAAGGAACTGATGGTAAAATGATAGTGACATCCAGTCTGGGCTATTTGTTGCCCTTTAAGAAGAGAATGACTGCTAGCCTTTAACAAAACACTTCTCTTTTTCTATCCCAGTTGGGATCCAGAAGATCCTTTTATCCGTTCATAACTGGCAGACAGGTCTGCTTCTGACTTGACCCTTCTTTTAGCAGCTGACTCAATCCTTACCTGCACGACAGTTAATAAGGGTGGATGTGAACCCCCACCCCCCACACCCCCTGCAGTGCTGGGAACAGCACAATGTGACTTAACTAGGCTTTTGGGGAGTTAAAAATACAAGTTGCTTTGGCAAGGGTTTTGCAAAACACCTGCCTCCCAGGCTGTCCTCCCACTCAGTGACCTTGGGAAGGAGAGAACAGTCAAGTGGGAGGAAATTAGCATCTCTCTGAGGTAGCTTCCCCAAGCATCAATCCTACCTTTCTCTCCTTGCTTCCAAACAAGCCAGTTTAAGAACCTAAGGGAGATGCTGGCCTGGGTGGGGCGTCAGATCAAATGAGCTGCGGGAGGCTCACTGCTGGAGGGTGGAGCCCGAGCTGTGAACCTGCCACTTGCATTTTAGCTTAACAGGGATAAAGTGGTCTTTTGACAAGATTATCTATCAGGGTGACTGACACAGCTGGAAGGAAACACTCTGTTGGGGAGTCTGGGTGATGTGGGCTGGAGCAGCAGCTCTTAGACTTTACTGCCTGTGTGATCTTGACCAATTGCTCTGGCCTCAGGTTCACTGGTAAAGATGGACAGATGTGGTGGAAATAAGTACTTTGAGTCAGGGGCCCCAAGTCTAAACTCTGGCTGTCAGCTGTGAGATCTGGAACAAGTCGCTTTGCTTCTGTGCCTCAGTTTCTTCATCTGTACAATGGGTGGTGCCTTCTGTAAGCATGTGAACTGAAGGGTGCTTAGGGAGAGGGCACAGGGGTCTGGACCGCCACCTCCTACAGAATGGATGGATCAGCAGCCTTCCTGGAACAGGGTAAGGGTACCAACGATGTGCAGGACTGATTCTGCCATGGTGGGTCTTTGCTTCTCAAGCAAAAGTGTTCCCTGATGGCACCAAATGACAGCAGGGCCATTGAGACTAACTATATGGACAGTTGCTCTTGGAAGTACAGTAAATAAGAGAAAGTAAGAAGGCCAAACAGCCACCGTCCCCAGTGTCACGAGAGGGAGTGGGCCAGCTCAAGCTCAACAGGGCCTTGTCCAGAGAGCACCAGGATTCCTAGAGCAGAAGCAGGGTCACCATCTGGCCTCTAGCACAGCACGGTCCACAAGGCAGCCCACTGTGGGGCCAGCTCTTTTAGGCCAAGGCCCTTCGCCTGCCCCGTTCTGGCCACAGTGAAGCTCCAGACGTATGCCCAGGCCCTGATGGCTATGACAAGATAAGTAACCCCATTGGCCATGGGGTCAGCTGAGAGGATGCCCAGCCAGACCAGCTGAAAGCTTCTGGTCCCAACAACTGAGGCATGGTTTTTAATCAGTTAACACAAGAAATGGCTTCCTTGAGCCGTAGTTTCCAAAATATGGGCCAAAGGGACAGCCTTGGAAACGTCTTAGGCTTTCCCTTCCAGAAAGGGCAAGAATTTCCATCCCAAGTAAGCAGATTCTCCTGTTGGTCTTCTGAAAGTAGTTTAGGTTCATAGGATTTATTTGTGAAAGGGACCACAGAGGTAACAGAATCATAGATTTAGAGGTACAAAGAACTTAGAGGTCATTCCAAACACTTCATTTTACAGAAAAGGAGACCAAGGCTCAGAGGAGTCAAGTGATTTGCCCAAGGTCACAAAGGTAGAAAATGGTAGGTACAGGATCCAAACGCAGGTGTTTTCAACCCAAGGTCAGGGGCCTTGCCACTCTATTTCCACTATTAAAAAACAAACAAACAAAAAACCCCCTCTATAACCTGTGTCCCATTAGCCCTGATAAATCTCTCCTTGGAGGGTACCTATGTTTATAGCCTTCTATAACTAAATACTGCGTGTGGCATAATCCTTCCATTATGACTGAAGGATAACCATGAAAAATTAAGTTTTAATGAGCAAAACTGCTTGAGGTTTTTAGTAGCCAGAATTTGAAAGAGCTGAGCTCATCAGGATGAAGATTTATAGACAAAGGCTAAACACGAGAAGCCAGGGGTAATGCCTGCCAATCCCTAGGTTTCAGAAGTTTTCCAAAGGTGAATCAAAGGTATGAGGGGAGGAAGGCCTGAAATGAAGGGAGGAAAGGGAAGGGAAACCAGGATTTCCAAAGCAGCTGGGCAAATGCTGAATTATGGAGGAGCAGATCCAAGGATCCGAGCAAAGAACAGAGCGGCTTCCTCCCTGCTGGTAAAGTTGATGACTGAAAACCCTGGCAGAGGTCGGGTGTTTGAAGCACACACTTTTGGCCTGACAAGGCTATTCATCTAGGACTCCATCCCAAAGCCAGTGGTGCCTAATTGCAAGAGATTTTTAACAAATGGAAGCGTGTCATAGAGATTAAAACTGGTAGAAAATTTTATTATTTCAACCCGTATTTAGTTATTAATTGTACTGTTGCTGGTAGAAGGGTAACATACCTAGGTTTTGTTTTTAATTTTTAGTAAAACTCCTATCTAACCCCTGCTTTAATACACATTCTGCCTAATTTCATTCGAGCCAGTGACTGCCTTACTCATCTGCATAGCTAGAAGTATGATGAAATGCAGAATGCCACAGGGGCTGCTTTTTGAAAACAGACATTCTCTTTTGCCCAGTGGTCCATTTGTAGTTCTCATTATGACAATGCACGGGAGAAGAACTGTGGCAGAAGTCAATGTTATTAAAGGAAGGTCAGCCGGGGGTCAAAACAACCCAGTTAATACTTCTCCAGCACCCCTATATTTCAGGTGGCTGATGATACATTAGGAATCTTTGGGTGGAAAGTAAACTCAGAGTGATCTTCAAGCAAAGTGCTGTTTCAGAAAGAAAACAAAGCAGCTGCCTGGAGGGGAAGTGGGCCCCAGAGCTCAGCTGTAGCCTGTCTGCCTTCCTCTCTCTATTTCTCCCTCCCCCCATTTTCTCCCTCTGTCTGTCTCTCCTTCTCCCCTTCTCTCTTCATCTGAAAAACCAAAAGGTCTTTGTGGGACAGAACTGACTGTTTTCAGGATGAAAACCATCCTGAATGTATAAGACCTCTTACTAGACAGGAAACCCAGGATCTTCCTGCTACCCCATTTTGCGGCTGCTTATTTTATGAAGAAAAATTAATCTAAAGCATGAAACAGTTCAGTTGCAGATTTAGTGTTTTTAAAAGCTCCATACACTGATCTGTTCTTTACTATGAATAAGCTGAGCCAGTCCTCGGGAGTCGATCCCTCCAGAGCTGCTGGCTGATGCTGGAGGACACAAGACAGAGGGCTAACGTAATGGATGCTCTGGAACACATCCAAAGCTCAGTGTATAAATTATTCTTTTCTAGGGCCCAGCGTTCCCTCTCCTAGGGCCTGCAGATGCCTCTGGCTTGGGCTCTTTTATTCGGAGCTCGAATGCCCCTGCTGGGGCCTACCCTGGCCCAAACGAGGCCAGGGTTGAAAAGGGCTTCTCTTGCCCCCATACCACCCCTCTTGTCATCTGACAACCATTCACTGCCAAGGTGCCAGTGGGGTCAGCTTGGCAGAGCCCGAGGTTTCTGCAGGTTCTAACACAGCAGTGAGGAAGGGCGGCTCTAAGGTCTTCCTGCCCCCTCTGCTCCAAAGGGAGAGATCATTCCCTAAATGTTGTCGTAGGGGACGGCCAGGCCAATGTTATAGTTGTAACCAGCCACTTCATCGTAGGACGAGCGGCAAATTGGAAGAATGCTTTCAGGAGCCAACTGGTCCATGGAAAACTCATAGGCATAGATGATTCCTCGGTGCCTGGAGAAAGCATAAAAAAAGACATGAGGGAAAGAATGCCAAGAAAGATACAAATGATCAATAGCATAGGATTAAAAAAACCCATTATTAATAACAAAGGTAAATAATTAGAAATGGGATTCTGTCCACGGTTATTCATCTGACACCCACATCTCTGAGCATTAATGGTGGATGGAAATGCAAGGCATCCTTCCCCCCCCAGCCAATGCTGCTTCGGTATATCCCCTTTAGGAACCTGTAACATGATGAGTATTTGTGTCTGTATCATTATGAACTGGTGAGGGAATGCAGAGAACAGAGTGTTTGCCCTCTGTTTGCAATCTGAGGATCTCACTGTCAAATAGATGGTTCCACTCTGATACCTGGATTTACAGGCAGACTCCACTCCCTCAGTGACTCCCCTGTGGTCAATTCCACATGGATGTTCTCTAACAAGTAAAAATTCTCTGGGTACAAACCTAAGCCTCGGCACGAAGCAGCTAGTAAGTGGCGGAGTCAGGACGTGAACTCTGATGGCTTGAGTCTAAAACCAGTGATCCTTCCACTAGGGCTCCCAAACTTTTTTACCCCTGAACAATTCATGCTCACCAGTAAGCCCTACCCTGGTCAGGCTGGCCAACTGACCTTCGATGAGCGGTCAAGTCATCATCCAGAATGCTAGCCCCTCGGGGGCTCTTCTCATCAGGGATGTTGGCTGTAATAAGGCTGTGTGTATCAAACCAGATGTGACGCACAGGGTGTCTGGAATAGCGAGGGTGGGAAGACAACTCTTAAACAGACACATTCCCCTCAGATTAAGAGAATCTCACACCTTATCATTTACCCAGCACTATCACAGCATCACACAGCTTAGAGCTGGAAGGATCCAGAGAACTTGCCTCATTTTAGGCAATTTTACAAATAAGAGAAAACTGAAGCTCATGAAGATTAAGCGACTGATCCAAATTCATGCAACTTGGGAGGGGGGGCACAGCTAGGCCTAGAAGCTAGGTTCTCTGACTGTAAGCATCTTGAGGGGAGAGAGACTGGTCTTATAAATCTATGCCTCAGTTTTCTCATCAATGGATTGGGAATATGGATTCTCAGAATGTCTTGCAAAGGGCAGATATTTAAATATTTTAAAAATTAAATTGAATATTGTTGGTGTGGAGTGATAAGGGTCTGCACTGGTATGGCAGCACTGAGAACAGAAACAAAGAGATGGATATGAGAGGTATTAAAGAAGAAGAATTGACAAGATGCAGCATTTAATTTGAGATGGGATGTGAGAAGGAGAAATAAGGATGACTCGGGTTTGGAGCTTAGATGACAGGGAGAATAAAGAGGAAGGTCAGGAGGGCTAGCTAGTGCAGAGAAAGGACAATGAGCTTAGTAAACATGGTGAGTCTGACTTGTCTATAAGGATAGTGGAAATGTGTATGGCAGCTTACAAGAGAGGGCATGGCTATACAGACAGAATCTGGAGTAAAGGAGGTAAACGTGAAAGCTGTGAACATGGATGGTTCTCCATGGAAGAGATCACAAAAGGAGAAGAGGCTGAGGTCTAAACCTGATTCTGATGGAAATGGCTCCTTTGTCACAGAATACTCAAAGAGCTATGGGATAAACCGGGCAGCCTTTTGTGAAACAGTCAAGGAAGCCAAGGCTGAGACAGCCTCACAAAACAGATACAAACCTCCAGCTTAAACCTGCCTTCATCTGAATCACTCCCTCCTAGCAGACTCCACTCTCATGAAGTTAAGGAAATAAGTTCTAACTAGTATCTGCCAGAGGCCTCAACCGTGAAATCTCAAATCTAGTGAAATAGAATTCAGGTCATTTGTAATCGTGGCAAAGGAACCCACGGAGCCCATTGTGGGATGGCGCCAGTGACCCGGGTTTAGGAGCTCTCTCAATGGCACTAGTTTATTGGTCAAAGGCTGGGGTAACTGTCAAAGGCTACTGCAAATGTGGTAGATCACTCTGGAAAGTAAACAGTGGCATTAAGGAACTATGGCCACTAGATTCCATCACACCTTCCAGGATTCTACGCAACCTTAAGATGTGTCACTTCCCTTTCTCAGGTCTCAGTTTCCTCATCTATAAAATAAACTAGTGGATCTATAAAGCTCCTCCTTGATGTAACTCTATGGTCCTGGTTTGCCAATGCTGAAAATTTAGGTGGCTTCTAGCACCATCTGGTGGAAAATCAGTGCATCACATGAGAAACACTCCAAAAAGGAAACCCCTAAGGTGAGCTTCTTTTGAAAGGTAGGGAGAATGCCAGAGTTAGAAAACACTGGGGTGTAGCCCTGGCCCACCATGCCCAGGGCTCCAGCAACCTCCTCCTGTCATTAAAATCTTCATTCGTCTCATGGCTGCATCTATGGGAGGTGCAAACCACTATACACGTGGATGTCATGGCCATCTTTGGCCTTCAATTATGTCAGAGGTGCGATAAAAGAAAATGCTGGCTTGTCTTTCAGTCCTCTGAAGCTGCCTCATGCAGCACGTTAACACCTAAGCCAAAGGGGAATTCCATTTTACTCCTTCTAGTGATTGTAGTTTGCTTCTGATCACAATAAAAGTAATGTGCTTTTCAATGTCAAACTATGAACAATTTCACCAACTTGTTCCAAAAGAACATTAAGCACTTTAGAAATGCCCCACCCGGTCAGACCCAACAGAACCCTCTGTGGGCAGGCATGGGCACTTTTTTAAATAGCAGGAATTTTATTGTTGCTATTATTATTCCCTTAATTTACTATACCTCCATCACTGTGACTTTGCTTAAATTCTTGAAATTATTTCTATTTCCTCTGTAGACGACTACTCAGTGGCATGCTTAAAATCCCAACTTTCTCCTAGGTTGCGGGCAAAGGAAATGATTCTTAGGTGTGACTGCACATTTTCAGTGCAAATTCTCCTCTTTTCTTCATTGGTTTCTGAGCAAAACTCTCCAGACTGAACAGAAGATCACACATACCCATGCAATTATAAACTCTATCTGAAGTCCTATACCAATTTAGCAGGACTTCTACTGGCATCGACAAGCAATGTGTTGTAATGGGTAGAGTTGGCCTCCAAGCCAGGAAGATCTATATTCAAGTCCTGTTTCTGGCACCCACTGGCTGAGTGACCCTCTCAGTTCTCCAGACACCTCTCTAAGACCTGAAGTAGCAGAGAAGGGAGAGGGAGTGGCCTATACCAAAGTACTCATGTATCCCGGTCCTTGGTCACTGATGTCATGGACAGAGATCACAGCTGGAGATGGCCAACCATGCTCTCCTACCCACTGCACGGTGACATGTGAAGGCTGCTCAGCAATCCCGAACATCCTCACTAAGAAACCTTGTTCTCAGGACAAGCCAAGTACATCCGAGATAAAGGCCCCTGGTTTTTTACCTCATTTAAGATAGATCCTACCTTGGAACTGGGGGTATCTGAGGAAAGGGCATGAACACTTCACAAGTGCATACAGAGGAGCCATAGAGAAATATTCTTAGCTCATTCACCTGTAATGACCTGGGCTTGGACTCTATGGCAATAAAATCACCTGAAGAAATGGAATTACCTGGCGTGCATTTCCCAAAGCTTGTTACCCATCCGCTGGTCCCAGACACAAACCAGGCCTTCCTCGCCCCCACTGACAATTTTCCAGTCGTCCATCTGAACAGCAGAGACTCCTAACTGGTGAGCATAGAGTGAACACATGGACATACTGTTGCGCAGATCATACACCCTCACCCTGAGTAAAGACATGATAAACACAGGAATGGAAGTGTACTGTCAATTTTGCTGCTTTAGGTTTTGAAAAATATAGAATTACATCACTTAGAGACACGTAGAGAAAGGAGATAAAAGAATATTGCATAAACATGAGAGCACACTGGCATACGATGTTGGAATGAGGCTGTGTTAATGTATCCTCCCCTGACTCCATCCACAAATGTTTAATTACTGAAATTACTCAAAACCCAACCTCAACAGCATAGTCTAAGGTGTAAAAAGTACAAGGGTAAGCTTCCTTCCTTCCCATCGTCTGGGACCCAGGGCCAGTCCCTTTCCTGGGACCCAGTTTCTTCACCTGCTAATTAGGGATTAGCAGCACCTGTCCCCAGTGTGCGCAAGATTTAGACTGTGAAGGAAAACTTCTCACTCTGTGACACGTGAATAACTAACATGTGTTCAAAAAGCCAGTTTACACGCTAATTACCCAAGAATTGCATGAGGACAATATTACAATACTGACAATATTTCGTCAGGCGCTGGAGCGCTAGTCAAATGGATGGACTCTTATTATTTAGAATATCATGAATAGAAAATGAAGCACTTTTCATAATTCCACACAAAAGTACACAGATGAAAACAAAAAGGAGTCCTGAGAGGACCACAGCAAACAGCCACTTTGTTAGGTCCGCGTTTAATGCAGTCTACTGCCTCCTCTTTAAAAACGGCATGTGTTAGTTTACGGTTTCCTGTACCATGTCCTCTCAGGGCTTGCTGACGACTACCTCCACAAGAAGAAGACATGATTTCCCTCTTATAAAGGAGGAAACTGAGGCTCAAACGTGAAAAGTGACTCTCCAGACTCTCTGGTCACTGCTCCATCCACCTGACCACTGGGCCTCTCACACGACCTACGAGGACAAATCACGTGGGGTGGACTTTGCCTCCTTCTCAGAGAAGCTCCGGAGTGGGTATAAGCCACGACAATTCACCTGTAGGTGCACTTTTAAGAAAACAGCTACGGTGCGAAGGAGAGAGTGGTGCATTTGGAGTCTGAAGGGCTGGGTTCAAGTTTGACTCTGCGCTTATCAGCAGTGTGACTGTGTTTATAGAAACCTACTCTCCTCTGTGCCTTGGCTTCTTAATCTGTACAAGGGGGATAATAACACCTGTGATACCTTCTCTGAAGCACAGCCCCTCAGGCTGGATAGATTTGTTGTAAGGAGCACAATAATGCACACACAGCTGCCTGCAAACCCCAAAGCAGCGATTCATGCCATTCATCGTCTTCCCTGCCTTGTCATCTACCAAAGGATAAGCTTTCCCGAGAGGGGCGTGGGGGAGGCGAGCTGCACGACGAGGGTGATGGGTCTACCAAAGGTCAGCTCTTGAGCAGAATTAGAGAGTTCTAGGACTGGGGCGGTTTGGGGAAGAGCCAAATTTCCCATGTGCTGTCCACAGAGATGGTTGGAAGGACTGGAGAGTTGTTCTCAAATCTTAGAATGGAAAAGAAAGAAGTGTGCAGCATGGAGTCCTTCCTCTAGAATGTGTTAGGGGTGAGCAAAGGTCTAGCAGCCTTGGCGGCTCCCGTAAAGGGCTACTCTGCGGGACAGCGAGGTTCCCTCATTTAGATTTGGCTATTAGGAAAACAAAGGCAAACTCAAATCTGTCCACAAGTTCAGAGTCTGCCATCTGTTTTTCATTTGGATAGCAGTATGGATAACTCCAAAGAAAATAAACAAATAAACCAGAAGATACCATTGTTGGGCTGTAAATGAATAAGAGGCCCCCCCAAGTTCCCAGGGAAATAAGTTGTTTGGAAAGGAAAATATTTCTGGAGGGCACCTACGAGGCAAAGTTGTAGCTTCCTTCCTATGGGCAGTACTGAGGGCATGGACTGGCTCGTTTTAACTCAGTCAACTAGATATGAATCTCAGGTAAACACAACAGTCAGCTTCAAACCTGGGACAACTAGGTAAAGCCGACACTTCAGCACTAAATCAATCCACTCCACGGACTGAGACCCGGGAAACAGAGCCAATGGGCACACAGACATGCCAAAAGGGACAGTATCCAGAGGCAAAAAAGAAGCCGGGGCAGATATCACAAACACACATCTAGCTTGTGTTTCATCAATGTAGTCTGCTGAAAAGAAAAATAATTGGTCCAAAAGCTGTAATTGTGTTATGTTTAATATTCATGGTCTAGCTGGAGTACTGTTCCAAAGCTCCCCCTCCTAGCCCCTCTCTAATGAAAATCACTCCATAGGAGCCTGCTCTATTTCGCCAATTAAAACAAAAGACACCAGCACCATCCAAAGACTCCAACCGAGTCGCATCCATCTGATGGGCAGGAAAACGTGCTGGATCCGAGATGGAGGCACGCTCTGGGTGGGTCTATCGTCCGAGCTCTGAATAACTTATTCTGACCCTTACAGATGGAGTCAGCGGAGCATTTAGCTTGCCTGCTCCCGCTCCCTCTGACAGCAGGCCATACCATGAGCACACCGCAGCGGAACATTAACAGAGCAAGATGGAGGCTCAGAGACTCTTCTTCTCATTGGTTTGGCTTGGAAAGTCCCATCTGACAAGAAAGGTTCATTGTATTTGATAGGACAGTTGGTGGCCAACCTGAAGCCCATTCAGACTCTGGCTTGGTCAGTTTATTAAGGATCTGACCTTCAGCTATGTTTCTATCCAAAAAAGCATCCAGGAGAGAGGGAGAGATGAAGGAGTGAGGCATTCATTCAAATTGAGCCTTGCAAAATAAAAGATTCTCCCCACCCCAAATCCCCACTAAATACAGGACAGGAATGAAGGCATATTCAGTCTGGTTTCAGTGACAGTGAGTGGCTACAGCTATCTATTCTGGTACATAAAGAGATGTCTAAAACCCTCTTTCAAGTAGCATTTTTGATCCCTCGTTAATGATTCCATTTAAATAAGATAACTAAAAAAAGACAACACATTTTAAAGAAACACTGACCCATTTAATTCAAGTAAGTTAAGACCAGAACATTTTTTCATCTTTTTAAACCTCACACTCAAATAAACCTTCAGCGAATGCTTACTATTACTAGTGACTTCAATTCAATAAAGTGATTAAGAAAGCACCTACTATGTTGAAGACTCAGTGTTAGGTGCTGGACAACAATTTCACATATACTAGTGTCTGACTAGTATAGATGACCTAAAAAGGAAAAACTAAAAACATATTTCAATGAGCTAGACAGTTATTACTAAAATTCAACAAGGCATGCTTTCACTTGAGTCCATTTTAATGGTATACTTATTAACGCTATATATGCTGGACTTTTCACAGGTCCCACTAACACAGAGACCTATGACTTTAAAGAATCCAATACGTCAACATTAATTTCCTAAGAAATGCCCTTCAATTCAATGCCCCTGACCCTAAGTTTACTGAGAAATAAGATAATTCAAAGAGAAATGATTGTCACGGAGAGAATGTCAGCTCTCCCGAGGTTCCCTTGGCAACCTGCTGCTGTCCCCGAGGTGGGCCCCATCACTGTCTCCTACTTTTGCTGTGGGCCCTCGCTGCAGCGCTGACTTCATCTGAGAGATTACCACCATGAAGACTGTTGTAGAAACAGAGGCAGGGCTGGGGGACCTCAGAGGCCCATAGCTGTTCTCCAGGCACACCTGACTTAAACTATTCCCCCTGAAAAAAGGGGCTTACTTCCTCTACCTCCTAAGTGCCTCAGAAATGGCATAATTCTGAGGTCCTTCCTAATCTACAGCCTCACTGAACTCACTCTTGTCCCCGTTTACATCCATTCTCTCTTGCCCTAATCTCAGTGGGAAAAGGCACAGATACTGTTAAAACAAAAGAGCCCAGACTGCATCTGATTTAATGGAGCCACACAGAATCCCCATCGGGTCCCTCGGCCCAGCTCCGGGCTCTGCTCTCGGCCACTGAGCTGCAACAGCCAACGAGGACAGAGCTGGCAAAGCTCCACCCAAGGTTTTCCCTGATGATTCCTCTGCCATCAGACCTCATCTACACACAGGGTTACCCCCTTCTTTCCTAGAGATTAATTTCATCATTAATGAGGAGTTTCAAAAAGCAGCATGATGTAGTGGGAAAAGGATACTGGATTTGGACTTGGGAGTAAAGAAGTCTTGGGGTTCTAAACTGCTAACTGGCAAGTCATTTAACCTCAGAGCCTCAGTTTTCTCACCTGTCAAATGGGAAGAAGAATCCTCACACTACCACCTCATAGAGTTCTTACGAGGAACTGACAAACTGTAGAGCATCACGGGAAATGTGAGCTCTTAAACAAAACTTAAGACCTAAGAGGCAGCATGGGACAGAATCCTGCCATGGGGTCTGGATCCCACACCTCAGACCCTCACTGGCATGTGATGGGCAAGTGACTTTACCTCTAAGAACCTCAGTCTCCTCATCTGAGGAATGGAGAGAAAAATTCTCAACAAGTGGATGGGGAAGGACAGTGCTTTAAAAACCTAGAGGGATTTTTTGTTTTAATTATCAAGCCTAACATTCCCAGAAATGGTCGACCCCTAATTTTAATTAATGTTGAAAATTACTCAAAACTGAATCATTTTTTAAAAGAAAATATTTTTTCTACACTTGGGCTTAATTTAGATGTCAAAATATCTGGACAGTTTTATGGACTTTTACTCTAATGCTATTTATGAAGCACAAGCTCCAATGGGGGCTTGTTTTATTTTTCACATTAGAAAGGTAATTTCAGATTTTTTAAATGACACCCCGGGAAGTCCTTCCTATTCCTATTAGGGCACCAAACGTTGCCCTTTTTTTTTTTTAAAATAAAACATTAAACTCCTTGAGAACAGGGCTGGCTTTTTTGGTGTTACATGTGTATCCCCAGCATCTGGAACAAATACACTTGATAGGTGGGGGTGGAACTGAATTGCACTGGGATCGAATGGGATAATATATATAGAGAGAGAACTTTGCAAACCTTCAAGTGCTACAAATGTGTGTGTATATACATATACGTATATGTGTGTGTGTGTGTGTGTGTGTGTGTGTGTGTGTGTACACATATATGTATATGGGTGTGCGTGCAGTGGGATATGTATATATCAGCTGTAATGAGGTGGCTGAGTGGTGCAGTGGATACAGCACTGGGCTTGGAGTCAGGAAGAACCAAATTCAAATCCAGCCTCAGACACTTCCTAGCTATGAGACCCTGGGCAAGTCACTTACCTATGTCTGCCTCAGTTTCCTCAACTTCAGAAGGGGGATCTCAATAGCATCTACCTCCCAGAGTAAAGTGCTTAGCATGGTGCCCAGTGCATGGTAAATGTTACTTCAATGTCATTACTGTCATTATTCTACGCTCACTACTGCATGTACTTTGCAAACATGATCTTCATCACCTTCACTGAGCTGTTTCTTTTCCAGAATACATTCACAATTTCTTTCCTGGCCCTGTGATGTCAAGATGACTCAGTCCTCACCAATTCCCTCCCCTTCCTATATATACTATTGTGGCTGTTGAAAAGCTCCCCCCTCCAGCCATGTTTCATATCACACTTTAATAAAAGTCACTACTTTGATCCCAGCACGTATGTTCCCAACCCACATCTCATCAATGATGCCCCCGCATCACTGCTCTGGGAACCCCTTGGGGATCAGATGCTGCTTTCTCTTGGGCCCCACAAAAACAATCACAACTCCGCTATTCTCACCTGTGGAGAGAGATTTTAAAACCCTGTATGTCAGGTGTATCACCTCCTATTAAAATGGACTTACCGTGACAGATAATTAGGTCAGATTTTTAGACTCCAGAGTGACAAGAGTGCCCTTTTACACATGACATTTGGCTCCTGCTTAGGGGATGGAGCACCTAATTAGGGATCCCTGCTCTAGGGGGAAAAGTCTGCTCTACTGAGTATCTATAGTTGACAATCCAATGTGCAGCTGCTAATGGTATTACAACTTGGCTCAAAACTCTTCCTCTGGTTCCTAATTGGGCCTGTGTATGCAGAGAGCAGGGGTCTCTTCTCTGCTCCACTGTTCTGGTTCCCTGTGAATCTAGCTGTGACTGAACACCCAAATGCTCATGTTGTAAACAAACTCTGCACGAATAAATCTATAATCCCAAAGCTTTTCATTTGGACATCGCAAGTAGCCTTCTGCATTTACTCTCCCAGAAAACGAGGCGCTGCCAAGGCCCCGTGGGAAGAAGGGTATCAGATAAGCTTGTGTTCTTTGTAGGCCTTGCACAAATCAACACGTAGCTCGCTTTGGTAACACTAATACACGAGATTAAAACTATAAATTGATTTGTTTGTTTTTGTTCAGCCACATGGGGAGGCCACTCATCAAACCTGGCTTTGTAAGAGAAAAATAGCCTGGCCTGTCTGCTAGATGATCACGTTACACCTATCAAAACATCAGCTGTCTTCAGACGACTAAGAAAAATGATGGAGTATTCTCTTTACCAACAAAGTATGCAGTGTGCTTGCATTATCTTTGCCCTGAAAAATGGGGAGGGTTTGGCGAGGGGGGTGCCGAAACATTGTTTGATAAAATAATTATTTTTGCAAGCTGCTGCACTGGCGGGACAGAGGTCTGGGAATTGGCAAGAGGAAGCATCCGCCTCACAATCTGATCCCCACCACCGAACCAGACCACCACCTGCAGCCTGGTGCCGAGCACTGGGAGAAGGCGGGGTGCCATTAGACACTGGCCCGTCGCCATTCCGCATCTCTTTGGGGCACTGGATCAGACACTGCAGATAACTGGCCAAAAAAACAAAACCGGGGGAAAAAAGAAAACCCAAAAATTGGACTCAGAGGGTCTTTTCAAAACTTTAATCCTTTCGTGCTGACGGTTCCCGGTGTGCCCATCGCTGGCAAAGCACACTGCACAGGGAAAGCCTGACTCCCTAAGCCAACGAGCTAAAGGGAAGGCCGCTAATCAGCTAAATAGAGCCTGGAACTTGTTCACAAAAAGTCTGTCTTTCTCTCTCTCTCTCTCTTTTTTTTTTGGTCACTGGAGGGACACCATAGTGTTCTGAAATACACTCCTGACATCATTTGGCAAACAAACTCATTTCACTGAACATGATTCATCCCTCAGGTTATTGTTTTTAATATCAGAAAGTGAGCTCTTAAATGCCAGACAAATTTTGCAGCAGGGGGAAAAAATATTCCAAGTGGTCTCTCTGGACCCTCCACCAACTGTGTCCACCAAATGGCTTAAAAGAAAATCTTCCCATGATGCTCTCAGAAAGAAAGCAGAGAGGCAGAGATATCCAACGATTACCTAATACCAGGCTCTCCAAGCTCATGGAGACAGTGTATGCAGGAGGAGGGGAAGGAGGGGGAGGAAGAGGAGAGAGGAGGAGGAGGAGGAGGAGGAAGATGAGAAAAAGGAGAAGGAGAAGGGGGGAGGGGAAGAGGAAGAGGAGGAGAAGGAGGGGGAGGAAGAAGGAGAGGAGGAGGGAAGAGGCAGGAGGAAGAGGAAGGAGGAGGAGAAGGAGGAGGGGGAGGAGAACATGAACCAGAATCCGGGGTGGGAGCCCATTCATTTCTGGAGAGCGCTGCTGTTAGTTCCAACATACCTCCTGTCCTTATTTCCTGCGACCAGAAGGTGTGGGGGGCTGTTCCGGAGGTTGACACATGTGAAGTCCCCCAGGGAGCTGCCCAGTGTGGTCAGGCACTGACTCGTCTGCAGGCTGTACAGCAGTATCTGTCAGGAAAAAAGAACAGCCCCTGCACACGTGGACCCAACATACCAGGGACCAGGCCTGGACCAAGTGGCTTTTGCTTCGGGATAAACCAGGGCAAGATGAGAGGCCCTCGGACTGGACCGAAGATGTTTTACCCGTCACAATTTCCCAACCATCCCTGGGATGACGATGTTATGGGGACTCTGCAAACTGGAGGACAGGTATTCTGCTGGCTAAGGAACACGTCAAAAGGAGGAGAAAGCCGCCATTGTGCTCATTCCCTGAATCTTGGGAAGGTTGTGCAGAAACTTGTAACTGCAAAAGTCGCCAGCTATCTCTGAAATGGCCCCAAGGGGAGAAATGCATAAAGGCTTACAGGGAGTGGAAGCTGAGTGCCGCCCAGACACCCCAAAAAGAAGGATTCTAAGAATAAAGGCAGGAGAAGCAGCGGCACTGGGGTTACCTTCAGGACAAAGAGGGATGAGATCAGAGGATGGAGAGCATCTGGACTTGTGGTCTGAGGCTCCAAGTCATAAGCCTGGCTCAGTCACTCAGTGAATCTCTCTGGGCCTGTCTCCTCATCTATAAAATGAAGGGATTGGCCTTGATGGTCTCTAAGGTTTGTTACTGCTCTAAAATCTGTGAGCCTATGACCTGGTCCATTGCCCTAATTTTACACCTGAGGAAACTGAGGCCCAGACATGCAACGTGCCCAAAGTCATGCAGGTAGATGAAGGGCACGGGAAGGGAATAAACGTTTACATAGCACCTACTGTGTGCCAGGTACTGTGCTGAGCACTTCACCAATACTGTCTCATTTGGTCCCCACAACAAGCCTAGGAAGCAGGTGCTTCCCCATTTTGCAGACACTGAGGCACAGAGAGGTTAAGTATCTTGCCCAGGGTCACACAGTAAGTGTCTGAGGCCAGATTTGCTAGCTGCCAAACAATTCCTTCCTTCCTTCAACAAACATTTACTGAGTTCTTACTATGTCCAAGAAATAGTACTAAATGAGATTAAACATACAAAAAGGGTCGCTGGGTCTCCAGGGCTTGACAGTCTTGTAAAGGGGTGGAGGATGGGTAAGGTGTATATCAATAACTGTAATTCAAGATAAAAAAATGAAGATATAGTAAGAGAGGCTCAAAGTGCTGCAGAAGTCCAAAGAGAGGGTTTGGGGTCTCTGGGAGGGCTTAGGAAAGACAGAGCACTTGATCTGTGTCTTCAGTGACGCATGGTAATAAGACAAGCAGATCTGAGGAGAGACAGTTTAAAACGCCCAGAGGTAGGAAAGCAAAAGGTATGTTCAGAAAATGTAAATATTTAAGAAAGATCTGAATTATATTAAGCAACACGGTAGGAAAAATGGATCTCACCATTTCTTTTTAAAAATTATTTTCCAAATAATTCACCATACTGGCTACTGAAATTGCTCTTATAAATAGTGAATTGCTTAAAATAAAATCTTCCAGTAGTACTTTTAAAAATGAAGAAGCAGCCACAGCAGCTGTTAAATATTACATTGTCTAAATTTATGCAAAGGAAGCTAGGTGGTGTACTGGATAAAGCATTGGGCCTGGAGTCAAGAGGGCCTCAGTTCAAAACTGGCCACAGACACTTATTAGCCATGTGAACCTAGGCAAGTCACTTACCCTGTTTGCCTCAGTTTCCTCATCTGTAAAATGGACTGAGGAAGGAAATGGCAAACCATTCCAGTGTCTTTGCCAAGAAGACCCCAAATGGGGGCACAAAGAGTGACCTGACTGAACAATGACAAAATTTACGTAGGCAGTGTTCATAGCATCAGGACTGAGCTCTGGGATGTGGCCACTGGATTATGACAACCCTCCACCCCTACCCCAGGGAGAAGCTCCATGTTCAAGTTACACCGGGAGAAACTAAAAGATTGTTTTAAAAACATTACCCCCATGGACACTGTCCCATCCTCCCCCCTCTATCGGCTTCCACCCATTGTTTAGGAAGCATTGATCTCATTAGATATCCACAGAGTAAGAAGAAGACAGCTTATCAACTCATCTCCACATACATACATACATACATACATACATACATACATACATACCTCGGATCTTACTCCCACGTTACTGTTTATGTTGGACTCTTCATGACCCCATTCAGGGTTTTCTTGGCAAAGGTATTACAATGGTGTGCCATTTCCTTCCCCAGCTCATTTCATAGATGAAGAAACCGAGGCAAACAGGGTGAAGGGATTTGCCCAGGGTCACCCAGCTAGTCAGTGTCTGAGTCCAGATTTGAACTCAGCTCTTCCTGACTCCAGAGCTGGCATTCTATTCAATGCACCACCTAGCTGCCCCTCCTGGAGCCTTTGTTTCCTCATTTGCAAAATGAGGGGGAGGACAAGATGGCCTCTTAAGCCCTTGCAGCTTAATGATCCAAAACCATAGTAAAGCCAGATGCAAGAAATGATGCTAAACTATTTTGAGCATTAATTAGCTTGTGAATTCTGGTTTCCAGTGGATCTGCACATCTCTTCTATCAACTGACAACAGATCTGAACAGGATGGAATCATTTACCTTTCTCTATTAAAAAGAACTAGGAAACCAAGTTAGAGGGCATGACCTTGCAGTAGGACTTGGATTTCAACTCCTGGATTTATTTACCAGAGGCTTTAGGGTACTGTATACCTTAAACGTTCTGTATGTTACAGAAACAAACACACTGAGCAGCACTGTCCCTGCCTTGAGAACTATTTGTCTCACAGATATCTATAGAAACAATTAATATCTCAAATCTTGATATAGTATTAGAACTACTGCTGCTGAGAATTTCTGAAAGTAACGGCAAGTTTATTATGATTCAAGATTAAAGAAAAAGATCTAGGAAACAGCTGAAAATAAAAAATTTATGTGCATCAGTGAGATGAATTCCAGTAATTTTTCTCTCAGATCAATAAGAAGACAATCTAATAATGAAACAACTATCATTGACAATTAATAACCCAAGAGGACATAATTAGGGAATTCATTCAAAGGCTCTGGAGGGGAAAAAAAGGAGCACTGGTTTTGGTTACTATGCTCATAACAAGTCATTCTGTATTTATTTTCACTTTGCATCACCTACATTTATTACATACTTCTTCAAAGTCCTTTTACAAAGAATAAAGTATACATTTGTAAAAGAGAGATAAGCACATTGAATGAATGAGTGCCCAAGGCATAAAAAGGCCATGGTGGATCTTGAATTGATATCCCATATGTTGATAGACAAGCCCCCTCATCTTTTCTCCCAGGTCTTTTAAGGGGGAGATGGATTATTCTTAACTGACAGAGTGTGACCTAAACTCTTCCCCAAAAAGATTTTCTCTTTTTTCATTGTCAAGACTTCTAAGTTAGTAGTTAAGAGTCAAGTGTCATCTGGAATGTTTAATAATTCAATGAATTAGAAATATCCAGAGTACCTTTACCATTACGTTTAGTTAAAGACCATAGAGATTAGAAAACACATTATCCATCTCAGAGGCGATTCGTTCCATGTTACAAGTCCCTTAACGACCTTTACTATTTCTCCCTCCCTCCCTCTCTCCCTTTCTCTCTCTCTCCCTCTCTCTCTTTTAATAAGGCTGAGCAAATGGGACTTCATTTTATCTGATTGCCAGACTAGTGAAATTAATTATTCATGCTCACACTCTCCCTTTTGTTAAGACCATGCATTAGACTAATTCTTCTCTTTATTGCACTAGTCGGGTGAGTCTAAAACTTGTGGCCACTCTCCTCAGACAGATGTACTGAGAAAGAGATGGGTAGATACGTTAGAAAGGAGGAAAAGCCCACCCAGAGCTAAAGTCTTGGGGAAAACGTTGTGCACTAATGTGACCACCAAATCAATAGACGTCAGGGAGTTTTTTAAAAGTACAAATTGCATCATAAGGAATATGAAAAAAGTGGACACAAGGCACATTTCTACAGAAATTATGAAGTTTCACTAAGACTCATAGGTAAGCCTTGAAACTGTTGCCGAGTATAGGAAAGCAAACTGTAGAAAACAGACAACATTACGGCTTTCTTTTCCCCTTCAGAGTCTTAAAATTCTACATCGAGACAGAAACGGAGGGCAGTGGTGTTGAAGGAGACACGAACCTTTTCAGAAAGGTTTTCAAGTATTAGTTAGTTACATTCCCATCTTAGTCTCTTAACTTATAGCCATGGCAGTTTTAGATTGTCCTCCATCCTTCGTGTAGTTTTTCACATCCCCAGTACAGACACAATTTTGGAAGTAGAATGATCCACTGTACAATAAAACCATATTTCAATTGCTACATACTTTAATGAGGCAATTCCAGCACTGCCCCCTAATTCAGAAATTGGATTGGGTCTTTACACAGATATAAATCCAGATGGGAAAGAATTTCCTGTGGTCTCTTCTCACTGCTACCACTAGTCTTGTGATCCTCATCACCTCTCTGCCTGCATGTGCCCCTGGAGGACCCAGAGACGAGGTACAGAGATGGCGGGCACGGTGTCAGCAGCTGCCAACAACTAAAAGCCGCCTCTCTCCTTGTATATTTGGCCAAGGCCACCTGCTGTCACTCCTCTGGGTGACTGCCTAGACATATAACCTTGCTTCTCCACTGCCCATGCCACAGCTGCTGGTACATTAGGCTGCAAGGAGAAGGGATTCAGAACCAGGAAGGAGGCAGCATGGCCAAAGCCCCAGTCAGAGGGGGAAAACAAAGTGCCCTGTTGGAGGCATGCCCAACACCTTCTGGGAATGGTCTGAACTATCTAGTGTGCCCCAACACTGGCTTCTATCGACGGCCACCCCGAAGGAAACTGTGAGGACTCCACAGAGAGTGGCTGCAGATATGACATGAGATCTAAGTCAATGAACTACTTCCTCCATCCCTTCAGAACTGCAATCTACAATGTAAACTTGATAAATCTACAAATGGGACTTCCCTGAAAAGATGAGGGTTTGGGCCCTCCAATATACCACCAGAGAAAGATGGAAAAGATCTGCAAAGACTTTTTAAAAAGACACGAACATCACAGGCCCAGATGTGCTTTCAGAGAAAATGTGGAGAAAATAAGGATGGGAAAAGCAATTAGACCACACCAAGTGCACACAGAGCAAATGTGTGCTGGAAATGACGTGAGTTTTAAGGTACTAAGGGACTGTTTCTCCAGGCAGAGAGGCCTCCAGGCAAAGAACCAGTACTTTAGTGCCTGAGAACTCATGTCATTTCCAGCACACATTTTCTAAAGAGAGAGAGAGAGAGAGAAAGAAGAGGAGAGGAGAGGAGAGGAGAGACAGAGATGGAAAGAAGAGGACAGAGAGAGAGAAGAGGAGAGGAAAGGAGAGAGAAAGAGAGAGAGAGAGAGAGAGAGAGAGAGAGAGAGAGAGAGAGAGAGAGAGAGAGAGAGAGAGAATCAGTAAAACATGGACAATTACCAATCCAGAGATACCTATTTTCCCATCTATATATAAAAGGTATATGAAAATGATATATATGCACCGATGACATTCCTGATGAAGGTATTAAAATGTAACAGGTGATATTCCAAAACAGACCATATTTTTACCATTATATAATTAACTGAAAGGCATAGAGAGTGTACAATCTTAATGCGCTTGGTATTAAGTTTAATATATTTAAAATTTTAATTTGGTAAAGCAAAATGCTGTCTTAAAGGCAGGTTCTCCTCCAGTGATGTGCCTCCTAGGCATGTCAGAATTACACAAGAGTCCTTTAAAGAGAAAATGAAGAGGTGACTTTGTTCCACCATCCCATGATCATTAACATCAAGGAAAGCATGAGGTAGGGACACAGACATATGCTTGTCACTAACGTTCACCACAGTCACAGCAGAGCTCAAGCCTGGAGCTCAAGCAGAAAAAGGACTCCTTCCTCTAGACTGATCAACCCCTCCATTTGCTTCTGTTCAAGATGCTATACTGAGCTGCCTGCTTCACGCCCTATGACAGTGTGTAATCTCCTAAACGAGACCCCTGATCACTCAAAAGAGTGGGACTAATTAACTAATCACACAGGAAAGCCCAAGTGGACTCAGGATGCTCTTGTTCAGAACACGATGTACAGTTGGAATAAAATCCAAGCTTGTCCATCGGTACGTGTACCTCAGGGACACACAACAGGTGGACAATGAACTGGTTGAAGAAATGAACAGGAGGAGGGGAGGGGCCTGGAGGGCCTGTAGGAAATGCCAAGTTATTTTATGATTCCAAACAAATGCCCATCTTTTTAATACCAGTCTTTTCCCAGGGACAATGAGAGTCTTGAACATTATAATCTCTAGCAAACTGAATAATTACAAATTACCCAAAGCGCAATGGAAAGTGAGATGGTGGGGGTGAGCAGGTGGGCAACATATTCCAAGCAAGTAATTACACAGGAGAAGCTGTTGCAAAAGATTTCATCAATAAGTCAATCAACAACCATTTATTAAGTCTCCTATGTTCCATGGACTTTGTTAGGACAAGGGGAAACAAAGACAAAAATGGAATAGTTCCTGCCTTCAAAGGGCTTACATTCTATTGGGGAGACCACAGGCACACATACAAATAACAGAATGAATACAAAATAAACACAAGATAGTTTTGGGAAGGGGAGCCTGAGCACCTGCTGGGGGTAGGGAAAGGCTTCATGTAGAAAGGGGCTCTGTGAGGTGGGGGTGAGGAAGGAGGGCAGAGGAGGCCCGGAGTTCAGGCAGGACAAAGGCTTGGAGAATAGGGATGGAGTATATGGGGGGACATGCAAAGAGGGGGAGGATGGGTGGATCCCAGAAGGATTTCTGAAGAGAAATAATAGATAATGAGGTTAGAAAGGTAGGTTGGGGCCAGGTAATGAAGGGCTTTGCTGGGGGTGGGGAGGACCAACAAGAGTTGCAGAGAGAAGTGGGATGGGCGTTCTGTTGGTACCAAAAAACAGGAAACAGAAAAAACCCCATGGACAGTGCTGGTGTGCTATGGTCCACAGGGTCACAAAGAGTCGGACACCACTGAGACTGAACAACAGTGTGTCAGACGCTGGGTTAAAGCCCTGTGAATACGAAGAAAGGCCAAAACTCAGCCCTGACGTCAAGGAGCTCACAGTCTAATGGGGGGGGGGGAAACGACAACACGGAGATAATGATAGATCTATAGGATACATACAGTATAAACTGAAGGCACCAGTAGAGGCCTCCTGCAGAAGGCGGGCTCTCATCATAACTGAAACCCAAGTGTCCAGCGTCCGATAAAGAAATGACCTATTTTAGCCAATCACAGGGAGCGCTGGAGAAGTCACCTTCAACAGGAACTGCCAAAAGTTCCAAAGCTCCCTCTACCCAGGCAAGAACAGTGGATCGGGCTGACCCAAATCTGGGGATTTACCTTGGAAGGCAAAAAAAGCAAAAACGGAACATAAAAACAATCCAGGAATTAAAGTATAGTAAAGAGAAAGCGAAACACTCTTTTCTCTTTCTATTCCAAAGGACTCTTTGCACTAAAGTAATGTATCTAGGCATGGGCTCCACAACTTAAAAGGGTGTGAAGAACTTGGAAAGGGCTGCAAGCCGCCACAAGATGCTGCCTGCTCCCTTCTCTGGGACGCTCGCCTTCCTCTCCCCCCAAGTGTTTTAATCAAACAGAAGCTCCCTTAGGGCAGGGCTGGTTCACTTTTGGTTCTGTACCCCAGCTTCTGGCCCAGGGCCTAGCACACAGGAGGCACTGAATATATACTTGAGGATTGACTAATAATATCATTTTACCAGAAAGGCCCACCACAGACCAGGAGATACAGAACTGGTCTCAGAGCCAAGAAAGAGCCAGACTCAAGTGCTGCCTCGCAGCCACGGCCTGGGCCCAGACAACTTCCCAAGACTGCAAGTTACAAAGCACATGCCAAACTGCATTGGGAGGGAAGTTTCACATCGGAAGTTCCCTATACCAGTGACCATCCTTATCCCTATTTTTAAAAAAATAACTGGGCTACCTACAGTTTTGTTCTAAAACAATTTCTGATTTTATAAAAACAAATCAATGGGACAACAGGGTTTAATGTGCAGAATTTCCCTTAATAACCGACTTTCATACACATATACATATATGAAAAGTGGGCTGTATAAATGTGCATGCATGTGTGTATATGCGTGTGCATGTGTGCACACATGTAGTTATCTTAAAAAAGGTGACAGATGACCTCGATTACAACAGGGACACTGATTCAAAGATTCAAACCTACTCATTTTAGTTTCTTAAGATCTGAAGCCACCTAGTTGTGAAATGATCCAACTGCTTTGGAGAACAATTTGGAACTATGCCCAAAGGGCTATAAAAATGTGCATACCCTTTGACTCAGCAATAGCACTTCTAGGGCTATATCCCAAAGAGATCATACAAATGGGAAAAGGACCCACATGTACAAAAATATTTATAGCAGCTCTTTTTGTGGTGGCAAAGAATTGGAAATTGAGAGGACACCCATCCATTGGGGAACAGCTGAACAAGTTGTGGTATATGACTGTAATGGAATACTATTCTGCTATAAGAAATGGTGAACAGGCTGACTTCAGAAAAACCTGGAAAGACTTAATATGGTCTGATGCTGAGTAAAGTGAGCAGAACCAAGAGGACTTTGTACACAATAACAGCCACGTCGTGTGATGACTAATATTGATAAACTTAACCCTTCCTGGCAATACAAGGACCTAGGCCTTGTGATGGAAAATGCTATCCACATCCAAAGAAAGAACTATGGAAGTTGAATTGCTATCATTTTTTTTTCTCTTCTGTTGAGTTTTGGTTCCTCTTTCTTATGGTTCCTCCTATTGGTTTTAATTTTTACTTACAACTTCACTAATATGAAAATATGTTTAATAGGAATGTAAATGTATGGCCTATATCAGATTGTGCACCATCTCGTGGAGGGTGGTGGGGAGGACGGGGGAGAAAATTTTTAAACTCAAAAGCATATGGAAGTGATTGTTGATAAATCAAAATAAATTGATAATTTTTTTAAAAAAAAAGATCTGAAGCCACCTAAATGACAAATTAAAATCATTCCCTCCCAACTCAGATCTCCCCCACACTGCCAGTACTTTTCAACACTTTAAGCCCTCTCTTTTCTGCACCCACCCCCACCCACCATCTCCCCCTGGTTCAGCCCCCCTCATTGCACGCCTGAACAGCAAGCTCCTAATACTTTTCTTAGACACAGTTTACACCTTGCATCAATCCACCAAATGGATCTTATTAAAAGCCTCCTTTGATGCTGTCACTGCCCTACTCAAATCCTTCAGTGATTCCCAGCTTCTAAGAGACTAAAGTCCAGATCCTTAAGCTAGGCATTCGGAGCTTTTTATCATCCAACCTTTTCTCCTTCACAAGCTCTCCCCTCCCCTCCTTTTCCCTCCCCTCTCCCTGGTAGAATCATTATCCCACAAATATACAATTTCTAGCCTCCAAGCTTTTTACTCACATCATTGCCTCTCCCTGAAATGTTCTCTGTGCTCCTCGACTGCCCTAAATTACATTCTTCCTTCCAAGTCTAGCATAATTAACTTCCCCAAAGCCTCCTTCAGCACCTCCGCTCTTGATAATCTCTCCCTCATCTGAATTCCTGCAGCCTTTACTGTCTCTACCATATCATCTTCTTATAAACATAGCCTAGCTCCTAAATTAGATTGTAAACTCCTTTATGTCTCATGCTGCTTCAGTCCTCAGAGCCCAGAATAATGCCTTACACACACACACACACACACACACACACACACACACACAGAGTAGATGTCCAACAAATATTTGCTGACTGACAACACAGTGTAGCCTCAATTATCTGGTCTGGACCTTCCTGGACCTCTGACTCACCTGGACCACTTGGCTTTTCAAGCCAGTTTACACAAGAAATCCTTGTCACCTCCTACATCACTTTGGAAATGTAGAGGTTCCATTCTATTTAACAAACATTTATTTAGACCCTACTCTATGTATAAAGTGCCATGTTAAGTGCAGAGGATACAAAGAGGAGCAGAACACAATCTACACCCTCAAGGAACTTATACCCTAGTATTTGTTGTTGTTGTCATTCATCTATTTTAGTTGTGTCTGACTCTTTGTGACCCTCTTTGGGGTTTTCTTGGCAAAGACACTGGAGTGGTTTGCCCTTTCCTTCTCTAGTGGATTAATCTACCATGGGTTATAATACATGTTTTTTCATTAACACCCTAAGAGCATAGACTAGAACTAGTATGGCATGATGGAAAGACTACTGGATTTGGAGTCAGGGGTCCTGGGTTTAAGCCCCAGCTCTAACACTGTCTGCTTGTGTGACCCTGGGCAAGATCTTCTCTCTGGGCTCAGTTTTCTCACCTGAAAAATAAAGCGAATAGACTAGATGGCCTCTGTGGTCCCTTTTAGTTCTAAACGTATGAGAAAATGGAGGACAGATGATTTCAGTGGAAGAGGGTGAAATGGCAAGGGAAAGGTATAGCAAGAAGATTGCATCTGAGGTGGGCCTTTAAGTAGACATGCTGGAGAATTCCCAATGTGTCAACAACAAAGTGTCACCACTTCTACTGTGGCTCATCTTTTCAGCTTCTCCCAAGGAAGGAAAGACCGCAGACATCTCTCTAGACCATTCAGAGTGTGTGTGTGTGTGTGTGTGTGTGTGTGTGTGTGTGTGTGTGTATGTGTATGCATATGTACACATACATACATATATATATATATATATATATATACACATGTAGATACAACATATCTCCGTATATTTCTATACACATATCTCTGTGTTTGTGTATATATACATAATATATGCCTGTGTGTGTGTGCGTGCACATGTGGGTGTGATGCCCTCATCCTATCTGGTCTCTGAATCCATACTGAAGAGGCTGGACTACACAGCTAGAAAGTATATTATGTCAGAGATGCCTGATGCAGCTGCACGGGGCGCACTCCAGCTTTCCTGCTCTAAGTGGACAGATGCTTCTGCACAAATCTGCTACCTACACCTCTTTGGCTATATCCAGCTACGTCAGCAGTATGGGAGCTGTACCATAAGTGTATTTTCATGTATAAAACTCAACAAATGGAGCCAGCATGTTTTCCACTAACAGATTTAGCCAATTCATAAGCGCAGTTTTCTTAGCATTTTTTAGCTGACATTATGATGCACAGAATTACTATTGCCTCATGTGTCATTCTTTCTTTCTTTCAATGAAGGACACAAAAGAATAAGGTTTACAGGTCTTTAGGGTGCAATCTGCTCGTGTCAATGTCCCAGGTTGCTATTCTGACCCACCATAAATATGGCATATGAAAATAAGACATTTAACTATGGACAAATGCTGGGTCAGCATATCGATGTCCATACACAAAGCTAAGTGTACGGGCTCTATAAATTCACAGATGAGCTAAGATTTAAAAGGAGTAGATGAGAGAGACAGACAATTGGGCAGGGAGGAGGAGACAGAGAGAAAAAAGTAAATCATACACAAAACAGCCAATAAAAAAATAAAAAAGCAGTTAATATACATGAATAATGGATGTTTGATTTAAAAGCAGTTTACTCCAATATGATGTAATTTTTGACAATCAGCCAGAGAGACTATTTTGCAAGTCCTTGCCAGAGATAAGTCATAGCATAAGGGCTGGTAACACAGCTATGTCTGTGAACATGTGGAAAATTGACTTTCATGCCATCTCAAAGGTGACTTTCTATTGGCAAACAACAACTCCCATCTCAGGTACACTTAGCAGCACTAACCAACAATCTGCAAGGTTTGAAGAACTTGTTTAGTAAGGCAATGACCACATCCTTTCAGCTCCCTTAAGTAGAAGTCTCCTAACAATTCCTAGGTCATGCTGCTCTGGTAACTTACAATCACCCCATGTCACCTGAATGACACAGCTTTCTAGGTTTCTTTTTTCAAGTTCTGTTTGGAATGAAAGTCCCCATGAAGCTGAGCTATTTCAGCGATGGTACAGACTCCCTCAGTGTAGCCAGGCATGGTGTAGGCAAGAACTGGGTAAGCTTCCTCCATCACTTGCCAGTGCACCTGCAACCCCTGCTGTTCCCATCCTGGCCCCTTCCTAGGTGGGCACTGCCAACCTCTCAGGACTGTGCCAGGCTTGGGGGCTTTGTGATATGGACAGATGTCTACAAAGGGCTAGATCGAGGCCAAACTGACGACTTGCGATCTACCCTGGCCTTACTCTAAGGAACAAGAAGAAAAACCCATTCCAACTTCTAGTCTTTCCTCTCCACATGACCATGTGAAATGATTCTTTTTAAAAACTGGTCTAGATTTAAGGAGTATGGAATTTAAGGTTTATCCTCCATCAAAGCTCCTATGCAGCAAACAGGCATGTTAAGGAGGATGTAAAGGAAAGAGTACTTCACTTAAAGTAAGATGATACGGGTTCAATTCAACAACAATTCAGCTAACGAATGGGCATTGCTACCATGATACAAACAGCAACAGCAACCACATACACTCGGAGCCAAGAAACTGGGACCCGTCAGACTCCCTAGACACAGGCTGCCTCCGGTCAGTGCCCTTCGCTGAAAACTTCCCTGCCCCAGCCCAGGGGAGGTAGGCGTGGATCGTGACAACAAGAATCAGGAGTAAGCAGTGTCCCTGAAGCTAAGGGGACACAGGAGCTCCGAATGAGGCCACTGTCAAGGGTGTCATATACTCCAGAGGTGTTAAAGACTATGAGGGAAGAAGAAAGATCATTGGCTTTGACGGTTAGAAAATCATTAGTGATCTCTGAGAAGTCATGGCGAGGGACAAAGTGGGTAGTGAAGAAGTGGAGATATTTCATGGAGACTCCCCCTTCCACCCAGACTACTGGCATCAGAGAAGAGGAATACACTAGTAGATGGTTGGGGCATATGGGATAATAAAGTTTCCCTCCCTCCCATTTTAGAGTAGTATACAAATATAATGGAATATTATTATGTTCTAAGTAATAACAAAAGGGCCAGGGACGGCCAAATTTAGGAATAGCTGTATGAAAGAATTCAGTAAAGTGAGCAGAACCAGGAGAAGAAATTATATAAAGGTGCAGAAGGAGACACTGTTAGGCAGTTTGTGGGTTTGTTTGACTTGACTGGACTTTTTCATTACAAAGGAGGGCTTTTTTAATGGTGTATGTGTGGGGTGGGGGCAGGTATATGGAGGAGGGGTAGAGTAAGTGGTGCCAGAAAAGAGGAGAGTTCAGAAGGAGACAGACAAGAAATCAATATGTTGGATTTATTATATACTTTAAAAAAACAAGCTTTAAAATTTCATACAGAATCCTCTTTTTCTGTTCACCATATTTGGAAATGTTCACATTTGTTGTTTTTTGTAAAGTTTAGAATAACAAACATTTTAATTAAAAACAAAAATGAGGTGAGGCCTCTCTGTAGGCAGATGGGAAGGAGTCAGTGAGGAAAGAGACTAGAGATTCCTGTGAGCAATGAGTCTGAGCTTTAATCCCTGTTCCCTGTGTGACCTTGGACAAATCACATAAACTCTGAGAGACTCAGTTGCCTCATCTAAACAAACAGGAATAATATCTAAACTATCTTCCTCATAGGGCTGTTGTGAGGAAAAGTGTAAACCATTACGCAGCACCACAGAAATGCCACCTTATTATCACTGTTACTACCAAATGCAAGGTGGTTGAATGGTCATGATGATTACAGCGATAGCGGTAACTTACTGGTACTGAGAAAGGGGTTAAGGATGACGGTGGTGGTGGAGGAGGAGGAGGGAGAAGAGCAGGAGGAAGAGGAGGACAGCTGACACTCCCACAGTGCTTTAAGGCTGTCAAGCAGTCTCCATCCCTCATCTCACTCATCACAACACTGTGACCTAAGTGTTCCCAGGAGAAGGTGGCCTACGACGGTGAGAACAGAGTGAGGGGCTGCCCTACTTGGACTCTCGGCCTTTCCAGCTCTCAGACTGTGCACTCAGGAGTACTCCTATTGTGATTCAGACACTTTGTCACAAAATAATGGTAGAAAAGTGAGCGGAGACTACGCAATGTCAGCACGTGCTCAGACAAAGGAAAAAACTAAGTATCGCCCACAGGCACGCGCGCGCTCCCCGAGGTGCGCATTACACACTTTCCAGGATGGGATCCCAGCAACAGACCAGCACCACCTGCCACCACCAGGGGGAGCCCCCGATGGGCCTCTTCCCCACCCAGCCCTCACCTTGCCTGTGGCACAGAGGAGACAGCATCAGCCCGGGCATGGCTCCCAAAGTCCTCTGGGCCTGGCCATCTGCCGGGCTACCTTCTGCGCCAGAACCTAAGCAATAATACTAGTAACAGTAACAATAATAATAAGGCCTTGTGCTAAGCGCTTTACAATGATCACCTCATTTGACCCTCACAGCAGCCCTGGGAGGAGTCCATTTTACAGATGAGGAAACTGAGGCAGACTGAGGTGAACTGACTTGCCCAGGGTCAGACAGCTGATATACATCCAATGGCAGATTTGGACTCTGGTCTTCCTTACTCCCGAGCAGCGATCCGTACGTGATGGTGCCCCCTATTGTGCAAGTACTTTCTGACCTTTTTATTGGCCACGAACTGAACAAGCACTTCTTTATGTATTGTTTCATCCAATCAGAAAGGGAGTTCCTGGACAGCTGGGTCTGTCTCAATTTTTAATCTGTATCTGTATTTTAAATCCTTAGCATCGTGCTTGACACACAGTAAGAAGTTAACAAATCCTTTTCCATTCCATTATACTCAATTTATAAGCAAGGAAATAGTCTAAAATCTCTGACCTGAGAAGGATCCATAAGTGAAAAATACATACATGTATGTGTGTGTGTGTGTGTTAATATGTGCATATACATACAACCACAGGTTTGATATATAATGTATATTACATGTCATTATATATAATGTGTGTATATACACATATATATGTATATATGAAAGCAGCATTTTCTTTCATATAAAAAACTTGACATAGGAATGATTTACTAAGTTATTTAAATGATTTTGTCTCACAAATCCCAGTATATAGCTAGGGCACAAATGGTGATACATCAAAAATACCAAATAAACCACAGGCACTATGAACAAATCCAGGGGTACCTGGATGAAGTTTACACGTGGTCCAAAGGTGTTATCGAGAACGTCTATGGCCACTAACAGAGGTAGACCGGTCACAAGACAAAGAGAGACCCCAGACGGATGGCTCAAGGGTAAGAACAAAGCAAAGGCTTTCGGAGCCAGGGGTGAATACTCTACAAAACATTTATGGGAAAACACGGACCCCCTCAAGAGGGAGAGGACTCCAACCTCTATTAATGAAGAGTGACCCCCAGGAGCAGCGAGTTGTTTCTCATTACGCTCACTGCATTCTCTGTGACTTTGCTCAGTGCTCACTAAAAAGCAGGTCAGCATGATCTATGGGGGCGAGGCTCCTCAGTGACTTACGTGCGTTTGACGCTTTTTCGTTTCTTATCTCTGAGCCCTACCGTCCAGCCTATCTCCTCCTCTTTCCCCTGTAACGCTCTCACATCAAAGTCATTAAGACACGAGACATGTTGACTCAGAGGATCTTGCCAAGTTCTTCAGAGTAAGAGGAATTCTCTACTTCAATGCTCCCCACCTCAGCCCTGCTAATTCTTTCCCTGTGAGATCACCTTTCATCTATAAATATCTTTTATGTAGGTGGCCCAGTAAAGAGAGTGCTGGGCCTGGAGTCAGGAAGATCTGAGTTCAAATCTGGCCTCAGACACTTCCTAGTTGTGAGATGCTGGACAAGTCACTTCACTGCTGTCTGCCCCTGTTTCCTCATCTGTAAAATGGGGACCATAACAGCAACTACTTCCCAAGGTCGTTGTGAGGATGCAACGAGATAATAGTTGTAAAACACCTGGCATGGTGCTGGCACATACTCAGTGCTACAGAATGTTGCTGCTGTTGTTAGAACGTAAGCTCCTTGACAGAAGGGGCTGTTTTTGCCTTTCTTTGTATCCTTGGCATTTAGCTCCATTCCTGGCAAACAGCAGGCACTAAATAAATGCTTGTTGACTGAATGACAAGAAGTATCTGTCCGTGAGCTACAGTTACTCTCATGGTGCCCTTCTTGTCTATGCCCATTATGAGCAATGCAAAGTGAGAGGTTTCATGTGCTTAGGACAACACTAACCTCTCCAACTGCTTTGTCTCTCCTCTTCTAGAGGGCTTATGGGAAATCCTTCCCTGTAGCTGCATTTTCTTTGTATCTTTTGGCCTCATCTACAGTGATAACATCAGTATCAATGTGGTTCAGTTCTTTCAGCATTAATAGCAACTGGACTCATGTTTAATTCAACTAATTTAAATTAAATTAATGGTACACTTATGATTTAAATAGCCCTTTTCATAAATATTAGATTGTTTGAGCCTCACCACAGTCCTCTATCAACCACATTTTGAATCGGGAGTGATGGGGATGGTCCCTATGACAATATAGGGAACTCTCAGATAAGGACACTTCTGCTATGAATGCAGGTTGACACCTTCTCTGAAACTTGAGTTTCTTAGAGCTGCCTGAAGTAGAGGTGTCAAATGCCCCCACCATCAGCGGGCTGCAAGTGCTGGCCTCAACCAGATTAAAACGTCATTGGGAAATGTTTAACAAAATAAACTACAACACTGAAAACGTCAAGTTTTGGTTTTCTAAGTCAATAGCCCTTCTCTCTGCCCCCACCTCATCTACTTCCCCAGAGAAATGGCATAAGATGGGAGCCTCTAAATCAAACCCAGGCATCCCTGCCACCATGTTGGACATCTCTGTCCTAGGGCATTTAAAAGCGAAGGAGTGACTTGTTCAGGGTCACCTAGCCAATATGTTTCTGAGGCAGGATTCGCACTCAAGTCTCCCAGGTTCCACTAGGCCATGATGTCCCATGATCTTCATTTGTGAGATGAGGAAACAGGTTCAAAGAGGGTTTTAGCTGTCTGTCTACTGTCACAGAGCTATTCTGTAAAGCCATGAACCCAGGCCTTCTGACTTCAAACCTGGTGTTTTTACCCGATGTCTTTCAAGAAAAACCCAACCCCCCTTGCCTTTTATTACTAACAAAATAAACAGATTTGCAAGAGCTAATTCCCTTTCTTAATCCCCCACAGATGAAGGAGGAGCTGCTTGGACAGTATTCATTCACATGATCACCCACCATTTTGCTGCAAAAGCCATAGCTTCAAGGAACACGAAGAACTCCACAACACAAATGAGAATTCTTACAAGTTCTGACGGACTCTCCCATGAGCACCTGCTTGTTATGGACAAGCAAAATGAAGGAGATGCAAATTTCACATAAATGATTAGGGAAACCATTAGAGAAATTAGATCCTAAATAAAGTTCTAAGGCTCAACCCAAGAACCAAAATGGATTAAGAAGGCTGATGCGTTTTATAAATCAATGTAATGGCCTTATAAACCTGGTTAGGGCCTGACAAATATCAGTGTCAATGACATAAAAGATAAAAATGGCCATTGTTATTAGTACATGCCAGTCAAAAGCCAATCTTGTGGGAGATCAATGTCACGCGGGGGCCTAGGTAATGAGGTCATTCCTAACTCTGGAAAGCCAGAAGAAAGGGAGGGCTGGCAGCAAAGTTTAAGATTGGAACTCCCCACACCTTCATCTGGCTTTGTACTGTTGAATGTCTAATTCAACAAATACTTATTGAAGATCTGCTATGTGCAAGGTACTGCCTTTCCAAGGATCTGTATGGAAATCTACTAGTGTATTAGTTTCCCTCTTAAGTCTCAGTAGATCTACCTTATTGCCCTAAATACACTCTAAAGAAGATTTCTGGAAGTCCTGAAGTAAGCTATCACTTAACATAGAATACCAAAATCAGATATACCAAAATCCAGTAATCTAACTACTTTACTCCTGCATATTGTCTTTCTAACTGCACAAGTATGCTTAGAAAGTAAGAGAGAGAAAGAGCCCACAGATATTATAACCATACAAGGCCAAAATCAGAGAGCAATTTACAAATAATCTGTCTGTTAAGAGGGTAACAGGGAACTCCTTTTTCAAAATGTCAAGGCACAAGGTCTCTGCCCAAAGAAACTCCAGCACTAACCTAATATTAGTCTCTCTCTTCGCTCACGAGACAAATGAGTTTTTTAAAACAACTTTTCCCTGTATGTACTTTCCATAACATCACAGCACAATCCCAGGAATTCTAGAGGCCCTCCTATGCCATATTAGTTTCTATGGAAAGCACCACAACGCCAGGAAATACTGGTATACATGCCAGATATTTCGCCATGGAGAAAATAATTTTCTTTTTCATTTCAACCAATATGGAAGGGAGAAGAATTAGCAGAGTTACTAAACTGCCAATGTCTTACAACTCAGCCAGACTGTAACCTACCAATTCTGACTCTCTCCTAGGACAGAATGATGAAAAAAGAAAGGGCTGTCTGTATATTTTATATGTAAGCAAAACACACAATCGAATTTACGAGCAATACATTTCTGATTTCAAAGGCTCTCCCAGACAGATATTTTAACTCGTGACCAGGGTAAGCAACCAATCCAAAGTCTCTTCACGTACATGTGTGGAGAATAATTATCATAATAGACATTAGTAATTAATTTCCAGTGTGATGTCAGCGAGGGTAGCAGTGCCAAGCAAGCGTCCTTGTCAAACACATTCCAGCCGTCTGGATTACTTCACTCACATCTCCCTGATTAGGATGCTCGAGGATGTGCTGCCTGATACAATCTGCCAACAAATGCCCAATCCTTCAGAACTAAATGAGGAAATATGTCCGAATCCAAAGAATGATGCTAAGAGCTCTAAGTGGATTTCTCTCATGCTTTATGAGCACGAGAACCATCACCAAGATAAAGCTCTTGACTGAGGCAATTCTATCTCCTAGCCTCCCACCTCTGAGAACAAAATTAGATTAGAGCAACAAAAGAATTAATAAAGACAATATGGCGTCACAAGTACAGCTCACAACTGAAAGTATTTATGGGGGATTCGGGGTCTCTAAGGTGTAAAAATAAATCTGAAGGAGACATTTGGGGCAAATCAATGGATTTTCCACTTGTTTTAAATCCACATTGCAATGAAGTTTTCAGATTAAAAGCAACTCTTGTCTTGTGCTCTGAAATCCAGTGACAGGTTAAGAGCTATTGCTTTAAGAGTGTTCCTCTGTGTCACTGGGGCCTGAAAACCCAAGAGGGCAACCCCAAAGAACATGAATCAGGTTCCATCCAGATTAAAAGCCATTTTAACAGCACTTCTCCCGACACAGCATATCTCCCAGAAGGACTTGAGGTCTGATGGAAAATATTAGAATATTTCTTTTGGAGAAAACAAAAAACAAAAACAAAGGCTTTAATTGCAAGGAGATCTAATTGGAGGGAAAGCTTTAGAAGAATCACTCACTTAATATGGAAGTCCTTTGCTATACAAAATTTTCCACTGGGTCAGCCAACACAATCTCAGCAAATAATGTGAAAAACTATTTAAATGAAAAGAAGGCGGTTTAAAAACTATAACTAGTCATGTGAATAGGTATTGCCCATAGGACTAGGCAGCAATCTATATGGTTACTATTACAGATGTGCATCCGTGCAGTTTGTCCCTGACACCTGAAGAGCCCACCCATATTCCCCTCTGCCTTCTGGATTCTTCTCTTCCTTCTAGGGTCACCTTAGGTACTACCTCCTCCATGAAGCCTTCTCTATCCCTAATCCTCCCCCCCATCTCAAATTTCCCTAGACCCCTTTGTCTGGCTCTCTGCTTTGCCCCAATCATACCCTACCTGGTATCATACTTAGCCGTGATATGCTGTATCACCCCCAGTAGAATGAGACATTGAAGACAAGGCTTTTTTTTTTAACATTTGTGTCCCAAGGCCTGAGGAAGTACCTTGCCCATAGGTGGTGCTTAATAAATGCTTTCTGAATGAACAAATGAAGGCAGAAATAATTTGCCTTGGCTGACATTTCTAGGGTCTTCCCTCATACTGACATCTCTCTCTCTCTCTCTCTCTCTCTCTCTCTCTCTCTCTCTCTCTCTCTCTCTCTCTCTCTCTCTCTCTCTCTCTCTCTCTCTCTCTCTCTCCACAGCTGCTGCGCTTCACCCTCCACCCCTGACCTGGAGCTCCTGCTCTTGCCCTGAAGTCCATGCCTGGTTGGTGAGAGTCCCCCACATCCATTCCTGCTCCAAGCCTGCCATCTCCCTGCCACACTGCCCTCACGCACACCCATCTCACCTGACACTTTTAGCTCTGGCTACAGTAATCAAACCACGATGGCCATTCCTAGAAAGGGCAGGTGCATCAATGCACCACAGGAGGGCTCATTCACCATCCTGGACCTCCCAGACCAACACACTCCCTCTTTGGTCACCATTCACCTCAAACCAGTGGTGTTTTACCATTAAAAGGTAAGCTCCTTGAAGGCAGAGACTAGCTTGCTTTTTGTATGCGTATCCCTAGTATTTTAGCCCCAGGCACAGAGTGGGTACCTAATTCGGGCTTTTTCATTCATTCATTCATCTCTAGGTGAAGCTATGTGAATTGACTGCTTCAATCATCTATCTGCCCAAGGGCAGAGAACTAAACCAGACCAATCCTTGACATGCCTTCCATCTTTATTTATTATATGATCTCTTAACAGAACCTTCCCAGGTCTGTGGGTGGCCAGGTTTGTGGCTAACCCTAATGAGAGCTTTGGGTACACCTATAAGTTTGCTGGTGTCAGGCCTTTTGGCTTGGAAACACTCCCCACAACTGGCCTTGATAGAGCACTCCAGCATTTGCAAGGTTGTACCCACATCCTCACCACATCCCTTTACAGTAGGTGTCTTTATCCTTATTCTATACTTAAGGAGACAGCCTCAGAAGAGTGAAATGACTTGCTCAGTCATGTCAATTTAAACTGCCGAAGGACTGGAACCTGAGCGCTGGCTTATACCAAGTCCAGACTTCGACCCACTATCCCAGACTGCTTCCACCAATGCTGAGAGTCACCTGGGGGCCCTGGAAAGTCATTCGAGTGCTGTCAAAGACAGGACATAAGCCCAGGCTTCCTTAACGCAAGGCTGGCTCCTCATCCCATCCACTACTGTCCTGTTGGATAAAGGCGACTTCCTAGCAGACCGAGGCTCTGGGGGCAGCTGTGTCCAGCTGTTATTCCAAAAGCCCTTATTTAGAAGGTAGAAGAATCAGCCCGAGGAGGACAAAGGGAAGAGCACGCATCATGGCAGCTGCCTAGTGTTTGGTGAACTAAATGGAAAGCAAAGAGACAGCCAAAGGCAAAGCCTGCTGTCCCACACCCCCCTCACCCTTTCTATGCCTCCTCTCCCTGATCCTTTGCAAAAGAGGAAAGGAATGGGCAGAGAACTACGTCAGCTTTCTTTCTTATCCTTAGCACCTAAGCTAGAAAAGCAAGTGATCTCTGATTTGTGTGCATGACTGATTTCAACATAAAAGAAGTTATTTTCAAAGTAGTATGTAAGGGAAAATTCCCTTTCAGTCATTCCCGTACCTTGTAAAACTCCAGTGATAACAGGAATGGGCTAGTTGGCAAGTGTCTATTTCCATGAATACTGCAGATCTTTAAGTAATGCTTCCCTGCCATTTCAGCAACACTGGCACTACCTGGTCAGGTAATTGTATTATGCTACAAACTATAATATGCTTCCAGATGTTGCAAGAGACACTCCTACTACATGAGGCTTGTTAACATTTTTATAAAACTACTATCAGATCTGGAAGTCTAAAAGACGAGCTGAAATTAGGCTTTCGTGTCTGGGTTTTGGCCACACCAGCCCTGTTCCCTTTTGTCACAGATAATCAGGAGTGAACTTCAGATAAAGCAAGGCTTTGGACTCAAGGTTTTCTCTCCTGAGCTTTCCGTTGAGTCCTTGAAGAGGAAGCCAAAGGTGCAGAAGCTAACGATTTAATATTTGGTCTCACACAAAATGGAATAAATACAACCAAACTCTAATTTAAAAAAAGAAAAAAGAAAAAGGTTTTGCGTGTACACTCAGTGATATAAGCCTAAATAGCCGAAACAGAATAATCACCGATACAAGGGTAGTTCTGCCCGACATTCAAACTCCATAGGACTGCCACTCCATTTGGAGCAGGAGTTCTTCAGCTTTTTGTGTGTCCCACCCAACTTTGGCGTAATCTAGTGAAGCGGACAGACCCTTCTCAGAATTGTGTGTGCTGCCTACATTCACAACTGAAGGAAAAGTTACGTTGCAGTTGGCGAAAAGAAAGATATGATTCTTTTTCTCATACAAAGTCATAGATGCTCTGAAATCTATCGTGGAGTCCTTGGGTTTGTGGATTCCAGGGTAAGAACTGCTGACAAATATTGGGCAAATATCCCAATAAAATGTTTTGTGTTTGCTTTTTTTTTTTTAAACAGTCATTAACATGTTTTCAAATGTCAGCTGTTTGGTGCTGAATACGAAAAGCATTCAGATACATGAATACATTTATCTGTTTTCATCAGACTGTTCAACACGTTCTTGCAATATAAATAGTTCTACCATGCTACTATTCTTAATTAAAAAAAAAAGTCAGTTGCTGAGGGAAGAAATAGAATCTGATGGAAAAAAAAAGATTCATAAAGTTAATGTACTAATTTTTTATTGGGCTTGAAAGGGGATGCTTAAAGGTGAAATAAGACTCTTCATTGGGGCAGACAGTTTCAAGAGCTAGCAGGTGAATCTATAGCCATGGCCATATTTAAGAAATACTCCCTCACTACCTTTGTAGGAAATTCTCTCCTCTAACTGGTTTCTTGTTTAATTATACCATTTATCTTCCATAGTTACGTCACTATAAGAATAAATCCATTCAAATAAATCAAAGGGAAACACAGCCCCACTAGAGGGCTAGATAAATGAAAATTTTAAACCATGAAGATAAAAAATCTCAAAGTACGAAAGAAGAAAGAATGCAAAGGGTAACATCCTACCCAGCTCTCCCTAGGATAGCAGACCAAAGATGAGCCTAATGCACCTTTTCAGGGGGTAAGAAGCTACCTTCTCTATTAGCAAGTGCACAAAACAAAAACTTAGGCCCTCAGTGACTTCTCAGCCAAGTTCTGAATCAAGAAAAAGGAACAGCCGTGTTCCAAAGAATATATCCTCACAGACAAGTGTAAAATTGGCCAGGAACTAGAAACCGTGTTTTCCAGCCCATCAAGTACTCTAGCCCCTGGAAGCAAAAGGCCAGAGAGACTCCTCAGCTTTGCCCAGGGTGTGAGGCCAGTATCCACAGCATGGGTGTCCTGTCTCTGAGTCCATCCCTCTGTGCCCAATTGTGTCAGCTCTCCAAAATAAAATCTGGAGTGGAAATGATCAGGGGAAAGGAAATAAGGATCATCTAGCCCCACTTCCTCATTTTAAAGATCAATGAAGTGAGGCACTGGGAGATTTAATAATCTAGAATCAAACTCAGGTGCTCTGACACCTAATCCAGGCATCTTACTGCAACATCTTAATTTGTATTTGAGAAAACCAAGTCTCTGAAAAATTAAATGGCAGCTAGTAAGTGTCAGAGATAGGCTTCAAATCCAATGGTCTCTCTACCATGATATACTGATTATGTGTCAAGAATCATAATAATCAAGAGAAATGCAAATTAAAACAACTCTGAGTTACTACCTCATATCCATCAGATTGTCTAATATGAAAGAAAAGGAAAATGATAAACGCTGGAGGAGATGTGGAAAAATTGGGACACTAATGCACTGCTGACAGAGTTGTGAACTGATCCAACCATTCTGGAGAGCAATTTGGAACTATGCCCAAAGGGCTATAAAACTGCTCTTATCCTTTGAAACAGCATTATCACTACTAGGTTTGCATCCCAAAGAGATAAAAAAAAAAAAGGGAAAAGAACCTATTTGTACAAAAATGCAAAAATATTTATAGCAGCTCTTTTTGTGGGGACAAAGAATGGATGGGAGGCCTCTCATTTGGGGAATGATGGAACAAACTGTGGTGCATGACTGTAATAGAATACTACTGTACAGAAATGACAACCAGGATGCTTTCATTAGTGGAAAGACCTACATCAACTGATGCAGAGAGAAATGAGTAGAACCCTATAGGAGAACATTGTGCGCAGTAGCAGTAATTTTGTATGATGGTTAGCTGTAAATGACTTAGCAATACAACGATCCAAAATAATTCCAAAGTACTTATGATGAAAAATGCTATTCACCCCTAGAGAAAGAACTGATGGAGTGTGAATACAGATTGAGGCATACTTTTTAAATTTCTTAATTTTCTTGTTTGGGTTTTTTTTGGTCTGTGTTTTCTTTTGCAATACGGCTAATATGGAAATATGTTCTGCATGACTTCATGTGTATAATCTAAAATCTAAAAAGAAGCTTTTTTACACGTATTTGAGAAAAATTTAAAAGTGAGTTAAAAAAATAAATCATAATAATCAGAGACGAAGAAGATCTGCTGTGTTTCAAGAAGTGGATATCAGCATATAATAGGTTAGATACTAATGTAATGTATAAGGGACTGGAGACATAAAAAAGCTATCTCAAAGTAATGTCCATTTTTGGTCACACTCTCCCATTTGAGATAATTCTATTTTTCAATGCAACAATCAAAAATAAGTAAATTTTAAAAAAATATATTACACACTATGAAAAAAATCATCTATTTTGTTGCTTTACAAAAGGTTGAAAAAATCAGTATTATCATCAGTGTTGCCATCTCATTTCACTGACTTGCAAAAATCCACTTGCCAGAGCTAAGGAACAGGGAAAGACAAATTCTTTTCAGGAGGAAATACAAGTTGTACTCAAGATGGTCATAAGAAGGGCTCCTTTTAGTGATTCTGGTTGTCTGGCAGTGAGAGAAGCTTGTGAATAGGTGGAAAAAACCACCTTCCACAGGATAATGCAGGAAAGGGAGCTCTTGGCACCCTGAATTCTACAGTTCAGAGACTTATTTTAGAATAAGCAGAGATCACTACCTTCCCAAGAATCAGACTACATTTTCCTGGCTCTTCTACTTACTGTCAGCAAGACCTGGAGCACAGGGGTTACTCTGTGTGTGTGTGTGTGTGTGTGTGTGTGTTTTAACCTCCTCCCCATAAGAGAAAGAAAAGTCACACAAAAAACATTTCAGGAAGAATTCCATAGGTCACATGATCATAGATATAGTGCTGGAAGGACCTCAGAGATCATGTTGTCCAGCCTTCTCATCATGAGGAGAAGGAAAGTGAGGGCCAGAGAGAAGTGAGGCACCCAAGATCACACCGGTGTCAAGCGATGGAACAGATGCTTGGACTCCCAATTCACTGTCCTTTCCACAGGAAGAGGCCAACACCTCTCCTAACCTATATGTGGACTCAAAACATTTAACCCACGACTATAACAGTTGACACTTATCACCACTAAATTTTAACTAATTGGATTTGGACTAATGCTATAGCTGGTTGAGATCTTTTTAGCCCTTCTCTGTCATCTGACACACTACCTGTCTCTCCCAGCTTTGTGGCATCTACAGACTACCAAATAAGTGTGACATTCACACCACCAGCCAAGTCAATGATAAAAAAAAAGGTTAACAGCACAGACTCCTGGGATGCCCTACTAGGTACGCCCCTCCAAAGTGACAGTAACTCAGGGCCAACTAATCTGCGCCTGGTCATTTAACCAATTCTCAACCCACTCCATTCTCCTCCCATTTGGCCTGCGTCTCTACCTCTTCTCCACAAAAATAACAGAAGAGACATCATCAGATTCTTCACTGAAATCTAGGTAAGCTGTAAGCACAGCATTCCCCTGATCTATTACAACAGTAACTCTCTCAAAAAAAGGATACATGGTTAGACCTTTTCTCGACATCCCCTTGAACTCTTTTTCCTTTTTTGAAATTGGGGACATTTGACCTTTTGTAGTCCTGAGGCATTGTCCCGCTCTCTCTGCCTGTTCCCATATTGGGAGGGCCATCTTGGTCATCATTTCAGGCAGGGCCCTCAGCACTCTGGGAGACAGTCCACTTGGGCCTGGTGATTTGAATACACCAAGGGAAGTACCAAGCTGCTCTCTTTCTGTCTCCTTACATCTCCTGAGTCCAATTCCACGTGGACCCTCTCCTGTCCAGTCCAAATACCATTCTTTCAGGCAGATAAAAGAGAGGCCAAGGAAGAATCGGGAAACTCCATTTATTCTGCTTCGGTATTCATCGCCCCCCGTCCCCTGAGCAGCAGTCCCAGCATCTCTTGGATCCCTCTCTTTTTCCAAGTATAACTCAGATAAAGAAAACTTTCTGGTTACTTTTGACTTTCCCTGTCAGCTTTACCTTCTAAAACCCACAGAGCACAAGGCCTGCAAAAGGTAGGGAAGCCCTGATCTAGTTCAACCTTCTCATTTTACGGTGGAAGAAAGTGAGGACCAGAAAGGAGAAAGGACTCACTCAACATTACATGTGAAAGAACTGGAATTCAAACACTGGGTCTTTAATTCAAAATCCAGTGTTTGTCCCATTGTACCCCAATACTACTATTCGGTATTTTCTTTCTATTGCAAGGATAGCAAAATACTGAGTAGGGAAAAGATTTTATCAACATCCCAAGCTATCCCAGTGGCAGCTTGGCTGACCAAATACTACAGAGGGAACTCTCATATGGCATAGAAAGCTGAAATACAAGTTTCTCTTCTGAATCTAAGATTATTGGAATTTCAAAACTCCAAACTCCTCCCCACTGACCCCCCCTCCCCCTAGTCTAAGTAGTATCAGAAAAATTCCATTTTTTCATTAGCTTTTGAAAGAATGTCAAGTTTTATCTCTCCCAGCTGACATCTTTGTACCTTGTTTCCTTCATTCATCCACCCTAAGCTTTTTACACCAAAGGCGGCCTCCTTAGAAGACACATCCAGACATGTGACAGGCTGGCCATACACAGAATGAAGAACTCGGCTGGGGTTCTCCGCTTTCAGGAGGTATACAACATCTTCAGCAGCTGCAACTGCAACAGGATGCCCTCCAGCATCTGGAATCAGATGAAGAAAGCTGACCTATTAAAAGAAAAGTTTTGAAAATCTTTAATTGGCTAAAACGGCTCTTAACATCAGAATTTAAAAGTTCGACCAGGTCCACATTGACAAAAAAACCCAAGATTTTAGCATAAAGCCAAACCCCAAACTTAGTCATCAAAAGCTTCCCAACCATCTCTTTGGGTCTTCATATGTCATATGCGGTACCTTGATTCTTACAAAGATTTTATCTTCAGAAAACAGAAGATAAATAAATAATCTACATATTCATATCACCGCTGTGCTCATGTCATGTACGTAGATGAAAAATGAGAAGTCAAAATTGAGTGATATGTCCAACATCCCAAAGCAGCACCTCACTGACAGATAAAGCTAGATAAGATCTAGACAAGATCTTAAACTTTTACAATTCTATATCCCTCGCTATAACCCTTAAATTATATGAATACATGAGTAGTACTAAGGTGAAGAGGCTGTTTTCCTCTTGCATAGGTAGGAGTTACCTGCATGCTTCTATTTTTGATCCTACATGACTAGCAGATAATTACTTCTACATTTTTTCCTAGGGTAAAGCTTTCACTATATAGAATGGCTGTATTTTAAAAAATTGCAGCTATAAACCACTCTGTGTTCTTACAAGAATAAACAGTATAAATGGCACTTCTATGACAATAGGCCAAGAGGTGAAAAAGCCTGAATTCCAAAGGCCATCCAAGAAAGCCTGTAAGATAGCCTTGTTGACCCTCAATCCCCACAGTGTGAACGGCGCCCTAACATCTCACGTTATGGGATTAGCTTAAAGGATGTGCTTTCTGGGCTAACATTACAAACACTGAAATGTTGTCAAGCCTGTCCGGAAAAAACAAAATGGCACACGATGATGCAGGAGGCCTGCAGGAAGTACAGTATTTGCTGACAACTTCCCCCTCCTCCCCATCTTGGAACAGAGATCAAATATACTTTAAAACCTGTCTTCTAATACAGTTGCTTGGTTTCGTTTTCCTCGTTAGAATCTTTCCTTCTTCCTTCTGCTAAACTACAGCTTCCATGACAGAATCAAGACAGATAACTGCTTGGCTCTCTGCTGGTAATTCAAATTTTGTTGAAATCTTAAGGTGTGTCCAAATTATCAGTGAGCTGGTTGTGATATTTATGGGTAGCTTGTTTTAAAAAATATTTTAATAACTGTATTTCACTAGAATTCATTCCCTTTGTAATTCTACCCATTTTATTTTCTGCACTTACAACTCCTTCAGATAGCACAAGAATATATATGCATTGAAGAGTTTCATCTCTTAGCAGCCTGTAGTGACTGCGTATTTCCATGACAAGTCTTAGTGTTTTTTCCCCAAAGACCAAGGACATATCTTTTGGTAGCTACAAACGTTTAACTAGACCTCCATTTTCATCCTGAAACCAACCAAGGTGGATCTCTAAAACCTTTGAGAACACTACCTTCTTAAGCAATTACTATGAGTACCAGGTTTGATCATGAAAGGGTAAGAAATATCTATGTGTGTGTGATCCAGTCATCGGGACCTAAAGACACACAACCCTAACAAGATCTGTGCCAGGAGGGAAGGAGATGGGAATCAGGGCTTATTTCAATCCTGGCCAATGAATCGTTGTTGATTTTTTTTTCTGCTCACTCAGATTGTTTCTATTAAATCCAAATTCATCAGAAGGGGTTTCAAATCATGTCCAACTCTTCCTCCATGCCTCCAAATACTCTTCAACCATAATAATGTAAAGGTTCTTTTAAAAAGAAGAAAAACCAGATTCTAAACCAGTCTGAAATAAGCCACAATCTCAAGAAAATACAGCTTCAGATGTGGCATCCTGTAGCAACCAATTAACCAATTAACACTGACTTAAATCTGTGTTCACTCAAGAGTTACTCCTCATTCCACGTGAGAAAATCTTGGGATGAAGAAAGCCAATTTTCAGTCTAATTTTGACCAAAAAATTTTAATTAAAGAGTGGGAGGGAAATCTCCCTCACCATATGGACTTGAATGACACTATAACACTCATTTTCACTTGAGTTTGGGGCCAGAAACTGATCTCAGATTTCTAGGGGTGAGGGACTAGTCCATCAAGGCACAGACAGCATCTAGGCCTTCAATGGCTACGATTACTCCCAGTCTGCTCAACATTTTTCTTCTGTCTAGAAGGTCTCTTCTAGGGCCAATTCTACTTCCCAATTATATAGGCAGAAGAGAAAGTAAATGAACTAGAAACTCACCATCTTCTGAACTTCAAAATGAGCCGCTGTTTCCCAATATCCCTTCTCACTGGGGCATTCCATTCTGACCTCAAAGCCAGATGCTGTAGCAATTGTGGCCCCCTCTAGGCTGAGTGCCAATGCCTGTATTCTTAGGTTATGTTGATAGCAATGGACAGGATCACGACCAATCATCAGACTCCAAACATTAACAGTCCCTGATCAGAAAGAGACAATACAAACAATGCAATCAAGAGCATTAAATTATTCAAAAGATCTTTTTTTTTGTAGTAACAAAGAACTAAAAAATAAAGTAGTTCCCCATTGATGGAAAATAGCTAAACAAGTTGTGGTACAGCACCCAATAGATCCATAAGCATTTATTAAGCACCTACTAAGTGTCTGGCGCTGTGCTAAGTGTATGAATGAAATGGGATATTTCTACAGTGTAAGAAGCAATGACTATTAAACAATTCAGAGATTCATGAGAAGACCTATGTGAACTGATACAAAGTGAAATAAGTTAAACCAAGAAAACAACCCACACAATGACTTTCACAATGTAAAGAGAAGGATAACATGAGTATCAACAACATGAAAAATGATCCTGTGTAATTATAAAGTACAGACGACAAAACACACCTGCCTTTTCTTTGTGGGGGTAACAGGAGCAAAGGTGTAGAACAATGCCTATTCCACTAGACTTGACTGATATGTTGACTGGTTACTGAACTGTTTTTCCCACCCTCTTCTTTTGTTCTTTGCTATATGGTATGGTTCTCTGGGTGGGAGAAGGGGATATATTTGGAAATAATCAAAACAAAGGATACCAATAAAAAAAAATTGAGTGGCAGAGATAGTCAAAACAGGGAGTTCACATTGGGTTGATTTCTGTTTAACTGAAATATAAGGAACTCTAAAATTTCCCAAAGAGTATAGAGAAAACTGAAGGAGGCAGGAAGGGCAATGGCAAGGCACACTCTTCACTAGCCCTGTTTTGTGTTTTTTTAGGGGGGAGGCTAGGCAATGGGGTTAAGTGACTTGCCCAGAGTCACACAGCTAGTAAGTGTTATGTGTCTGACGCCGGATTTGAACTCAGGTCCTCCTGACTCCAGGGCCAGGGCTCTATCCACTGGGCCACCTAGCTGCCCCATCCTCTAGCTCTTTTACAGCAGGTTCCTCTTTCCTGTTCTCTTGAAAGCCCAGAAGGATCTCCTTCTATAAACTCTGACCAGGGTTCCAAGCTTTTTTAAGTTTTGTACTAGCTCTCATACTTGTCAATCTGAAGTTCAGACGTCATTCCTCTTCTACCTCTCAGATCTACTTTGGTAGACTGGTGAAGCCTACGGACCCCTTCTCAGAATCAGGCATAACAAGCATGTGTAAATGCAGAAAATACAATGGATAGGATGACAAAGGAAACAAATTATAGTGAAATACAGTTATCAATTTTTTTTTATCAAAATATTTTTAAAACAAGTTCATGAATCCCAGGTTAAGAACCTGTGTTCTAGAAGTATTGAAGGAAGTGAAGAATAAAGAATCCTCCTCTTTCTTAAGCCTAGCCTGGTGCCACTTTCTCCCTGAAGCTTACTCCGATTTCCTCAGCTGAAAGTCATCTTCTCTTTGATCTCAACCCTACTACTGCATATCACACAAGTATGTTTTATACATTCTACTCCCACAAGACTGCAATTCAATTCAATAAGCATTCAAGAGCTATTCCCATAAGGCTTTTCCTGATTCCCAGTTGCTAGTGCCTCTCCCCCGCCCCAAATACTCTGTATTTATTTTGTAGATATTTCTGTATGTATGGGTCACCTCCCTTGTATAGATTACCTCCTCCAATGTACGCTCTCTGAAAGAACTTCTCCATTTTGCCTTGGTATCTCTGGTATCTACCATAGTACCTAATACTGAGTAAGTATTAAATAAAAGCCTACTGACTGTTACTAATTACCTGCTATGGGCCAGGTCCTTGCTAGAGGTTGGGGGCAGCGGGGGGAAGAAACAAGTCTTGCTCTCAAGGACCTTACGCTCTTTTTTTCCCCACTTAATAGTATTTTATTTTTTCCAATTACACGTAAAGATGGTTTTCAACACTGAGTTCCAAATGTTTTTTCTCCCTCCCTGCCCTGAGACAGCAAGCAATATGATATAGGCTATACATGCACAATCATATTTCTGCCTTGGTCATGTTGTGAAAGAAGAATCAGAACAAAAGGGGAAAAGCACAAAAAAGAAAAAACAACAACAAAAAAAGAGAAAATAGTATGCTTCGATCTGCATTCAGACTCCATAGTTCTTTCTCTGCATATGGATAGCATTTTCCATCTTGAGGGTTTTGGAATTGTCTCAGGTTATTGTATTGCTGTGAAGAGCTAAATCTATCAAAGTTGATCATTGCACAATGTTCTCCTGGTTCTGTTCACTTCATTTTGTATCAGTTCATGTAAGTTTTTCCAGGTTTTTTCTGAAATCTGCCTACTCATCATTTCTTATAGCACAATGGTATTCCATTACATTCGTATGCCACAACTTGTTCAGCCATTCCCCAACTGATGAGCATCCTCTCAATTTCCAATTCTTTGCCACCACAAAAAGAGCTGCTATAAATATTTTTGTACATGTGGATCCTTTTCCATTTTTTATGATCTCTTTAGGATACCGACCTAGTAGCGGTATTGCTGGATCAAAGAGTACATGCAGTTTTATAGCCCTTTGGGCATAGTAAGGGCCTTACATTCTACTGATTGGAAACTCCTGCTGGGAAAGACCTCTATAGTTTCCCATCTTGGTCTCTCCAGCACTAGCACAGTGCTTGTAAACGACAGACAATTAGTAAACATGCTCAATTTGTTTAGTTCCTATATACTTTGTACTCATTCAAAATTCCACTGCCAAAAATGTATCCTGATTCAACAAAGCATGGCATGGACAAGATATCCCAAAGTATAAAAAACAGGACCCTCTCCAAACACCCTCACTTCTAGTTCCAGTTCAATTTGTCCCCCAAAATCCATTAAGAGAAAATTACATGGCCCAGAATTTTGTGAATCTGTGTAGGATTTGTCTTCTGTAAGTTTTACATGGTGATTAGTTAAATATGAACACTCACTAAGTCAATCACTATTGCCAATTTCTCGTGCCTCTTTTTTTCATTCATAAATTTATGTCAATTTTCCTGCTACTTCTTTTTTTTTTTTGGTTAGGCAACAGGGTTAAGTGACTTGCCCAAGGTCACACAGCTAGTAAGTATCAAGTGTCTGAGGCTGCATTTGAACTCAGATCCTCCTGACTCCAAGGCCGGAGCTCTATCCACTGCGCCACCTAGCTGCCCCTTCCTGCTACTTCTTATCCCTAGAACAACAGATGTGGCTTTACATCTTTCTTCCCTTGGAAGTCCATTCTCAGTCTTTTGTTCTCTGTTCCATATACTCTGTTTCTTTCAACCCGTGGCCTCGAGGTGACAGGTTCGCCACCCTTGATGCAGGTCAATGTACAGTGGGTACTTGAGAAATGTTTGTTGACTGGTCTCTCTCACATAGATGGCATTGCTGAGAATATATCTCATTGGCCACCACGGCCCCTGGGGGTAATTTATCATATTTTGGCCACAACAACCAATCAAACAGGCAGAAATCAAAATGATTTCCAGCGCAGTGTCTACTACTTACATAAAAGTGGAAGCATATCCTAGCAAACAATTATAATTCCATAAATATTCGATTGATGCACATTACCGAAATTACTCAATTTTTCAACTGCAAATTATTTACTCTTTATTTTTTCTGCCCCAGTAGAATGCCACCTACTTAAAGACAAAGATTATTTTAGTGTGGCTTTTTTTTTACTGTACCCCCAGCACCAGCACAGTGCCAAGACTATAGTAGGTGCCTAATAAATGCTTGTTGAATTGAATTGATTTCATATGCATATTGGCAAAGCGTGCAGTACAGAGACTGATGGGCCTGAAGTTAGAATACTGGGTTGGAAGCCAAGTTCTGCTAGGGATCAGCTGTGTGAACATGGGCAAATGACTTCATCCCTGTGGACCTAGCCTTCCAATGATGGATTTGGACTAGATGACTTCTGAGGTCTTTTCTACCTTCAAAAATCCCACAACAAATGTTTTCTGTAACATCAAGGAAGCCTGCAACATCAGTCATTTTTTCAGTCATTTCCGAGTTCGGTGACCCTATTCGGGGTTTTCTTGGCAAAGATATTGGAGTGGTTTGCTATTTCCTTCTCCAGATGAGGGAACTGAGGCCAGATTTGAACTCAGGAAAGTAAGTCTTCCTGACTTCAGAACAGCATTCTATCTATCCACTGCTCCACCTAGCTGATGTTATAACATCCACTCATTTCCAAAGAATTCTAGGCTAAACTTTAATAAAGTTGTCAAGCTGAGAAGAGGTAATCTCTAGAACTGGGGGTGGGAGGTAGACAATGAAAGGCCTCTTGAGAAGGTGGGACCTGAGCTGAGTTTTTTTTTGTTTTTGCCTTTTGGTGAGGCAATTGGGGTTAAGTGACTTGCCCAGCATCACACAGCTAGTAAGTGTCAAGTGTCTGAGGCCGGATTTGAACTCAGGTCCTCCTCACCCTAAGGGTAGAGCTTTATCCATTGTGCCACCTAGCTGCCCCCTGAGCTGAGTTTTAAAAGTTTTAAAAGAAGTCAGGGAAGCCAGGAGGTAGAAGTGAGAAAGGAGAGCATTTCAGGTAGTGGGGACAGCCAGTGAAAAGGCCCAGAGTCTGGAGATGAAGGTGTCCTGTGAGAAGAAGAGCAAAGCTCAGTGTTACTGGATCATAGTCTGTGGAGGCAAGGAAAGCATAAGGACAGGAAGGTGTGTAAAGGGCTTCAAAAACTGGAGAGGAGACTTTCTATTGGTTCCTGGAGACAATGGGGAACCAGTGGAGCTTACTGAGTCGGGCAGTGGGTGCCACTGTCAGGCCTATGCTTGAGGAAGACCCCTTCGGCAGCTGAGTGGAGGGTGTTTTAGAAAGGGGACAGGCTCCAGGCAGGGAAACTGACCAAGGGTCCAGTCAGTCCAGAGGTGCATGGGGGTGGGGAGGGAACATGGGGGGGCCACATAAAAGAGAGGTTGTGAAGGCAGAAACAGCAAAACAACAGACTGAATCTGTGGGTGAGTGGGAATAAGGATCTGAGAATGATACTGAGGTTACTAGCCCCAGAGACTGGGAGGTGGGAGGAAAATTGGAAATAGGGAGTTTGGGGTGCGGGGGAGTGAATTATTTTTTAAATGGGTTGAGTTTGAGATGTCTAAAAGGCAGCTGGAGGTGAGGAGAGAGGTTAAATAGATCTAAGAATCATCAGCATAGAGACAAATGATAACTTATCCCATGGGAGCTGCTGAGATCACCAAGTGAAATGAGAGAGAGAAAGAATGAGAGAGAGAGAGAGAGAGAGAGAGAGAGAGAGAGAGAGAGAGAGAGAGAGAGAGAGACAGAGAGACAGAGAGACAGAGAGACAGAGACAGAGACACCCAGAGACAAAGAGAGAGCATGAGAAAGAGGAGAGACAGAGAGACAGACCGAAAGAGAAGAGGGCCTAAAGCAGAGCCTCGGAGGACCCTTACGGGCAGTATGTGTGCCCTAGAGGAAGATCCAGCAAAGGAAACTGAGAAGGAATGGCCAGATAGGTAGGAGAACTGGGAAAGAGTCATGCCACAAAAACCTAGAGAAAAGAGTCTGTCAAAAAGGATAGAGTGATTTATAGTGTTAAAAGGCTACAGGGAAGTGAAAGATGAAGACTGAAAAAAAGGCCAGTAGAGTAAGAGATCCTTGGTAACTTTGGAGAGAGCAGGTTCAGTGGAATAAATGATGAGTGTGGAAACCAGACTGCAGGGCGTTTAGAGGAGCATGAGGAGAGAAAGTGGACACACTAATCATGGGCACCTTTCTGAAGGAGTTTAGCCACAAAAGGGATGAAAGCTATAGAAGCATAGCTAGTGGGGAAGGTCGGATCAATGAGGATTTTTTGAGGATGAGGGAGCATCAGGCATGTTTGTAGGCAGCAGGAAAGCAGCCAGTAGGCAAGGAGATACTGAATATTAGTGACAGAGTGGGGATGACAGAGGGGGCTACTATATAGAAGATGGGATAGAATGGAATCACTTGTGTGTGCAAAAGGGATTGCCTTGGAGAGGAAAAGAGCCACATGTTCATGTGAGACAAGTGAAGGAGGAGGTGGCAGGAGAAGACATCTGAGTGATGTGGGATAAGGAGGAGGGGGAAAAAGGGCACTTTCAGTGAATGGTCTCAATTTTTTCAGAGAAAATTTTAAAATTTTCAGAAATTCATTTTCAGATTCAGACCACAGAAGTACATTTTCTAGGGATTTTTTTTTAATAAGGTGAAAGAGAATATGACATTTTAGAAAGCACACAGTATGATAAAATAGTTTGAAGTATATGTGTGTATATATATGTATGTATACATATATATAATATATGTAAAAAAATCAACTCAGTCTCAGATTAAGTATTAAGTAGGCTTTCTAATCTAATAAACCTTAACTAAAGTTTTCTAAGCCTAGGTTGGTTTGTAATCTTCTCTGTGATGGGAACCCCGGTATTTCTATTCCCATCTGAAAATATGGCCATGTCAAATTTGGTACCTGCCCACCTGGGCTCTTTGAATAAGGATCAGTCAATTTCTGAACGCAATCTCACACTCATTCTCAACCAATCAAGAAGTCTCCTGATGGCATGGAAGGCTTTGGAAACCTAATCCTTTCACTACAGTAATCTCTTAACTATTTTTTTCTCCCCCAGGAGCAAAAGGAAGACACATAATGCAAATGGATAAAGAGCATCTATCATTCCCCAAATAAGACAAATATAACCTGACATATACATCAGCTCCAAAGTTCACAAGAGACCATTCCTTCTAACACAAATGTAGCTCACCTACATGGCATTAGGCCACTGCCTGCAATGAATACAGTTAAAAAGTCTGTCACAAAACATTCTAGGTTAGGTACTGTATACAGCAAGCAAACTCAGAGCCCTCCATTTGTCGCACATCTTTGAGGTTTCAATGGAATTGCATGAGGTAGACACTACCTCCAAAGAGGCAGCTCCCACAACCCTTTCACACTTTACCATCCTCCCTAAATTCTCCACAGGGGTCTGGCAAACAGGTAGGCGAACGCCCTTCGTCTAGACTTCTTGGCATGGTTTAAACACAAACGGAGAACATGGGCTGTTAATCAGTAAAGTAAAAAACAAGAGTCGGGACTTTCCCCTGACAACACCCCCTCAGCCCAAGTAAAAGAAGTTTAATTCTCTGAGATGGTATGAGAACAAAGAGATTGTTAACAATATCCCATTTGTTAATGATCAAAATATTTAGTGAAAGACATAAAAAGAACGACACATAAAAGTCAAATCTGGGTCTTTTTAGATGAACAACACCAAAATGAGTGGGGGTGCAAATGTGTGGAAGTGAAGAGGAGAGGCTTCTGTCAAGGACTGAAGACAGCACCTGGGACAGCACCCAGAGGAACTGCAGCCCTCCATCCTGACAGGCCCCTCCTACGGCACCAAAGGAGTGTTTAGTCCAATGAAGGCTATGAATGCTCATTAAGGATGAAATGAGTAACGATGGCTAGTGTTTTTGAAGAGACATAAAGCCCTGCTAAGCAGCTGTGGATGGGCACCCATGCCAGCTTGCAACATGCTCCTCCCATCTCCCAAAGGAGGCGAGCCAGAGTGTGGTAATGAAACTGCACATAGTGGAAATGGGATATAAATGAGTTTAAACTGATTTATGTTAGCTTTTGTAAAGATTACTTGATATCTGGAAAGTGCTACCACTGTGAAATAATGTAGACAATCCTTAAGACCTCTGCCTAATGGCACTTCCATGGAATATTTATATTCCTCGTCATGGGAACAAGGACCATAATGGATACCATTTTTGTTTTATTAGGGATGCATATTTAAATTAATCTGCTATTTGCCTAAACAATTAGCTGCCTCTGTTTTTGTGCACAAAGCCAAAATTGCAATTAGGCTTCCATCAAAAAGATAAGTCCCTACTAAAACTGTCCCGATGGAGTCATAAGAATTCAGGGCAGAACTTTCCAAAATTACTTCTTAGAATAATGGTAATTATGTTAATTGCTTGAAAGGTAAATAATTGCTGAACTGGTTTTAAAAAATACAATTGGCACTACCCCTCCCCTTTGATCTTTTCGATGAACCACAAATACATTTAAAACAAGTTATCAATTTAGGCTGTTCAGCCTTGGCAGCTTCTCCAACTGTAGATTTCTCCAGCTGTGGATAAGGGAGTTTACTCACCTAGTAACCGATTCTAGGCAGGAATCCCTAGCCCCAGAACCAGCCACATAAGCATCTGAGCCTGATCTGGGTTATCCTGATTAAGTGCCTAAAGTCAGTAATTAGTGGTCAGAATGACTGAAATTAGCTGGCTCTTTACAAAGAGTTGACAAAGGCAGTAAATCAGCCCAGGCCCACCAGTGGAAGGGGGAAAATTCATCAGAAATAAAACTGTGACCCAGGTCACTCTCTGGTCGTCTTGTAGTGAGAACAATAGGCTGCTTGCATTTTCACAGCACCCTGCAAACCATATCTCATTTGATGCTTGCAACAATGCTGGGAGATAACCGCCATGTTTTATTGGATGAGAGAACTGAGGCTTGGACAGGCTAAGACACTGCCCATGGTCACACAGCTGGAGAGCCTCTGAGGCCTGACTGAAGCCCAGACCACCCTGACTTCAAGCTCAGCGCTCAACCCTCTGGGCCACGAGGCTTCTCGGCTTCTTCAACACTCACCTCACTGTCCTCCTCCAGAAGGGCTCGTCTGGGGTGAGGAGTGTTTACCAGGGCTTCTTTGAAGAAGCAAGGACTGGAAAGAAAGCCCAGCGAAGCCTTTTGCTCCTTCACTCTTAGGGTCTATCTCGAGTGTTCAAGGTCCCTCTCTAGTCTGACCTTGGTATAAGAAGGGATCTGAGAGGATGACAGTAAACAAAGAAGATTCTGGAAATAGCATTTAAGATGGACAGAGAAGCTGGAGGCAGGCAGACAAATTAATTTAAGGTTCTGTGGGTCCATTAGCAGGAAGGAGGCTGGATCTGAATTACAACAATAAAGATAAGAAAAGATTGGGTCACAAAGTCAGAAGTAAAAAAGGAAGGTCTTCAGAGAGCACTAATTTTGCATTTAATGAAAATAAAACCCCAAAGGGGAAAGTGACTTGTCCAAGGTCCTTTGGTCCAATCGAAGGCAGGCTGGTACAGAGTACAGAACATCACAGGCACCACAGGGCCTGGGTTCAGATCCTACTTTTGACCTTTATTAGCTGTCTCCTCTTGACTGAGCCACTCCCTGGACCTCGGCTTCCTGTGCTACACAATGAGGGGGTTGGACCAGATGACTTCAGAAGTCCCCTCCTCTAACTCTAGAATCCAAAGCCAAGTCCTCTCTCTTCAAATCCAAGGCTCTTTTCACTATAAAACCCTGCCTCCCAAGAAAAGGGAATAAAGTTGGATGCTTGAACTCACCTCCTAACTGGCCCTCCTCCTCTGCCTTGTCCTTCCTCTCTCATCCGGCCTCCCCCATACAGCTGCCAAAGACCCAGGTCTGACCATGTCCTTCCCCCCTTCCTGCCCCTGCACAGGAGGCTTTGGGGGCTCTCTCTCCTTTGCTCTTAGGACTCACTGCTCCTCCGGTTGTCACTGAAAAGACCTCCCCAGTCTCACTCCAGGTCATCATTCCTGATTACAGTCAGCTTCCTTTCCTCGCTGTTCCCCACATAGGAAACTCCTGCCCTGGTCTCTGGGCCTTGATCAGCACAGGCTGTCTGGCCCGAGGCCTGCAATGTTTTCCTTCCTCACTTATACCTCTTGGAACCCCCAGAATCCAAGCTCTCCTTCAATCTCAGCACAATTGCTGTCTCTTTCCAAAGATCTTTTTTGAGTCACTCCTCCCTCCACTATTAGTGCCCCACCTCGTTGTGGACAGAATTTTACATAGTTATAGGTTTACACAGTGTATCCCCTTAGTAGTAAGCTCCTTGAGGGCAGAAAAAATTGAGAGATCTCCCTCTTTGCTTCAGTCAGAATTAAGGCCTTTGTAAATCTACAGAGAAGAACCCTTCTCAGAGCTCCATGAGAACTGAAAAAATAGCCCTTGAGACTGCTCTCTTGCCAATGCCATGGAGAGCTGCCCTGCCCAGGCCTCAGAGACCGGCCTGCTTGGAAGCAGAAGGACAGACCACTAGCCCATACGCCCCAGGCTTTTCTGGGTAGCTCTTCTAACAGCCTCTTAAATAGACTAAGGAGCCTTCATTAGCTCAGGGCTACAAAGGTGCTACCTGGATGAGGACCTAACTCTTCTCAGATAACAAGTCATCAATTCATGCACAAAATTAAGGAGAATGGAAGCAGAGGGAACAGGTTTTCTCGCCTACACGGCTCTCAGCCAGCATCACCCTGCTTGGCCCTCTGGAGGCCACAGGAATCGTTTTCCAAGAGAAACATCAACTTACATGGACATATTTTTGCAGTAAAACATGTCAGTTCCCCAAATGCACACATCTCTGCTTCATTTAAGGCTCAAGGGCTTAGACTGAGAAGGGTTATATTAGCAAAAGCTGAGTCACTGTTGGGAAAAGGCAATTGTATTTGCTCACCTAAAATTCCATTTATATTTCAAAAGAGAAGAAGTCCATGCTCAGTTATGCACAGCTAAACATAAAAACTGGTGGGGAAGGGGCAAGATGTCAGACAGAAGGCAAGGGACTCAATTGAGCTCTCCCCAAAACCGCTCCAGAGACCTTTAAATAATGCCCTAAAACAAATTCTGCAGTGGCAGAACCCACACAAGGACAAGGCAAAACAACTTTCCAGCCAGCAAGAAAGGTCTGTGGCACCTGGGTGAGAGCAGAGCACAGTGCAGCGCAGGCTGCGCCAGCACAGCCTTGGCCCCAGCAAGCCAGGAGCAGGCCATGGGAGTGACTGAATCAGCAGGGGCAATGGCTGATTCTGGAGCTCCCAGCCCACAGGGGGTCAGACAACACGTCAAAAGAAGATCATAGGAGACCTTTTGCTAGTACTGAGGCAGAACTCTGTTGTTTTGCCCGTTCTCGGAGCCGGGTCACAGTCCTGGGTAGCAGTCCCAGGGTGAGCAGGAACACTAGCACGTAAGAGCTTGCAGCTGCAGTGAAATGGGAGTACTCGTCACAGTTCCTGGGCAGAAAAGAGCGTTTGGGTCACTTACAGACCAGAGCATGTGCCAGGAGAGTAGGAAACACAACTCTCCTTTGAACATGCCACCTTGGGAAAGCTAGAAACTGACAGCTCCCTAGAATATCTCTGAAAAGAGCTGCACAAAACCCATGAGGCTTGGAACAGAGCACCCTCCACCCTGCAAGCAGAGCCCGACTTTAACAAAGAGTTACAAGTCAAGAAATAGGCAGGAAAAAATGAGCAAACAACAGAAAAAAATCTGACCATCAAAAGATACTATGGTGACAAGGAAGATCACAACACACACTTAGAAGAAAATAACAAAGTCAAAGCTTCTGCATCCAAAGCCTCCAAGAAAAATATGAATTGTTCTCAGGCCAGGGAAGACTTCAAAAAGTATTTTGAAAATCAAATAAGAGAGGTAGGGGAGAATTGGGAAGAGATATGAAAGTGATGGAAGAAAATCATGAAAAAAGAGTCAACAGCTTGGTAAAGGAGGCACAAAAAAATACTGAAGAAAATAACACCTTAAAAAAGAGAATAGGCCAAACAGTAAGACAGGTACAAAAATCCAATGAGGAGAAGAATGCCTTGAAAAGCAGAATCGGCCAAATGGAAAAAGACATACAAAAATTCACTGAAGAGAAGAACTCATTAAAAAAAATAGAATGGGCCAAATGGAAAAGGAAGTACAAAACTTCACTGAAGAAAATAATTCCTTAAAAATTAGAACTGAGCAAGTGGAAGCTACTGACTCTATGAGACATCAAGAAACAACAAAACAAAACCAAAAGAATGCAAAAAATAGAAGACAATGTAAACTACCTCACTGGAAAAACAACTGACCTGGAAAATAGATCCAAGAGAGATTATTTAAAAGTTATTGGACTTCGTGAAAGCCATGATCAAAAAAAGAGCCTAGACATCATCTTTCAAGAAATTATCAAGGAAAACTTCCCTGATATTCTAGAACCAGAGGGTAAAATACAAATTGAAAGAATTCACTGCTCACCCCCTGAAAGAGTCCCAAAATGAAAACAAGAAATATAGTCAAATTCCAGAGCTCCCAGGTCAAGAAGAAAATATTGCAAGCAGCCAGAAAGAATCAGTTCAAATATTGTGGAGCCACAGTCAGGATAACACAATATTTAGCAGCTTCTACATTAAAAGATCAGAGGGCCTGGAATATGATATTCGGGAAGGTAAAGGTGCTAGGATTACAACCAACAATCATCTACCCAGCAAAACTGAGTATAATCCTTCAGGAGTAAAAATGGATATTCAATGAAATTGAGGACTTTCAAGCATTCCTGATGAAAAGACCAGAGCTGAATAAAAAATTTGACTTTCAAACACAAGACTCAAGAGAAGCATAAAAAGGTAAAAGAGAAAGGGAAATCATAAGGCACTTAATGAGATTAAACTTTTTGCATATAAATTTTGCATTCCTACATGGGAAGATGATACTTAGAACTCATAAGAATTTTCTCATTATTAGGTCAGTTAGAAAGAGTATATATAGACAGAGGACACAGGTGTGAGTTGAATATGATGGGATGATATCTTAAAAAAATAAATTGAGGAGTGAGAAAGAGAAATGCCCTGGGAGAAAATGAAATGGAGAGGTATAATGGGGTAAACTACCTGACATAAAAGAGGCATGAAAGAACTTTTACAGTGGAGGGGAAGATGGGGGAGGCAGCAGGAAACACTTGAACCTTATTCTCATCGGAACTGACTCAAAGAGGGAATAACATATATACTCAATTGGGTATAGAAATCTATTTTACCATATAGGAAAGTAGGAGGGGAAGTGGATAAGAGAAAGGTGGGGTACTCATAGAAGGGAGGGTGGATTGGGGGAGATGGCAGTCAAAAGCAAAACACTTTTGAGGAGGGACAGGGTAAAAGGAATGAGAGAATAGAATAAATGGAGGGGAAACAGGATGGAGGGAAATAGAGTTAGCAATCATAACTGTGAAAAAAGATTTTGAAGCAAATTTCTCTGATAATATCCTCACCTCTCAAACACACATAGAAAAATCAGTTAAATTTATGGGAATAAGAGCTATCTCCCCCAATTGATAAAACATGAACAGTCAGTTTTCAGATGAAGTTATCAAAGCTACCTAGAGCCATATGAGAAAATGCTCTAAATCACTATTGATGGGAGAAATGCAAGTTAAAACAATCTGAAGTACTTTCTCACACCTATAGATTAGCTAATAGGATGGAAAAGGAAAATGACAAATATTGGAGGGGATGGAGGAAAACTGAGATACTAATACACTAGTGGTGGAGTTGTAAACTGATTCAACCATTATGTAGAGCAATTGGGAACTATGCCCAAAGGCCTATAAAATCATGCTCAGTCCTTTGACCTAGCAATACCACTGCTAGGTCTGTATCTCAAAAGAGAGTGAAAAAACAAAAAGGAAAAGGACCTATATGTACAAATATATTTATAGCAGCTCTTTTCTGATGACAAAGAATTGAAAATTGAGGCCCATCCATTGGGAAATGGCTGAACAAGTTGTGGTATATGATTGTGATGGAATACTGTTGTGCTATGAGAAGAGATGAGCTAGATGCTCTCAGAAAAACCTAGAAAGACTTACATGAACTGATGCAGAGTGAAATAAATGAGTAGAACCAGAAGAACACTGTACACAATAACAGCAATATTTTATTCAATTATGAATGACTTAGCTGTTCTCAGCAATACAATGATCCAAGACAACTCTGAAGGACTTATGAAAAATGCTATCCATCTCCAGAAGAACTGAAGGAGTCATATCAGATTGAAGCATACTTTTTTTACTTTATATTTCTTGGGTTTTAAAATTTTGGTCTATGTTTTCTTTTACAACATGACTAATATGGAAATATGTTTTGTATGACTACCATATGTATAACCTATATTAAACTGCCTGCCTTCTCAGTGAGGGGGGTGGAAGGAAGAGAGAATTTGAAACTCAATTTTAAAAACAAATGTTGGAAATTGTTTTTACATGTAATTGGGGAAAAATAAAATACTAAATTTAAAAAAATAAATAAACATAAAGACTCTGATAATTTACTCCTCTAGATTACCTCTGGAAAGCCAATTTGTGCTATTCCTTCCTTCTACTTTCAAACATTACCAAACTATATTTTTAGCAAAACCACTGCAATAAGCCAAGGAATCATCACCAAGTCATTTTGAATGGATCAATATCCTGTTTCTACAAGATTACTTCACAAATTTAGCAGTAAAACTCAGCGGTGGAAAAAAAAAACTTAGAGCCTTCTGCTAACCAAAAGATTTACATGTAGGCAACACTACATGGGAACACAAGTAATAAGTAACTCTAATTTGAATATTCTCTCCTTAAGAAACATGAGAGATGGTTTATGCCAGCAACTGCCTCTGCCACCTCCAACAAGGTTCTGTTCTAGCAGACTAGATAACATGGCGCACAGCCATGACTGACTGGTTGTACAACCTTGGATAGGCCTTAGTTTGGGCAGATCATTTAAACAATCTGTGCCTCGGTGTCTTCAACTGAAAAACAAAGATTTTGGCCTAAGTGACCCCTAAGGTCTCTTGTAGCTCTTGGAGGCTGAACCTGTGATGCTTAGGTGATAGACAAATTCAAATCTCATGAAACAAAGGCAATATTGGTAGGCCCCATCATACCTAAAATGTTCTTCTAAAGCACTAGCGATTCCATTCTGGAGAAAAGGTTGACATTTTAAATATGCCCACAGTTGGTCTTTCAAAGGATTTTTATGTCTTACAAACTATAAAACTGGCAAGTCAAGCAAAAATGGTCCCTGTCCAACTGGAGACATGTCATTCCCCTTCTCCATGGGCCTCTATACCCATATCTATAAAAAGAGATTACAACAAGATGACAAAGCTGTAAAGTCTCTTTTAGTTTTAAAGTTCTATGTTTCTATGGAACACCATTTCTACTATTAAAGGTAATTTGACTAACCCCCTTATGTTAAAAGGCACCTTTACATGTAACTCTGAAAATATATGTTCACTTTCATGAGTCAGATATCTTTTAATGTTAGCCCACATGACTATCTCATTTCAGCAACACCAAAATGTTCTTCAAAACCTTGACACTTCTACAGGATTATAAAATAAATCTCCGGAGGACCTATCCTCCATAACATTCAAGCTAAGATTTTTATCCAAAACGTGTACAGTACTGCTGGACACAATCAAAGAGACATTCAAAGACATTATCCATTGTTAAAATGTCAGATAATGAGACATAATAGACATTTCAGGCCACAGATAGGCACCATTATCGACAACTGGCTGCATGGGCATGAGTGTGTGTGTGTGTGTGTGTGTGTGTGTGTGTGTGTGTGACAGAGAGAGAGAGAGAGATTGAGAAAAGTTGAGAGAGAATGAGGGATTGTGAGTAGACAGTACCAGCAGAGTTTTGAAAGTGCTAAGTCACTTGGATTTGCTCCACAGCAGCAGGTAAAAAACCTATTGCCTGCTCTATCAATATACAAATATGAAGAGGGATGGATTCTTCCCTCCTCCACTTCCATACAAAAATGAGAACTTTTTTCACCTAAGATGTGTGCATTCTCATCACCAAAGAATGAGTTTTCAAGACAAACTCTTTGAACAGGGAGGGGGTTTCAAGTAAACTACAATTCCCCAAAGTGGTGGCTCCTGGCCAAAGTCAGGCAAGCGTGGAGCAGATGGAGTCCTGGCAAGGTCTCTGCTGTCCCTGCATTAGCAGCATCTGCTCATTACTCAGAACCTTCGCCTGCTTTATCTAATGCTCCAGGAAAAGCATTTTGATTTGATTCATTTCAGTACGGTAACGTGCAACACAATTAGTGGTAAAATCAAACTGGAGAATGGCCAGTGCTGACAATCGGAAACAAGGCAGAAGAAAGATGAGGCCAGTGGGTTGGAATTCAAAAATCACAACTGTGGATCAACTTGCCAAATCTCAACGCCCCAGGTGTGTGTACAGTGTTCCTACTGGGCAATGAGAGTGGAAAAGAGTGGGGGTGACTTACTTTCTCCCCAGTACAATTTCCATCTCCCTTCCTCTTTTGAATCTGATTCCTCTGTGGTTAGTGCATGTAGATATTCAACTGGGTCTCAATGATTGCAAGGTTCCCTTTGGCACAACCATCTAGCTGAGCTTCAACAGTCCATTTTATTATGATTCTCTTCTTTCCTGTAGGGCACAGAGACAAAATCCCAAGAGCAGCCCCTATGAGGTGATCTCCCTATCTGCCCCATTTTACCTCTTTTACGAATTTTCTTTCAGCTATCTTCGACAAAGGCAAGATAAAATATACATCTGATTTTAAGTGCTCACTTCAGATTGTCTTTGGCCATTAATCATATTAACATCATATTAATTTGTTAATATGATCTGAGCTAGGTGACAACATGTGAGTACTGCAGAAGAGTATGGAGCAGCTGATGTTTAGCTCAGCTAGTTCAGTCTAGTTCAGAGGTGAAGAGCAAAGGCAAAGAGAGAGAAGAGAAAACCCAACAGCTTTTGAAAAAAAGAAATAAATCTAGAAAGTTTTTCACAAGCTTTGGAAACACTTTCTTCATAATTTTGCAATGCATCCATGCGTTCAGTGGCAAGAGCAGTCAAACACTGATGAAGCCAATTTCAGCCACAGATACGAAATGAAGACCTCACTACTCGTGCATCAACGAGAGAAGTTTAAACAAATCAGTCATCTGTTCTTAACGGCACTACGAGACACAAGAGCCATCACAAACTGCTTTAGAACCACCAAAGTAAATTTAGAACACTGCAACATTTGCATCAAAAAATTATGTGGGAAAAAAAATCATTTGGAAAATAGCAGATGAGCACAAGCTGCCACAGAAAGCTACAGCATCTATGCAGCGCCTCAATAAGCATTTATGAAATATTAATAATAATGATAGCAGCAGAAGCAGTTTAGCTGGGCTACTTCTATAAGGCTTAAAAAAAAGCCAGCCAGACCATCAATGGTTTATACCAATATCAAACCACAAGAACAAAGTTCATGCTGATAAAAACTTGAGATGGAAATATTTTCATCATTTCAGCTCTCGTTTTCATTCTTATTTTTAACTAACATGTGTGTCCAAGGCTCCCCATTAGTTGCCTGTCTTCAGTTTTATCCCCTGAGCCAGCTAACAGTATTGTTCTCTGCACTGCCTGGAAATCAAAAGTGGAATTCTAGCTTGAAGATCAACACTGTGAAATATTATATGGTCTCCCATGAGGTGAGTGAAGCAAGACTTATGCAGAGCCACTGAGCATAATGGAGATCAGAACCTGGAAAGGCTGAAAACCAATTTCACATCATTGCAAGGGCTGAGCAGAGGAAAGGACTCATTTGTAGTCTTCCACGTCCATAGTCTCAAAGAGTTTGTGTCTATCACCCAAACACCATTTCCTTTGGACCAATCGATTCCCTCAGGTAAAGTAGGCCAAAGCATATTTAATATTTTACAGCAAACAAGTTATCTGCTTAAGATGGATTGGCTAGACATCTGCCCGGCACTTAAATTCAATGCAACAGTTCCAGTAGGAATCAAACACCAGTTTTAATGGGTGCTATGTTCCAATGCTGCTAATGCATTTAGGGTTATTGGCCAACTTTTCCACATAAAGGTAAATGTATGTGTATGTGTGTGAACGCATGTGTGTGCAAGGGTGTGTGTACAGAGGATTACGGGGGCAGGGGGTTAGAGCTAGCCACAGCTGCTTAATTTTTGTAAAGCTTTTTTTTTTCTTAATAGGGAGGAGGGTTGTGGTTACTTACCATCCTCATAAGCTGCTACAGCCAGAGAGTTGTTTATCCTCACAAAGGAGACATGTGGCTGAGATCCAGGCTCAGCAGCGCCATGCATTGGTTCCAGGATGGGGGCTGTGTAGTCCCAGGTGCGGGTGTCCCACAACCGCACATCCCCTGATGTATATCTGGAAGAGAAGGGCATTCTTTGTTCCAAAAATGTTTCAGAGGGCACCATTGCAGAGAAAATGGAAAGAGAAGAGCCTTCAAACAACAGGACACAGATAAAATAGTCAAGGCAAATTCACTGCTTCCCCACAAGTAAGATAACTCAATGAGTGATTCCCAAAGGAGAAAATGTCAAATGAACAAACTAAGTCTATGATTCTACAGTAGAACAGGAACTGTCTAAAAATAACAAGATTATCCGAAAAAGGCGGGGGGGGGGCTCTTCTTTTAGAATGTTTGAAACAACCAAACTATATTTTACATACCCTCACAGTAAAGAGACATTAATGGAAATCTTTAGCAGCATCAGTATTTACACACATACACAGAAATGCTATGTAGACACTAAGAACTCATGGTTTTGTAGGCACAAGCTTTCTAATACTTCATCCACACATGAGATTTGACTGCTTAAAGTCCCTAAAGACTAATTGATCTGCTGACACAATTAAATCTTGCCTTTAGAAGCCAGACAATGCTGCCTTCTCACGAAAAGCTCTCTTGCTGAAATGCATGACACTCCTCAGTTTTGTTCACTTAGTTTTTATAGAACTCTCTTACTCATATTACTGCTGCTATTTCAACACATGACTGTCTCAATCAAGTCAAGTCTCAACAAAAGCACTTTTTGTACCTGTGATGTGCCAGGCATTGTGTTAAATGCTGGCTAGGTCAGAACTTGGGTATAGACTCAGCACCACCATCAGCCTCAATAATAAGACTGATGATGATATAGTAGCAATAGCTGACATTTATATAGCACTCACGATGTGCCAGGCACCGTGCTAAGCGCTTTACATTATTATCTCATCTGGTCTTCACAACAATCATGGGAGACAGGTGCTGTTATCACCCCCTTTCACAGAGGAGAAAATGGGAGCAAGCAAAGCTTAAGTGACTTGCCCATGGTCACACAGCTAGTAGGCTCGATTTGAACTAAGGGTTTCTTTACTCCAGGCCTGATGCTCATATCCACTGTGCTACATGTGGGTATAAATATGATCATTTATAGTCAGAAGTCTTCATGGTTCCTTTTATATGACTATTTATTACAAAATTGACTTAAGAGCAGAGGCTCATTCAAAGTTTTAATAGCAAGTTAGTCCATAGAAAGCATAAATGATTACTTTAAGTCTCCTACCCTGGAGAACATGACCCATTTTGGAGTTAAAGCAGGTTTAGTGACACAAACCACAGCATTCTGTCCTCACAACCATCACCATCCAGCTTCGTTGACTTCTAAGACTCAGCTCTAATCCCACTCATCCACGAGGCCTTTTCCACCGTGCCTCCCACTCCAGCGGTCAATGACTTCTCTGATCAGACAGCCTTCCATCTATTTTCTATGTGCCATGGATCCACTCAGTTTTCTACACATTGTCTTCCCCATTAGAATGTAAATTCCTTGAGGACAAGAGCTATTTTTTGCCTATCTTTGCATCCCCAATCTTTAGCATAGTACTGGGTATATTAAGTGCTTAATAAGTTGATTTGCTGACCCATCTTCCATATGGTTATGTTTGCTTCAAAGTTAGTTGTATTTCAACCCAACAGGTTCCTCCCCTTCATTCCTGATATGTGTCTAACTACACCTGATGATGGAAGACAAACTAATTAAAGAATATGCTATTTTGTTCACTGCCTGCTCTGAAGGTCAGGAGGTCTAGAACTTGCACACCTGAGAAATTCTCCTCCAAGCAGAAGTCGTATGACTTCTTGCTTGAGGAAATGGCAGCAGAGTCCTGCATCAGGGATGAGTTGGACTAGATCATCATCAAATTCTAGATCTGCCTCTATGTGATATTGGGCCTTTCTGGGACTCAGTTTACTCATCTGTAAAATAATGGGGTTAGACTAGATGACTTCTAAGATGCTTTCCAACTCTAACCTATGGGCCTACAGAAAGTGATTGAATTTTTTTTTAAATCAGAGAACAGATAGAAATAATTTTCACAACTGTGACTTGGGTAGTAAAAATGAACAAAGTGCAGGATAGAGGTGATCATAAAAGATAAATCAGCCAGTTTCAATCACCCCAAATGAATAAGTTTTTTTGTGAACAAATTCAATGAAGCCAGAATAAAAGAAAGTGTCCAGTGGGTAAAAAAAAATTATATCAAGTAACTGGTAAAAATGTGATATCCAAAATATATGGGAAACTGACCTAAATATATAAACAAGAGCCATTCTCCAACAGATAAGTATATGAGCAGTTTTCAAAAGAAGAAATATAAACTATCAACCACCATATGAAAAATTATCTAAATCACTGATAAGAGAAATGCAAATAAAAAAAATCTTGGGCATTATCCCATATCATCAAATTGACAAAGATGATAACAGATAGAAATTGCCAAAGTTGGAAGAGCTGTGGGAAGACAGGGCCATCAACATACCATTGGTCAAGGTATGAACTGGTGCAACTATTCTGGAAAATAATTTAAAACTACAAAAGAAAAGTCACTGAACTGTTTATACTCTTGACCTAGCAGGCCTACTACTCATCACAGGGCCCAAAGAGGTCAAAGGTAGACAGTCTCCATGTATATACCAAAATATTTATAGCAGCACTTTTCTTGATAGCAAAAAACTGGAAATAAAGGAGATACCCATTGATTGGAGAATAGCTAAAAAAACTGTAGCATATGAATGTAGTGGAATAAATCAATAAACATTTATTAAGTACTTAATATTTGCTAGGTTCTGTGCTAAACACTAAGGATGGATACAAATGGAGGCAAAAGAGAGTCCCTGCCCTCAAGTACCTTATAATCTAATGAGGTTGGCGTCCTCACCACGAGTCTTTCCTCACTCCAGTCCATCCTTCACTCAGCTATCAAATTAATTTTCCTAAAGCACACGTCTGACTACACCTCCCCCCGCTCCCCAAAGCAATAAACTCCATTGGCTCCCTATCACCTCCATTATGAAATATGTTGGCCATTCAAAACCCTTAATAGCCTGCCTCCCCACCTCCTTTCCAGTCATTTCCTGCCTCATCCAACCCCACCCTGCCACATACTGTGAGATCCAATGACACTCGCACCCTTGCTATTCCTCACATAAGACACGCTACATCCTAACTCCGGGCATTTCACTAGCTGTCCTCCATGACTGATTTCCTTCCTCTCCGTCTCTTGGCTTCCCCAACTTTCCAAGTTCTAACGCTTTTCCTGATCCAGCTTGATTCTAGGGCCATCTCTTTATTGATTATTTCTAATTTATCCTGTATACAACTATAAACAACTTGTTCTTTATATTGTTGTTTGAACGTTGTCTGCCCATTTGACTATAGATTCCTTGAGGGAAGGGATCAATGCATAGCAGATTGCATGGCACATAGAAAGTGTATAATGAAGTTTATTGACTGATCTTTCTTTCTTTAAATTTTTGTTTCTGGAAAGAATCCAGAATGTGTTTGATTGCACATTCTAAGGGCAGTAATAATATATGGTAAAAGTGCAATATGTACTGAAAGCACTGAAATGGAAAATAACGAAAACACAAGGACATAATTTCATAGTCTGAGCTTATCGTGAAATATGTATTGTCCATATGTAACAAGTAGCAATTTAATAATCCTTGAATATTAAATGTTTAATCCTTAAAATATTAAATGTTTATTCCAATTTTATTTATACTGTTTTCTACTACCTTAATACTTTTAAAGTTTAAATTGTACTGTTAATTGTGAATAGAACAAATACAATTGATGGGAATAACCCTGCTGCGGTTATTTCAATGAGCAAGATTTTCATTCAAGTCCCACAGTTGACTTTTCCAACTTCTCTTATAACCACTTATACGTTTTTTAATCAAAAATTGATTGATCAGCCTAGTTTTGAATTGGATGGGGTAGTATTATTATGAAACTTACTTTTATAACAGGCTACTTTCAGAATGAACTCTTTCTTAAGAAAGCACTAGAAAGTTCTACAGTTCCATTACAATACTTGGTTTAAAATTCTGAGTTTTTAGAACTGCAAATGGTTCAGGGGAACTAGGAAGCAGACTGGTGCCACAGAACAGCCCAACCAGTAAAATCACAAGCGAGTGCTGGACACAGGACAAGAGCAGCTACTACCCCAGGCCTAAACGTCAGTCAGTAAAGAAGTGAGATTGCGGGACTCTCCATCCCCGGCCTTGGCTCCCTGTACTCCACCACTCACCCAGGGTGAATGGCAATGTTCCCCAGGGCCTTCGAGCTGTTCCAATCCATGCGGCTGGGGGGAAGGATTCCCCGCCCCTCACCCCCATCACCCTGCCCACACATAGAGACATCCCATGTGAACCCTAGTCAGTGAAGTCAGTTCTTAGTGAAGCCAAAGTCATCTGGGGCAGATTTTACGATATAGTAGTCACCCCACCTTAGGAGGAGAGAGCAATGTGTGGGAATAGAGCCAGGGAGAGGGCAGGAGAATATACTATATGCAAAGGTCCATTAACCTCCCCAGACCCTATGGTAGCACTGATCCCAGAAGCCTAGGCTGAATAGCTTCCAAGGAAACACCTGCTGAATATGTGACTGGTTTATACCTGTAAGCTGTTATTCTATAAACTATTACACTATAAACTGAGGTCAGTTGAGAAGAAGTGACCTTAGACCTGACACTTTGATTTCCTCATCTGTAAGATGAGGGAGCTGAACTAGAGGATTTCTTCCAGCTCTAGAATCTCATCGTCCTAAACACCCAGTCTACATCCCCACAGAGGGTCAGAGAACACACTGTCATAAACTCATGGCGATCAGAGAATTCCTCACTCGTACCTGCAGGAGTGACTTTAGAAGGTGTACACTGATAGTGCGTGCAGTCAAGAGGAGAATGAGTCAGATCTCTTCTGAAACAGGACTGGTGTACATCTGCTGTTCCTTCATTCTACAGGACATTGAAGCATTCACTGTTCATGCAGTGGCACAAGTAGGACTGGGGATCAATGGGCCAAGCCCCAAGCCTCGGCTCTTCATTCTTTCCAGGTTGCAGCCCAATATCACGCCCTCCTTCACTTTTATTCTATCACCTTTTGTTTTACTATAACTCCTTCAATAGTTATTAAAGATACTCCACAGAGCCATGCTAGTCACTGCCAGACCAAGTATGACACATTTAATGCCATATTGAAGTGGTACACTGAATCTAGGGTGTGCCCATGTGCATATGTATGCATGTATTATGTGTGTATGCATGTATATGTTTACATGGCATTGCCTTAATGGTCCAATTTAATGTTTTTTTTCTCTGACCCCATCCTTCTTGACCTCTCAGCTGCATCTCACACTACTGAGCACATTCCAGCTCCTTCTCTTCTCTGGATGTTCATGACTCTCTTCTCTCCTGGCTCTCTTCCCTGCCGTCCCACCAGTCCTCATCCTCCTTTGCCGCCTCATCAGCCTTAACTGTGGGTGTCATACAAGGCTCCATCCCAAGTCCTCTTTTCTTCTCTCTCAAACTCTCCTGGTGACCTCTAACTAGCATGTCTACGGCAATGACTCCCAAATCAATACGCCTTACCCCAGCTTCTCCCTTCAAGTTCAGTCCCACAATCACTAACAGAAACTACATGTCCCATGGACATCTCAAACTCAAATGTCCACAAGAACTCATTACACAGGGCTAATGAGCAGTACAACACCCCAAAGGCAAAGAACAGAGAAAGACAACAGAAGGGGACTGAATAACCTATGAGCTGATTAATTAGCCCCTAAAAGAAATCAAGAGCTAACCATCCACAAAAACATTTCTTATTCAAATGTTTCATTGTATAAAAGACACCATCAGTTGATTTTGTTTTGATAAGCATGAGCTTTTTTGGTAAATATCTGTTCAAATTATCTCCACTCACTGTGGCAGATGTGGAAGCTAACGATAGAACAGTTTTGCTGCAGAATAACCCAGGAGGTAAATACTAACGTCTCCAGGTCTCTTATGTTGATGGGAATGGGGTGTGGCAATAAATGCCCCATTTCAGCTGGCACTGCAACCTGACACATGTGGGATGAACTGGTAGTAAAAAAAGCAGACAGTTAGTTTCACAGATGTAAAACATCGCAGGGAGGCGGGCAGGACAAAAACCTAAATGGCATCTAAAAAGATCAAGCTATATTGGCCAGGAGAAGACAAAATAAATGTGGAAGGGAGGGAGGAGCAAAGGCTGCTCTCTCTGCAGAGCTCCAGATGTCTTTATCATTGCCTAATGACAATTCCACTCAACCAATTAAGACACTACTATGAAGTGGCATTGTCAGAAAGCCTTTGGACTTCAGTGTTGATGGCTGGCTAATTGATGTTGGTGCAAAGTACAACAGCAACTAATATATGAGCTGACATGAATTCATGGACGACAAAAAGAGGAAGCAAGGCTTTTTCCAAACCAATGGCTAAGCGTCCCATTCTATGGAACAAATCAGGGATCCTACTGCTCTTCCCAAGTTTCTTAATGTGCACTGAAGCTGTTTAACTCTACAGAGGCAGGTTTTAGCAAAGTATGCCTGATTTTCAGTTAAAAGGGCAGGGAGAGGGCAGGTATGGACTTCTCACAACACATCAATTCTGAGCCAATCTCGAACCCTTGGGAGTTATGACTAAGTAGTGAGTCTTCAAAAAACAATCAGATGCTTATCTCACATGAAGACAAAGATGAAAAACCAAAGGAAAAAAAAATAGAGTAGCAAGGCAAAAGCTAACCTTCCTTCTCACGGGGAGCACTGCCCCCACAGTGTCTGGCCTATTTCTGGGTAAAAGCATATTTTACTTGCTAAGCATTAGAAAAGTAGAGGGCAACAGAAAGTTCAGGCCCCAGAGCCAGAAGGGCCTGGGCTCACAGTGGCCACTTCCTAGCTGTGTGCCCACAGGCACAGCCATGACCCCTCTGGGCCTTTCCCTTTGCCTAGAAAACAGGGACAATATGACCCAGAATACGCAGCTCCCTCACAGGGAGAGTTTGGAGGCGATGTTGTGGGTAAACCCCTTTGTAAACCATGAAGCCCGATAGACATGGCAAACATGATGGTCACCGCCTTAGCCAAGGCCAAGGGGACATGTCAGTGGCCAGGCCTGGAGTCTGGCCAAAGGTTGTGCCTTCCAACAAACATACTTCCAGAAAGCATTCACACTCAGATCACCTATAAACACCCTCAGAGGCTGAAGCATTAAGCGAGAACTAAAAGGAAAGAAAGAAGGTGCAAAAACCAGCTATCGGAGTCTGGCTAAGGGGCAGCGGGGCAGAAGGGCAACTTCTGACTCACTAATGTCAATCACGGTCTCTCACTTCTACCAGTTTCATCCTCTCTGGCAACAAAGAGATGGAGGGAAAGACAATCAGCAATCAGAACTGGGAACCTGAAGGGCTGAACTATCTCTAAAACAGAAGGCAGCAGAGTGTATAAGTACAGGAAACACTTAGTCAATTCAACAAGTCTTTCTATTACTGAGGCAGTTAGGAGGCACAGTAAGGAAGACCTGAGTTCAAATCCAGTCTCAGTTCACTTAACTAGCTGTGTGACCCTGGGCAAATCACTTGAACTCTCAATGTTTCAGTTTTCTCATCTGTAAAATGGGGAAAATAATGGCACCTACGTCCCAGGGTATCACAAGGATCCAATAAGATAACACACATGCAAAGTGTTTCGTAAACGTAAATATCACCTGTTATTACTGTGTCTATGTGCCAAGCACTGTGTGAAACTCTGGGGACACAAAGACAAAAGTGAAGTCTATGCCCAAAGGAGCTTACATTCTTCTGAGGCCACCCAATGTGTACACAGATGCATAAATATAAACTATATGCAAAATAACAACATTCCCTTAATAAACATTTATTAAGCACCTACTGTTTGCCCAGCACTAAGCTAAGCCCTGGGGAAACAAAGAAAGGCCAAAGCCAGTCCCTGCCTTCATGGAGTTCACAGTCTAACAGGGTAGACAACACGCAACATCTACACACACAATCAAGATACAGGCAAGAGAAAGTGTAGACAACACAAGGGAAGCCTCAGAAACATGGGGGATCTGGGGGCGGAGGCAAGATGGCAGAGTGAAAGCAGTGACTTGCTTGAGCTCTCCCCCAAACCCCTCCAAATACTCACAAAAAATGGCTCTAAACAAATTCTAAAGCAGCAAAACCCACAAAAAGACAAAGTGAAACAAATTGCCATCCCAAAACAACCTGGATGATTGATCAGAAAGGTGTATCGAGCCGGGCTAGGAGCGCAGCGCAGCGTGGGCACGCAGGCCACAACCAACCTGGAGCAGGTCTCAGAGGACTGAATCGTGGGCAGCTGTGGAGGTTTCCAGATTCCTCAATCCACGAATGCCAAAGACAACTTAGAAGGTCAGTGGGAAAAGTCTGTTTCTGCGGTGCTGAGAAAGGAAGGCGGGGTCTCAGCGTGGCCCTGGGCGGGGGCAGCTGCTTCCAGAGCTTCTGGCCCACAGACTGAGGGGGAATCCAGTGGCTGATCAGAGGGGGACTGCAGCGATCTCTTTGCCAGTGCTGAGGCAGGAATCTCTTGCTGTGTTGGATCTGGGTCACAGTTCTGGGCGGCAGTGCTGGGGTGAGGAGGGCGCTGGCGTGGTGGAGCTTGGAGTGGCTGTGGAGAGGAAACCCTCCTCACAGTTGCAGGACAGAAAGAAGTACTTGTGGTCACAGGCCAGGAAAGGAATAAACACCTCGCCCCTTATGATACCACCTTGGAAGAACTGAAAATTTACAGGTCCTACAAGTATCTCTGAAAACAGCTGTACAAACCCCTGAAGCTTGGGACAGTACATTCTCCACATTGGAAGCAGACTCTTACCTTAACAAAGAGTTTAAAACTCAAGTAATTGGCTGGGATCATGAGCAAGCAGTGCAAAAAGAGTCAGACTATATTATCTTACTTTGGTGAAAAGAAGATCAAAATATACAACCAGAAGAAGACAACAAAGTCAAAGCTCCTACATCCAAAGCCTCCAAGAAAAATATGAATCAGTCCCAGGCCTTGGAAGAGCTCAAAAGGGATTTTGAGAAGCAAGTAAGGGAAGTAGAGGAAAAACTGGGAAGAGAAATGAGAGTGATGCAAGAAAATCATGAAAAACAAGTCAACAGCTTGCTAAAGGAGACCCAAAAAAATACTGAAGAAAATAACACCTTAAAAAATAGCCTAACCCAAATGGCAAAAGAGGTCCAAAAAGCCAATGAGGAGAAAAATGCCCTAAAAAGAAAAATTGGCCAAATGGAAAAGGAAGTCCAAAAGATTACTGAAGAAAATACTTCCTTAAAAATTAGAATAGAGCAATTGGAAGCTAGTGACTTTATGAGAAATCAAGACACTGTAAAACAAATCCAAAAGAATGAAAAATTAGAAAACAATGTGAAATATCTCATTGGAAAAACAACTGACCTGGAAAATAGATCCAGGAGAGAGAATTTAAAAATTATTGGACTATCTGAAAGCCATGATCAAAAAAAAGAGCCTAGACATCATCTTTCAAGAAATTATCAAGGAAAACTGCCCTGATATTTAGAACCAGAGGGCAAAATAGAAATTGAAAGAATCCACGATCTCCTCCTGAAAGAGATCCCCAAAGGAAAACTCCTAGGAATATTATAGCCAAATTCCAGAGTTCCCAGGTCAAGGAGAAAATATTACAAGCTGCCAGAAGAAACAATTCAAGTACTGTGGAACACAATCAGGATAACCACAAGATTTAGCAGCTTCTACATTAAAGGACCACAGGGCATGGAATATAATATTCCGGAGGGCAAAAGAGACAGGATTACAACCAAGAATCACCTACCCAGCAAAACTGAGTATAACCCTTCAGAGGAAAAAATAGTCATTCAGTGAAATAGAGGACTTTCAAGCATTCCTGATGAAAAGACCAGAGCTAAACAGAAAATTTGACTTTCAGATACAGGACTCCAGTGGAACATGAAGAGGTAAACAGGAAAGAGAAATCATAAGAGACTTATTAAGATTGAACTGTTTACATTCCTGCATGGAAAGATGATATTTGTAACTCATGAGAACTTTGTCAGTATTAGGGTAGTTGAAGGAAAAAAATTGTATGTATGTATATATAGATAGATAGAGGGCACAGGGTGAGTTGAAGATTAAGGGGTCATATCTGGAGAATAAAATTAAGGGATGAGAGAGGATGATACTCGGAGAAGAAAAGGAGAGGTAGAATGGGGTAAATTATCTCACAAAAAAAAAACAAAAAAGAGAAGTCTCTTACAGTGGAGGGGAAACAGGGGAAGGTGAGAGGGAATGAGGGAATCTTATTCTCATAGGATTTGGCTTAAGGAGGGAATAACATACACATTCAATTGGGTATGGAAATCTGTCTTACCCTACAGGAAAATAGGGGGAGAAGGGGACAAGAGAGCAGGGGGATGATAGAGAGGAGGGAATACTGGGAAAGGTGATAATCAGAAGCAAATACTTCTGAGGAGGGACAGGGTCAAAAGAAAGAATAGAATAAATGGGAGGGCAGGATAGGATTAAGGGAAATGGAGTTAGTTTTTCACAACATGTCTACTATGGAATTGTTTTGCATAACTGCACATGTATAACCTATATTGAGTTCTAATACAGGCCTTTTCAATGAGGGTGGGTGGGGAGGGAGGAAGGGAGAAAATTTGAAACCTAAAGTTTTAAAAATACTATGTTAAAAAAAAAGTTTTCACATGCTACTGGGAAATAAGAAATACAGGAAACGGGGTACAGAAGTCTATCCTGCCCTACAGGAAAATAGAAGGGGAAGGGGATAAGAGAAGGGGGGGAGAGACAGAAGAAAGGACAGACTAGGGGAAGGGATATTCAGAATGCATGCCATCTTGGGATGGGGGGAGGGGTGAGATGGGGTGAAAATTTGGAACTCAATATCTCGTGGAAATAAATATTGAAAACTAAAAATAAATAAATTTATATTTAAAAAAACAAAAAACAACAACAAAAAAATATGGGGGATCTGGAATGGCTTCCTGTAGAAGGGAGGCTTTTAGCTGGGACTCGAAGGAAGCCAAGGAAACCAGGAGGTGGGGATGAGGAGGGACAGCCAGAGAAAATATCTGGAGTCTGGGGTGGACTGTCTTGTTTAAGGAACAGCCTGGAGGCAGCTGTCATTGGACTAAAGAGTATGAAGGGTGTGTGCGGGCGTGTGTGTGTGGTGTGTTCTCTGTGTGTTGTCTGTGTGGTGTGTGTGTGTTGTATGTATATGTATCTGCTGTGTGTATGTGTTAGTTTGTGTGTGCTGTGTGGGGGGTGTGTGTGTGTGGTGTGAGTGTGTGTGTGTGGGGGGGTGTGTGTGTGAGTGTGTGTGTGTGTGTGTGTGTGTGAGTGTGTGTGTGTGTGTGTGTGTGTGTGTGTGTGTGTGTAGAAACAGGTTGTACTGCCCTAAGGAAATTTCAACGCTGCCTCTGTGATCTTGAAATTCTCCCAGAATCCAAGGCCCACCTTCTTAATACAGACAAACATTCTACCAGTGTTGTATGACTTTGAGTCACGAAAAACTATAACCTCCAAGGAATTAATATCTGTGCGTGAGCAGGCAGCACCACGAGCTCTGAAACAGAGCTCGCATTAGTGGTGTCATCGCGGAAACGTGTGGGGGGGGGGTGATGCAGCCGAGCCTGCGGGCTCATCCCTCCCGGATGGCATCCACCCAAGTGGGCGTACTGTGGCACACCAGCACTGTCACATCCATGCTTTAAAACGGGCAACAAGAGATTACCGGGAGCCGTGAGTCTGAAGCCAGACACTCTTAGGAATCACTGAATTTCCAGGCTATGAGAGCAGCAAAGATAAGACGAAAGGTACTTGTTGGAGGCAGAGACAGAGGAAGGGTGTTTATCTGCCTCAACACAAGAAGCTGTATACAGAGTCAGGGTTCTGGAGACACTGGGCAGGCCAGGCCCCTGGTTTGGAAGTTTCCTATCTCTAGTACGCAGAAATTTCGAGGAACTGTCACCCTTCAATATGTACTTTCTTTGTACAATATCAAAGACAACAAATCAACACAAATAAGTATATTGTTTTAATAAAACGCTATCACGTAATAAAAAATTAACTTCATCCCAAAATAAAGATTTTGTAGTACAGTACCACTACCACCATTAAGTAGAGCTCATAAGACGTCAACTGGAAAATAATGAACTTTTTAATGGACCCCCAAAGAGACTGCATGCATAGAACACTTCAAACTATTTTCTATACATCTTGGTTAATCACGATCAATCGAGTCCAAGTCAGTGATGATTACACACAGAGTTATTGAATCTGTGGCTCCTTCCATTGCTCCTGGGAGAACAGAAGATGGATAAAGGCAGGCATGAGTTCACAAGTATTTATTAAGGATATCTGGGCTATCTTTTATTATGGATATAATAAACTTAATGCTCTTTCTATGACATTATCAATATCTTACCTCAGTCATATTTATAAGTTGAAGGATAATTCACAACAGAGGTAAATTAATAAATTCAGAAATACGTTAAAGAGGCTAAAAGAAGGACAGTGGTAATTGATTGCTCCTTTCTTAGACACTTAGGCTGTATTTATATTACAGTGATTTGTGTGTCCTATCTCTTGACTAGATCACAAGCTTCATGAAAGCAAGACATGTCATTAATTTTTGTGTCTCACAGTACCTAGCACAGTGCACTCCATGTTGCTATTTTTGTTGTTCAGTCATGCGGGCACTCTGTGACCCCACGGACCACAGCACACCAGGCCCTTCCACCCTCCACTATCTCTCAACACCTGTCCAAGTTTACGGTTCATCGTTTCCATGATACTACCTAACCATCTTATCCTCTGCTGTCCCTTTTTCATTTTGCCTTCAATCTTTCCCAACATCAGGGTCTTTTCCAATGAGTCCTGTCTAATTTTGGCCAAAGCACTGAAGCTTCAGCTTCAGTATCTGACCTTCCAGTGAATAGCCTGGAATTAATTTCTTTGAGTACTGACATATTTGATCTCCTTGCTGTCTAAGGAACTCTGAAAAGTCTTCTCCAGCACCACAATTCGAAAGTGTTGATTCCGCAACACTCCGCTGTCCTAATAGTCCAGTTCTTACAGCCATACATTGCTACTGGAAAAACCATAGCTTCGACTTAACCAGCCTTTGTCAGCAAGGTGATATCTCTGCTTTTTAGTATACTGTTCAGATTGGCCATAGCTTTCCTTCCAAATTGAACTGAATGACAAATTGAATGATTAAATCCTTCACAGGACAGTGGCTAACGCCATTATAATAACTAGGACTTATTTCCACGTACCAACGATTTGTGATTTTAGCACTGTGACGCTCCCACAAAGACTGGTCGAGACATTGTCTTTCTACCTTAGATGGTCTTTCTGTGAACTGCTCTGGTGGGAAAAGCCATCATTTTGCCACCCTACTGGTGATGAACTGCTCACAATGTAGTCAGGCTGGTCTTCCCCAGCCCATTTCAAAGCATGCCTGGCTTGGCACCTCCTGCCAGATCTCCTATATTATTGTCACAGCCTCTGCAAAGACAGGGCCACCTCCATGTCACAAAGGAGCAACTTTAAAAAGCTCTAAAGTCACACAAAAGCAAAGGATAAAGCCAGATTTTCAAGAAAATGGAATCTCAAAAATTGAGAGCACCTCCACAGCTTTAATGTGAACAACACAATATGTGCATAAAGAAACTTATAACGCCATCATCAATCTGGATTTACCCTCCAGGGACTCCAGGAATGCCTCAAACAGTCCAACACTCCAAGGAGCTGTGATTTTGGCAGGGAAGATATTCCCCATTCTTCTTTAGCAAATAGTCCTCATACTCTAGCAACCCTTTTACAACTTATCTGATGGTCTTTGAGAGTTGTTATGACCAACAAATTTGCCAACCTGCAGCCAGCTTGGTAAATGCCTCTTTGAGCTTAGCGAAGGCCAGTCCTAAGACAACAGGCATTGTTTTGCATTTTGTATCACCTGCTAAAAGTTGGGCTCTGTTGGCATATCCTTCAACAATCTCAGGCCAATTCCATGCCATGATGAGGCACTGGAGGAGAACTTAGTGGAAGACTTCACAAATAATATCTAACTTAGCCAGAAAGAAAAGGAAATGCTAACCAAACCAACCAAAAATCCATTTCTCATATGTAGAAAATTTCAAAATCCAAGGAGGAATGCTTCGTGTTGAAACAGAAAGTAGGGGCAGCTAGGTGGTGCAGAGAACAGAGCTCTGGCCTTGGAGTCAGGAGGACCTGAGTTCAATCCAGCCTCAGACACTTAACACTTACTAGCTGTGTGACCCTGGGCAAGTCACTTAACCCCAATTGCCTCACCAAAAAGCAAAAAAAACCCCAAAAACCAGAAAGTAAAAAATATGTCAAAGAATTAGGTTAATACAAAAGATTATTCAGTCATAAAATGAGTCTACTCCTACTACTAGGGGAAATATGGGGAATGAAATAGCTGGAAATGAGGTAATATAGGAAGTTATCTTTGACTCATGTCTATGTTTGAGTAAAGAACTTCCATCTAACAAACCCTAATTATAGACAATGATAAAGTCCTTGTTCTGGGCAAACAGAATCAATTAGAGAAGCAGACATTTGAATTCAAGTACATGTGAGCTAGATGTGTGATGCTGAACAGAACACTAGAAATGCTCTCTACTTCGGCGTCCACAGTATTTGGGGAGACACACACGGCCCATTCAATTGAGAAGTCAATCTGAATTGGTGCAGCTATGGCTGCTGAGCCCGGAAGGGATTACCTGGTGGCTAGAGGATAACAGCCTCACTGGGGAGATTTGGGAATATAAATTAAAGGTAGAGCATAAAAAATAAATTTGTAAGACAAAATGCAATACAGATTTTAAAGAGAAAAACAATTGTTCTTTCAAAGCATGAGATGACTGGAAGAAAGGCGAAAGGCAAGGAATTTTCCCACTTACAGGTACTGCAAAGAAGCAAGGCTAAATTAAGTGTGCTTTCCAGGAAGAGCAGAAATTGTTGACTAAAAGTTAGATCTAAATTTTTAAAAAGAAAATAGAGATGAGGGGAAAGAAGAGAGTATAATAATGAGTACTGGAAAGAAAACATTTTGTGAACAAATGATTTTGCTAATTTTTTTTAACCAAAAGAAAAGGAGGCCCTCAAATGTAAACAGAAAATCATGCTTTGTTACAGGAGCTGAAATGCTTCAGACTTAAGAATCCTCAGCACCAGTGAGGAAGGAATTTATTGCCAAACACCACCATACTCTTGGGCATCTGATAAAAGCTTTTTGGTAAGCTAATAGCTTAATGGTGAGGCCGAGCTGGCACAGGGGTCTCCGACGAGCACAAGGCTCATGTTTCTGTTCCAGGTTTCACCTGAGATGCTTTCCTTCACTAGGTGGCAGTCAAGTGAATACACTTTATGTCAACTGGTAACTAGACCTACAGATCAGGTTTTACAATTTGACCTTTCTGAACTCATGATGTCATCTGTTTTCAACACACTTTAAACTATGAGGCAGCAAATGGGGGGAGGGGTTGCTTTTTGAGACTCACAAAGCAAGACCCGCACGGTGTGTCTCACCCCGGTCCCTCCATTTCTTGTCTGTGGTTATGAACATCAGAGCCCTGCCTGATTCTAGGAGCAGCTACTTCCAAAAAGCATCCCTGCTCCTCTGCTCCATAATGACATCTCAGAAAGCTCCTATTCTTCTCAAGTCAAAGGAGATCTGCTCCAAGTCTCCTTCACATTACCCAAGTACTTGGGTGCTCAAAAGCTCATGGAGGAGGCATGGCCTCTGACCAAGCAGAGTGCTAACTGGACAGCGAGTCAGATACTTCTGTAGGCCGGGTCAAGGCCAGTTTTCTCACGGAAGCACCTAAAATCCACTAATTAAGTCAACTGAAATTCCTACAACTGTGCTAAGTCTTTGTTCCCAGAAAGACAGTTCAAAATACAGGTAAGACTTCAAATTTTCTATTAAAGTGCTCTTTCTGAAATTAATTCAGAAAAACTCCTTATGAGGAATAAGAAGGGAGTAATCATGTACAATTATATCACCTCACAGCAACAAGGCCATGATGACATTTTTAAATGCATAGAAGACAACAGACAAGCAGAACAGAATGCTACAAATGGAAAAGCCTTTAGAAATCTTATAAACTCATTTTAAAGATTAGGAAAATGAGGCCCAAAGAAATTAGCTGAGTTGCCCAAGTATACACTGCTAGTCAGTGACAAAGGCACATTAAGAACTGAGACTTGCTGGCTCACCTTTCAGTACTTTTCAAGAAGTAGGAGCAGAACGGTTTTGAAAACAACATGTAGAATTCATGTAGAAAAAATTCAGGTTAAAAAAAAAATCCCAAGCAATATGAAATGGAGATTCCCAGCTTCATAAATAACCCTCTTTTTGTGATCTGCTGTGCTCATGATAAAGCTCTTTTTTGATGTCTGAGTAAAGAATGAATTTTTTAAAAAGAATCTTATAGAATAAGATAATTCCTTTTTCTCCAACTATTACTATATTGTAGAACAAAAGATTCAGTCTTAAATAAAAGTAGCATGCTGTTCTTACAGCAGTCTTAACAATCTCTACCAAAAATGACGAGGAACAATGCTGTGTGTCTCGATGGCATTTGAAGGGACCTGAGTTGTTTAATTCAAACTTCCAGTCAATGCAGGCCATTTCCTCTGAAGCCTTCTGGACAAACAATCACCCACACTCTTCTGGAGCACTGCAAACAACAGGTGTCTCCTGCGGTAGCTTGGCCCATGACAGGCAGCTCTGGCAGTTACGAAGCTCTGCCTTATACTGAGCTGAAGTCTCCACCCTGTAACTTCCCCATGTGGGTCCTTCTGACTGGGCCCCTGAAGCCTCAAAGCCGGCCTGTTCTGTCTTCCAGAGAGGAGCCTTTCAAAGATGTTCCCTCTTCAGTCTTCTCTTCTCAGACTAAAAAGCCTTCAGCATTCCCTCTACTGTTCTCATAAGATGTCAGTCAGTCAATAAGCATTTTTCAAGTGTCAGGCACTATGCTAAGCACAGGGGATACAAAAAGAGGCAAAAGACAGTCCCTGCCCTCAAGGAGCTCACAGTCTAATGAGGGAAAGAAAATGCAAACAACTGTGTAGAAAAACTATCCACAGGATGAAATGGATACACTCAGCAAAGGAAGGCCCTAGCATTAAGAGGGTTAGGAAAGGCTACTCAGGGAAGGTGAGGTTTTAGCTGAGACTAGGCTGGAAGCCAAGAGGCAGAGATTAGGAAGGAAATCATTCCAGACATGGGGGCCAGCCAGTGAAAATGGCCATGGTCAGAAGATGGGAGTGTCATGTCTGAGGAATAGCAAGGAGGCTGGTGTTACTGGGTCTCACAGAACATGAAGGGGAGCAAGGCATAAGAAGACAGGAAAGGAAGAAGGGAGCTAGGCAGGACACTGGAGTCAGATCTACACTTCAGGAAGATTAATTTGGCAGCCAAGGCAAAGATGGACTGGGGTGGGGAGAGGCCCACCAGCAGCTACTGCAATGTCTAAACAGGAAGGGATGAGGGCTGGCAGCAGGGTGCTGGCCGTATCAGAGCAAAGATGAAGGCATGTGTAAGAGACAGCAAATCGACAGGTAGAGGGCACCGCCATGCTCCCAATCCCTCAGACTCACAGCCTAGGAGTCATCCTGGACTCCTCACTATCTTTCAGCCCCCAGTTCCAAGCTGTTGCCAAGGCCTGGTGATTCCACATCTGCAATGTCTCTTCAATGTGCCCCCTTCTCTCCTCTGACCCTGCCACCCCTCTAGCACAGGACCTCATCCCTCACCCCTAGACTACTGCAATAGCTGCTGGGGGGTCTGCCTGCCTCAGGTCTCTCCCCACCTCCAAACAGCTAATAAGCGATTTTCCTAATGTGCAAGTCAGATCATGTCAATCCCTTTGTCCTTCCCACCCCACAGACACACACATACTCAATAAACTTCAGTGGCTCCCTATTGCCTCCAGGAGCAAATACAAAATCCTCTGTTTGCCTACTCAAAGCCCCTCACAACCTGCCCCCTCCCACCTTCCTGGTCTTCCTTACTCTCCCACGTATTTGTTGATGCGATGACTTCAGCCTCCTGGCTGTTCCACAAACAAGCCCCCCCCCCCATCTCTGGGCTCTGGGCATTCTCTCTGGCTGTCCCCCATGCCTGGAATGCTCTCCCTCCTCTGCTCCTACTATTGACCTTCTTGGATTCCTTTAAGTCCCAACTCAAATCCCACCTGCTCAGGAAGCCTCTCCCAGCCCCTCCTAGTTCCAGTGCTCTCCTCTGTTAATTATTTCCCTGTTGTGCTGCATAAAGCTTGTGTGTCTCTGTCTGCATGTTGTCTCCCCCAGTGAACTGTAAGCTTCGTGAAGGCCAGGACTTTCTTTTGCTTCTTTCTGTATCTCTAGTGTTTAGCACAGTGCCTGGCACATAGTAGGCACTCAATAAATGTTTACTGAATTGAACTGAAAATAAGGGATGAGAAAGAGTGAGGAGTCAAGGAAAACACCTAGTCTGTGAGCCTCCAGGACTGGGAGGATGGTGGTGGCCCAGCAGTACTAGGGCCATTTGGAAGTGGAGAGAGTACTGGGGAAAGACACTGAGTCCAGTTTGGGACATTCTGGTTTGAGTTTTATGGGACATCCAGCCCTAGATGTCCAATAAGCAGTTGGTGATGTGGGTCTGGACTCGCATCTAGCCTGAGCTTTTTTTTTAACAACAGTGGAAGACATTTTATTTTTAAAATCATCTGTCAAATTTACCTGTCTTGGTAGAAATTAAAAGCAAAACACCTTCATTTAAAAGTCAAATATACTTTACTACTCAGTCACAGCAACCTCACACACTAAGAAATACATCCAGAGAGAGGACCTGATCAGAGAACCTGCCATTCAAGAATTCTGAGCAACAGCATTTCCATGACAATATGTACTATATACAGGACTTTGCTAATGCAGTCATCTCTGCTAACGTTCGCCATCTAAGTTAAGTGACTTCACAGTTTATTAGGAAGTGTGCAGTAAACAACTTGGATATGGGACAAGTGAACTACTGATCTCACGAGCAGGACAGGCATGACGCTCCAGAATGAAGTAGCTAATCCCAATAGGCAAGTCCTTTTAAATTCAACTTTATAGATAGTGTATCTACACATGACCTACCAGATGTGTGTGTGTGTGTGTGTGTGTGTGTTCATGAGTGTGTTTGTTTAAAGCCACAAACAATTAAGAGAGAGAGAGAGAGGTTAGGACTAGATAAGTAAATCAGCAAATCCTAAGTATAGAAATGATAACTGAAACTGTGGAAACTGATGGGATCACCAAGTAAAATAGTACAGAAGGAGAAGAGGATCCAGGACAGAATGCCTACCTTTAGTGGATGTGACCTGGATGACGATCCAGCAAAAGAAACTGAAAAGGAGCATTCAGTCAGGAAGAAGGAGCACCAGGATAAAACAGTGTGACAGAAATAGAGAGAAGAAAGGATCCAGGAGAGCAGGTCAACCAACAGCATTAAAGGCTTCAGAGATGTCAAAAAGAAAGGGGACTGAGAAAAGGCCATTCGATTTGGCAGTTAAGAGATCATTCTTAACTTTGGAGAGAAAATTTCAGTGGAATGATGAGACTGGAAGCCAGACTGTAGAGAGTTAAGAAGAGGAAAGTGAGAGGGAGGAAAGACACTTACGGTAGAAGACCCTCTCAAAAAGTTTGGCCACAAAAGGGAAGCAAAGATAGTGAACAATATCTAGTGGAGATGGACAGATCAACTGAGGGCTTTTTGAGGGTGTGTTTCCAGGCCAAAAAAAAAAAAAGGAGCACTGAGTAGACAGAAGAAATCGAAGATAAATGAGAGTGGGAATGATAGAGGGAGCAACTTGCTGGAAATGACAGCATGGAATGAGATGACTCGTTCCTGGAGAGGAGCTGGCCTTGGCAAGGAGAAAGGCTGTGTCTTCACAGGAGACAGGGAGGAGGAAGGGGACAGTGGCAGGAGGCATCTGGGTGACGTGAGATGAGGAAGAAAGGAGAAAAGAGAACTCCAGGTGAAGAGCCTCAATATTTTCAGGGAAATGTGAGGCAAGGTTCTCAGCTGAGAAAGTGGGAAAAGGGAGAGCCACAGGAGATCTGCAGAGGGATGAAAAGGCTTCAAAGAGCCACTGTGATGAGCAGGATAGTGAGTTAACTAGGGAGCTGTAAAAGAATGGCCTTACTACATCGAGAGTATGATCTCGTCAGGACAGAAAACATCAGGTCCTCTCTTAACACAGACACTCTATGCTTATTAGTGTCGACTGAAATTTCATTAATGTTGTTTTAGGAATGAGAGACCGCTGCTGTTTCATGTTGAGCCCCACCAGCCTTCAAGACAGAATGCTACATTATTCTTGAACCACTTAACTGTACTCTCCTACAGCTCCCTCTGTTCCCATTTTGTCTAGTAAGAAACTGTGAAAGATTTGGTCAAATGTCTTCTTGAAATCAAGATACAAGAATGTTATGGTGTCCTCTTGATCTACCATTCCTCTAATCCCATCAAAAAAGGAAATGATGGCAGTTTGATATGATTTGCTCTTAGCAAATCCTGCACTTAGTAACAACATTTTCTTTTTTCAAGTGTCCACAAGGTATTCAATAATTTCTTCCAGAGTTCTGTTAGGAATTACCATTCCTGCAGTTTTTGGAATCCATCTTAAATAAATGCTTTTCATTTGCCTCCTCCCTCCCCAACTCCATTTTGGAAAATCAGTGTATTTATCCATCTCTTATCTTCTGATGCCTCTCCTATGTAGCATAGCTTCTCAAAGATAATGGACAGTGGTTCCAATCTTATCTATAAGTTCTTTTAGTGAAGAGAATGAAAAAGAAGAAAGGGATATAAGAGATACTCCAAAGGTAATCTCTATAGACCAGAGAGTAAAATATATTTTAGTATGTAAAAGAGAAACTGTTTGATACATAGACTTTAGGCCTAAATACAAAAAAATACTAAACCTGGATGTTCTTATCAGGTTTCCTTTGTGTAAAAGGAAACTAAAAAGAAGGAATGAAAGAAAAATACACAGCGAAGAGATAGTGAAATGGTTACTGGCTCTTTAAGAAAATCCTCAGAGAAACATAACTGTAGAAAGCCTGGTGAATACAACATTGATTGGGAGTGAGGTAACCACAAACACCACTGTCTCAAATGAAAAGGGATTCAAGATCTGACCCAGAAAACAAGCATCGTAACCACTGGATAAAATTTTAATGATAAACACAAGATGCTGTACATACAGGCGAGATTGAATTATCTGATGTTAGGCCATAAACGTAAGGCTCTTTTAGAAAGAAGAGATGCTAGGAGTCTGCTCTGACCCACAGATCAAGTTTCATTCTATTGATCCATAAAACTCTGGCATCTCCTGCCTTTCACGCTGGCCTAAGCTGAAGAACAAATCTTGGACAGCAGAAGAGATAATGAAGGAAGGACTGACATACTGCTGGTGCTCTTCACTTCACGAAGACCATTTCTAGAATGGAAAGTCCACGTTTGGCTTTCTTAGACCAGGATAATCCAAATGACAGCACCTCAGCCTTGAATCTTACATCTTTTAGAGTTTTAGAAATGCCTCTTTACTGAAACAATATACCTTCTGGATCTGTCAGAGAATCATGGAAAAGACATCAGAAATCACCTTGTTTAATCTTCTCATGATTAGAAAAATGAGACCCAAAGAAGTTAACTGAGCTGCTCATGTTCACCCAGCTAGCTCATAACAAAGGTGTTTTCTGGCTCACTTTTTGGTACTTAGCATAAGTAGGTGTAATGTCTTTCTATGGCCCTCATCTCAAACTTGCGGGACATTTTACAAACGTTTACTCAAAATAGTTCTGTGATGCCCATACGATCAGCATTAATGTTGAAATCCGAGTTAACATAAATAAAAGGACAAAGTGGGAAGACAGCTTTCCTCCTGGGTATGTTGTGTGTTGAAAGCACCAAATACTGCCAATAAGGGTTACTCAATACTGCTTTTTCCAAAACATTAATTGTCCATTAAAATCCTCCTGCCTACCATTTGGAATTTCAGTCCAAACCTGAGTGCCATTTAAAAATGCTACTTAAGGAAAACTTTCCCTATGTTCACTAAAGAAACAGATCTATTTGCTATTATTATATAAATATGCCTAGGATACTTCTCCCTTGGGTAAGCTACTCTTTTAGGTGAGTCACTCAAATTTGAAATAAAACTCTGAAATGTTCTAATCTGCACTTCACAACAATGCATACATGGCATGATGAGTAGAAACATTCATGATCCATAGAGAAAAATGGTCTTCCTATTATAGTGTTACAGAAAAACATGTGGGCATCTCTAGCAATTTATGAAGAATCCATAAGTGGTTTTCTGTGCAGAATGCAGAGAAATTTACAGATGTGAGAGTGAAATTAGACTTCTAGTGCATCAGGACACATAAAGAGCCTATTTCAAGGCAGTTTAAACAGCAAATATATACTATGTGGTGGGGAAGGAAGATAATGTGTGGTCACAATCCTTCATCATAATAAAGGCTTCGAAAATAAAGAATTAGTGTAGACACTGGTTTGTACCAGCTCTTCTTCTTCTCATCTGACTTTTTTATGTCTTCATAAAATACAAACTATTTACCCTAATGAAAACCCAACACAACATGCCACAAGAGTAATTTAAAAGCTAAGGAAGTCTTATTAAGACAAATGGCTTAAGGATCCTACTCCAGAGGAGGCTGATTCTACAGTTTGAGTCTCATTATTAGCTGCAAAACACTGGCAGTGAGAGGCATCTTGGCAACAGCAGAGAACTGAATCACAAGCAACCTCCCATCCTAAGAATCTGATGCAATGCCAAATGGTGTTATCAGTCGAAGGTTTCTGTCTGACAGTATCCTAAAGGACAAGAGAGCATAAGAGACATCAAGACCAAGAGGAAAAAGTAAAAATATTTTTGCTTACCCAGCAATAACAACCCCGTCACAGGAATGGACATCACATAGAACTTTACCAAGCTCATACTGCAGCTGGCTCACGGCACCATTGCGATTCTGCATTAAAGAAATTGGGAACTTTTTTATGCTACTGTTGTGACCATCTAGTAACAAAATATCTAGGTAAGTCTCGCAGCAATTTTTTAAATCTTCTAAATTGTACTACCATTTTCAAAATCTTTCTAACCATCAGGAAAATAAAGAGAGGGGTTTATATATACATGTGTATGTATGTGTATGTATATACCTAAATATGTGTGTGTATATATATATATATATATATATATATATATATATATATATATATATACACACACACACATACACACACATACATATACACATACACATACATATATATATATACACACACATATATATATATACACATACACATATATACACATACAAATAGAGAGAGCGAGAGTTATCTCTATAGAGAGAGCTATAGCTCCATATTCTCTCCCTTAGAACTCAGACTCATACACATCAAAGTTCTTAAAACTAGACTGTTTAATGTTATTTAGGTAATCACAAGGACAAAGGATCATTGAGGCAGAGTTGGAAAGAACCTCAGATGTTATCTAGACCAGATGCGCAATGCCCCAGTGCCTTGGGAACCAAATTAAAATGTAATTGGAGGGGCAGCTAGGTGGTGCAGTGGATAGAGCACCGGCCCTGAAGTCGGGAGGACCTGAGTTCAAATCCGGCCTCAGACCAAATACTTGACACTTACTAGCTGTGTGACCCTGGGCAAGTCACTTCTCCCCAACTGCCTAAATAAAAATAAAATTAAATTAAAAATTTTTTAAAATGTAATTGGGAAATGTTTGTCAAAATAAATAAGAACACATTTTTTGTTGTTTGGTTGTTTCAGTTTTGTCTGACTCTTCATGACTCCATTTGAGATTTTCTTGGCAAAAATACCGAAGCGCTTTGCCATTTCCTTCTCCAGTTCATTTTTACAGATGAGGAATGGAGGCGAAAAGGGTTAAGTGACTTGCCCAGGGTCACACAGGTGGGAAGAGTCTAAGGCAGGATTTGAACTCAGCAAGACGAGTCTTCCTGACTTTAGGCCCAGCATTCTATCCACTGTGCCACCTAGCCACCTCCAAAATACAAAACAACATAGATAATGTTAATCTGTGATTTTCTAAGTCAATTTAGGCTTGCAGGGACCCCTTTTAACACTACTGATTTAGACCAACCCCCTCATTTTAAAGATGAGGAAACTTGAATGGGAAAGATTAAATAATCTGTTCAAGGACCCTGCAATATTAAGTGGAAGGGCTGAGATTTGAACCAAGGCCTCTGTCTCCAAGTCCAACAATTTTCAATGGTGCCACTGTAGTGTGGGCCCCATCAGGATGTCTTGGAAGAGCTGCACAGTATGTACTATATGTACTATAGCAGGTCCAGAGACTTAACTCTAGTTTCGGGTTCATGCCAAATGGGAAAGGCCTGGGACTCTCAGATCCTTTTAGGGCAGCTTCATAGATTTCATCCAGAAAATACCAGGCCAAACTCTAGAAGTGACAGGAATCAAATGGAGTTAACCTGCTAGTACAAGGCCAGCACTAACAGGGGCTGGCCCAGGACACTAATTAAATGTCCGGTTAAGTCTGCTGAGTTGAACTGAACTGAATCGACCAGAGGTCTTTGAGTCTTACTCCAGTCTAAATCAAGTATAACAAGTGAATGCCATCATTTATAAACTCGTCATGCTAGAATTTAGATAAGATCCTACATGGCAACATTAAACTTAATAAACGATTCCTCATGTTAATTGCAATGTTATTATTTAATCTTTCTTTGCTAGTAGTCTGATGAGAAATGAATCCAAGGAGCCAAGATGGCGGAGTGAAAGCAGTGACTTGCTTGAGCTCTCCCCCAAACCCCTCCAAATACCTGTAAAAAATGCCTCTAAACAAATTCTAAAGCAACAGAACCCACAAAAAGACAGAGTGAAACAAATTTCCAGCCCAAGACAAATGAATCCAAGGCAAACTCAACACCAAAGTTTCCCCAGTGTTCTGACACTGGTAAGTTTCCATCTCTAGTTTGACTTCATTTGATTTTTCAAGAAATACTTAGTAAGAATGACCTTGATTCCAGAGGGCAGATAATGAAATACATTCTGCTTCCTCCAAGGAGAAAAACTGTGGGTACAGAACAAGGGTTATGTTGTCAAAGACAGTCAAAGTGTAAGTTTATTTTACTTAACTTGTTAGCAGGGAGGATTCTAGAGGGCAGTGCAACAGTCAGGTATTGGGAAGTGACAAGGAGATTAAAAGGCTAAAAAGTATCAACTAAACCTTTAAAAATACAAATAGCTATGAAGTGACTCCCTATCGAAAAGGAGAGATAAGGCACATACATGAGCCAATTTAAAGAACCACGGGAGCTACATAGGAGCTATCACAAGATGATTAAGCACCAAATAAATAGGAGTGCAGTGGCTAGAGAGATGCTGATGGCAAGGGGAAAGGCTGCACTTCGAAAAGGCAGTAGCTTCCTGGACACTGAGAAAACAAGGGCCATGCAGTTTGATTTCTATAGGTTCTACCTAGAAATTGAGGTGAGACTACATCAATGATAATCCTTCCTCTGGTTTCATTCATGGACAGTTCTTGGGCGCAAAGGGCTCAGTCAGCTACCCTGAGTTACTCCTCACTCTCAGGTCATATCCACACTATAAACCCTACAACTAGAATTAAGTCATCTTGCTTTCTGAACCCCAGTTTTTCTAATTAATCTCCTTTTACTCTTCATCCCTGCCTCTTGTCTCAGTTGACATAGCTGCCTCTCTTTGTAAAGATATTATATCTATCAATAAGCATTTATTAAGGGCCTACTATGTACTAGGCACCATGCTTAATGTTGGGGATACAGACTCACGTCTATGGCATCACTGTCTATTCTTCTGTTAAGTCTTGAAATTAACATTTCTAAAGTCCATTTTATACCTGAAAATGTTTTTCTTATCTATAGCAAAGCAAGAGATTATTTAAAAAATCTACAATTTACATCTGGAGAGGAAGCTTCTCAGTATAGGTAGTTAGTTCAAGGACTATAGTTATAGAGAGCACGTTGCCCAGAGAAACATATCCCAAAGTCCTTTAGGCCACTGCATGTACCCTACGGGTGAAGATTTTAGATGTCTATGATATGGATGCAGACAGATCCTATGGAATCAGTATAGCTATGTTTAAATGTTCAAGGCTAAAATGCCTAAGAGAAAATAACAATACACACTAACTCCTCTGGGACAAGTACTTCTCATTCAATATACATGGGCTAGTTTTCAGGTGTCCAGATCAAAAGTATCCACTCAATAGTTATGACTTTACTGAAGAGAAGCACGAAAGTAAAACACTCCACTAGCCATAAAAACTGGTATACCTCATCATTAGTAATAAGCAAAAATTTGTTAATCCAAAAGCCTACCAGGTCCTATGTTCCACATGGGTTTAATGGGGGTAGGGGGAGGATATCTTTACAGTCTAGTCTCTGCAGACATTCAGGGGGTAAATTAACAGGTTGTCTTACTATGCTGAGAACATCATTCCAAAACAGTGTACATGGCAGCTGTCTCCTACAAAAAGAAAAAAGTCCTCTTAGAAAAACTTCTAGCTATGATCTAATACTTCCAAAGAGATTCTACAGTGATAAATGATATTGGAGTCAAGCCAGTGATGAACAGAAAATAATCTCTTCCTTGCGTTTACTAAGAATATTATTTTCAACTCCTCACCTCCAAACTGGTGACACTTTCATTTTTTCCATTTAATTTAAGAATCAATGAAGGTTAAATAGGAACTCCTTGTATTAAGGACTAATAAACAAAGATTAACGGAATAGCTCCAATTTAATAGACAGCTAGAAGATGCTCCTAAATGCTGTTGTGGAAAATGGGGGATGGTTTTGTAAACACAAACCACATGGGCATCACTTCACCAGCAGCAGAGGGAAAAGCTCATCCATCTCCCCGCTGCCTTCACTTCTGGCATTTAACCTCAAGCTGCCATTCAAAGGTTCCAGCTTCAAGTTTCTTACTCCTCTGCTGAGTTAGTCTCCTACAGGTAACACTGCTGGGCACTGCTCACCTTCCAGTTGGTCCGTAACGTGTGTTCCTTGGCCCGGGATTCTTGGAAGACAAGCTTCCAGCAGGAGCAGTCAGAAATGCTGGTCTCTGGAAGGTACCCTTCCTGTTGGCACAACGTGTACCACAACACTTCATCTTCTGCGAGAACCTTCCACGTCCTGCTCACCTAAAACAGCCCAAGTGACATAAATGTCAGATTATGCAATTATAGAAGCCACTGCCATCCAAAAATCAATCAACACCTTTATTACCACCCCAGAATATGGAAGTGTAAAATGCCTCATTAACAAAATGCTTTGTGTTGAAAAAAATATAAGCAAAATGTTTCCAGTTTTTCTCCCAAGACTTCAAAACTGTTGAACTAATACCTACAATCACATCTTAGAACATTTAATCAGACTGTCATATATAAATGTGAGAGGTTTTAAGATTCTAAATAAAAATGGAAAATCTGTAGTTTCAAACGTGTTAATATCTATATTTTGTTGTTACATAACATCTTTCATAAGAGACTCTCAGTGCCAACAAGTATTGTATCTTCTCATTTTGAGTGTAGAACATTGTGTAAAACGAAAGAAATGCTCAGAAATGCAGGGATGCAGGAAAGAACGGTAAATACCACCACTGACTCTGTCACCTGTTGTAAACCACACTTCTTTAATGCAGATGTATGCTCTCTACTGTGAGGACTTGGATTCCATTATGTTCATAATCTAAAAATACTCTCCAAGTATGAAAGTGGCAGGAATGAGACTAAAATGTTGTTAACCCACGTGGTTTTTTGGGTTTGTGTTTTATAGGAAATGCAAGCTGCTAAGCTGGGCTGATATAAAAAAATTAAGATCATGCCTAGAATGGTCCTTTTTAAAACCCACTGGCATCCAGGGGAAATGAGCCATCTTAGATGCTGGTGCTTTCTTTCAACCTTCCCTTAAAGGAAGGAGATTTATGATATAATAGAATGACATACAAAATTGGCAGCACTGCAAAGGATGGACTTTTTGGGCAAGAATCTGAGACTGGTTCAGACAGATAAATGTGATCTGGGGTCCACGGTGTATTATGGTAACAAAGGATCAAGTGGTTAATGCTTGTTCTTAAGCCTGAGGTTGCAAGTCATGTCTAACAAAATTAGTCCAGTGACCCACAGTGGATAGTGACCTGTGATCTGTACCACTCCCCGAGGGACGTTTCCAAACATCAAACATACCAGGCCAGGAGAGGCTGGGGGGCTGAGGAAAGAACAAGACAGACAGAAGCTGAGAGAGTTCTTGTGAATGCTAGAAGAACCGTGCAGCAAAAGCACACTCCGTTTAAATGCGTACTTGGAAGTGCATATGTATATGTACATGTATATGTTTCCAAAACTGTCAAACCAAAAGTCAAGGAATGAAAATTCACATTAAGAAGGATTCCACATTTTCCAAAAAGGTTCACTGCAAAGTTTCTTTAAATGATGAATTTCATTGGTGTGCATAAAATATTACTTTCCTTAAAAAAAAATACTATTTTTCAGAGATGCATCACCCCCCTATTTGATAAACTCTGGGGGCTCCCTGTCACTTCCATGATTAAATACAAAATCTTGGGTTTGGCATTCAAAGCCCTGCTTAACCTGGACCCTTACGACCTTTCTACTCATCTTATACCTTACTCCCCTCCATGTACGCTTCCTCCAATTCAATTCAATAAACATTTATTAAATGCCTACTATGTGCTAGGGATATAAATAAGAAAAAGAGAGTCCCTTCCTTCAAAGAGCTTAACAATCTAATGGGGGAAGACAATACAGAAAAGGAAGGGGGAAAGAATGGGGAGAGAAATAACAGGGGGTACTCAAGAGTGGGAAGCATCTTGTTCCATGAAGTTCAGACCAAGCAGAGCTGCCAACAGAAAGTGCAGTGAGCTGCAAAGATCGTGTTTAGCCCTCTATAAAGGAAAGCTCTGGGTGGAGTAGAACGTTCTGCACTCCAGCCTCCCAATGAGAGGAGAGAGGAGGCTGAGGGAGGTGGGAAGGTGGTTAGTATAGGCATACCTCAGAGATATTACAGGTTTGGTTCCAGACCACCATAGTAAAATGAATATTACAATAAAGCGAATTTTTTTATTTTCCAATGCACATAAAAGTTATGTTTACACTATGCTGTAATCTATCAAGTGTGCAATAGCTTTATGTCTAAAACCTTGTATATGCCTTAATTAAAATGCTAATCATCACCTGAGCCTTCAGCGAGTCATAACCTTGGGTCTTGCCTCGACATTGATGGCTGCTGAGTGATCAGGGTGGTGGTTGCTGACGGCCGGGATGGCTATGGCAATTTCTTGAAATAAGACAGCAATAGTTTGCCTCAACAATGGACTCTTCCTTTCACTTGAATACTTAGGGGCCATTGTGGAGTTATTAGCTGGCCTAATTTCAATATTGTTGTGTCTCAGGGAATAGGGAAACTTGAGGAGAGGGACAGAGATGGGGCATGGCAGATTGGTGGAGCAGTCACATACACACACACACACACACAACACACACACACACACACACTCTCTTTATCGATCGATTAGGTTTGCCATCTTTTATAGGCACAGTTCATAGCACCCCTAAATAACATAGTAACATCAAAGATCACTGATCTGTGATCATCAAAACAGATATAATAATGATGAAAAAGTTTGAAATATTTCAAGAATTACCAAAATGTGACACAGACAGATGATGTGAGTTAGAAGGTGTTAGAAAACGGTGCTGATAGAATTGCTTGACGCAGGGTTGCCACAAATCTTCAATTTGTTAAAAAAAAAAAAAGCAGTATCTGTGAAATTCGATAAAGCACAATAAAACAAGGTAAGCCTATATATATATACATAGGCCCCCGGCCCTGGAACATTCTTCTCCTTCTGCTGCCAGGCTTCCTTCAAGTCTCTGCTCTGGTGCACCTTCTCCAAGAAGCCCTTACCAGGGCTCTTTCCCTGAGAGGTTGTCTCTGGTTCATTTTGTCTCTGTCTTATCTGTACACAGTTGTTTGTGGGCTCTGTATTCCATCAGACTGTGAGCTCCTTGACAGCAAGAGTGCCTGGCACAGAGTAGGCTCCTGTTAAATGCTAGCTGACTGACTACTATATAAAAGTCAATGCATTATCAGAAGACAAGGTAGTATAGTGAGAAAATGACTAGATGAGGAAAAGTCTTTAGTCTCAGCTCTTTCTTCAACTAAATTGGGCAAATCACTTAACCGCTCTTGGTGGCCCTCTGTTTCCATATCTCTAAAAATGAGGGATTTGGATTAGATCATCTCTAATGTCCTTTGTAGCTTAAAAATTCCAAGACTCTAGCATTTCTGTGTCTAAATTTCCTCACTTAGAGAGTAGGAATAATCATACCTGTCCTACAAGTCTCAAAAGATTTGATAGGGTAAGAATGTGTGCGGGATAACAATATTACTTTACATTTCTTTAGCACTTAAAGTTCCACAAAGCACTTTCCTCCCAACAATTGCATGAGGGAAGTGACACAGCATTATTAAGCCCATTTTACAGAAGGGGAAACTGGGATTCAGAGAGGTTCTGTGCCTTTCCCAGGGTTACATGGCCAGAATGTGTCCAAAGTGGGATTTGAATCAAGGTCTCCTGACTCCAAGTAAAGGGAGGGGGGTGGGAATAGGAAACAAGATTTTAAGTGCCTACCACTTTACAAATACTGTCTCATTTGATCCTCAAAGGAGCCCCGACAGGTAAATATTGTTATTATCCCCATTTTATAAGTAAGGAAACTGAGGCAGAGGTGACAGGACTTGCCCAGGGTCACACAGCTAGTGTCTGAAGCTGTATTCGAACTCAGCTTCTCCTACCTCCAGCACTACCCTCTGCCTCCCCAACACTGTGCACTGTGGTGCCCCTTAGTGGCCAACGGGATTTTCCCTGCCATACTCCCTCTAATGTGGTCTAGAAGGAAGAAGGCTAGACTTGACATCAGAAAGACCTGAGTTTGAAGCATGCTTTAGTCACTCATTAGCTCTGTTGTATTTAGGCTCAAATAGAAGCCTGTTTCCCCATCTGTATGATGGGGATGAAATACTGATGGTACCTACCTGATGAGACAGTTGAGGATTAAAAGAGATGATTCCTAAAGAGCTCTGCAAACCTTAATGTGCCACATAAATGTTCGTTATTATTAGTAAGTGATGATGCGAGATGGAATCCATCCACACCACTTGGCACCTGTTACGATGAACTCCAAGTAACTCCTAAAAATTCCTTTGTCATCCTGAAGTTTTATTGCATCAAATTGTACGTGAAAAAAGCAAACCATTAACTGGGGCTTGGAAACATTTTGTTTGAAAAGAGATTTTTGTTGAAATGGTATATGTGGCACCAAGCCATGGCCTACACTGTGACAACAGATACAGGGTGAAACCCAACAAGGCACAGGAAAGTCAAGATGCAAACACTCCTATTTCTCTCTCAGTTTCAAATATTTTGACTGGCAATCTACTTGCTAAACACAAAAAAGTTAAATTAACGTACAAAGGGAATTACAACATCTGAGGCATCCAAATGTATGTCAAAGCAATGTCAATCAAGGGCAAATGTTGACTCAGTTTCCATATCCTAGCTTCTGTAATAAACAGGACACTTGAGCTACTTTTTTAAAAATGCTGTATGAGTTCTGGTCTTTTTGTTACAAATACCTGAAAGTCTTCCAGTTTATCAAATTTCCATTTTTTTAAATGTGTGTGGGGGGATTTTGGGGGGTGTGGGGGGGGGGATGGGAGACTCTTAGACAGGTGGGTGGGGGAGAAGATAAGGTAACAGGGTAAAAAGAGAGGCTGAGAAAGAAAATAGTGAGTAAAAATAAGATGGAAGGAAATTCACAAAAAGTAATTATAACTGAATGTGAATGGGATGTTTATAGCAGCTCTCTTTGTGGCGGCAAAGTACTGGAAATTGCAGGGATGTCCATCAATCTGGAAAAGGCCAAATAAGTTGTGGTGTATGATTGTGACGGAATTCTGCTGTGCTATAAGAATTGATGAGCTCCTTGACTTTAGAAAGGCATTGAAAGACTTGCACAAAATGATAAAGAGCAAAATGAGCAGAACCAAGAGAATACTGCATATGGTAACAGGGATATTGTTTTAAGAACAACTTTGAGTAACTAAGTCATTTTGACTATTATAAATACACAAATAAAAATAAAGGACATATGAAGAAGACCCAAAAAATCACTTTATGTATGAATATGGGTACAGATAGAAGGTAGAACTAAGGTAGAACTAAGACAAGCTTCTGCACAGGGCCTGCAAAAGAAGGCTTTGGGTTTTAAAGACAGACTCTGAACACAGACATACACATACATATGTGTGATGCATGAAGATACACAGACACAAAAGGCAGAAGAAGTCAGACGAGGATACTGAGGCTACTTACATCACTTTCTTGACCTAAACTGCCAAACCTGGCAGACAGGTTTAAGACTTAGTTGCCTCCAAAGATCAAATAATTGTTGTAAAGAAACTCATGGAATTAGAAGGGCCCTCAGAGAAAACAGAATCTTAGAGTCAGAATTAGGTTCAGTCTAATTTAACTCATGCTCTAATTATGAACTGTCCACAACGTTTCCAACAAGTAAACTTCCAGCTCCAGTGATAGGGATCTCATTATCCCCCAAGGCAGCCATTCCATTTTTAGACAGGTCTAATTGGGAAGTTTTTCCTTGTTTTGAGTTGAAATCTACTCCCCTGTGGCTTGTACCACTGGCTTGGTTCTAGGACCTTTTCCACTGAATTTTCAAATACTTGACAGCTATGTCTCCCCACCCCCTACCCACATTCCTAATTCCTCCAGCTGATGCTTGGCATAGTCGCTGGTCCCCTCACCATCCTGAATGTCCTTCTCAAATGTGCTATCCTAACACTTCAAATGCGAATATAACATTTCCAATGTGGCCTGCCCAGGGAAAAGTACAATGGGATTACTGACCCTCTCTTCCCTCCTCTCAGTGTTCCTTCTTCCAGTACGGGTCTGCCCTGATCAATGCATGTTTCTAGGATTCAATTCCAGTGAGGGGCCAGGTAGCAAGCATTTACCGAGTGCCTATCACTGCGTTGGTGCTGAGAGGGACAGAAGGCTTGCGTGCTCAGCAGGAAGCAGACTTTATGGCTGTGTTGGGAGAAAGCTGGGCAAAAGGCCTGTTTTTGTTAGGTAAGCCCCTGAGAATCTCCAGCATTTTAGGAGTACTCAACTCCCAGATAATGATAAGATTGGTCTTGCAAATATAAAAATGCTGCCTACTTCTTTAATAAACTGGACAGGAACAGGGAAAAAAACTTTTAAGAAAATAAATACATCTTGAAGGTTTTTTTAAAGCAATTAAGGAAAAGGAAAAGAAAAAATGCAGATTGTTCTAAAGCTTTCACAAATGTTTAAAAAACTCCCTCTCCACAAAGAAATCTATCTTATTTTGTGATTTCTAAAAATCAAATTATATTAAATCCAGCCAGTTTACAAGCTTAAATTTTCCAAAGGGCCTAACCTGACCTTTCTTTAATGCACCAGAACTGGCACGACACTCCCCTGTAAAAGCCCCACTGAGCGAGCCTCAGCTGCAAGAAGTCTCTAATAAAAATGTCTCCAGCATTTCACTTTACAACCCCACTGTGAGCTGCTGTGTTAAAAAAACAGCCCTTGGCTCCAGATCAGCTTGATTAGCTCTGCCTGAGTTGGGGTGAGGAGGCCCAGCAAGCAGAAAACAGAAGTTCTAGTTACGTGTTTACCAACGCTCCCATGCAAAGTCTGCTTGCTGAGGCCAAGCCGGGGAAGCTGTCAGACTCAAGCTCAATCCCGATGAGGGCGGCAAAGGTCATGTGTAACCCACTCCTGCTCACTTGGGCTGTCCCCAGAAGAGGAGGATGTTTTTAAGTAGGTCCACTCGCATCTCCAGAAAGAGGGGTGCGATTAGAACTCAGGCAGTTCAAGGTCAGCTCCAGGGGTCCCGAAACCTCCCCACCCTCCCTCCCCCAGCTCTCTGTTGAGATTAGTGGTTTCAGTTAAGTACTGATAGAGGCCTCATCCCCTCTAGGTCCTACCTGCCTATGGCTATGTGCACAGGACATTCTAAGACAAGCAGGACCTCAATATGATTTTCATGCTTTTCCTTAATTTGAGGATTTCAATAAGCAGGCTCCAAAGAGGCTCACGTTTTAGCCTTTTCTGTCAAGAGAAACAGCAACATCTCAACATCACAAACCTAACAGCTTATTTATCTTGATATCATTTATCTCCTGCTCTTCAATTCTATCAGCAACCGCTGAATCCTGTAATTTCTGTAACATCCATTAATTTTCTTTATTGTTCCTTTCTGCTAAGCCCAAAGAAATGAAATTCTCTCATACACAAAGGTGGACCCAGACATTTAACATATCATTTTCAGACACAGTTTAAGACTACCTCGCAGGTGCTAATGCAGGTGTGGTTACCAACAGAAGTCCTGACACCTGCAATTTATGTAAGTGGATAATGGCGACATACACCTGAAAATCACCCTCCACAGCTCTGCCTGACATTCTAACCGCTAACCTAACATTCAAATTTTTCATACACAGTGAAAACCATCTAAATGACAATTCCACAGTCACACTGTAGTTCATTTTTCTATGAGCCCCCCAGCACGATGCCTGGCATTTAATAACTGCTTGCTGATCGACTAAATAGATATGTGCCTTATCTCCCCCTACCAGACCCAGAGCTCCTTAAAGGCAGATGCCACGAGGTCTTATTTATCTTTTTGTATCTCCCATAGAGCTTAGCAAAGTATATCTGCACATAGTAGGTGTTTCATAAAGGTGTGATGAATGAACTTTGTTATTCTGTTGCTATTTTTTTAAATAGTCAACCAAGTATGACATCCTTTAAGCCCTAAATAAATGAGTAACACAAATGATACATAATCTAATGGAGAAATTTAAAGGGTTGGCAAATTCATCTATTCTCCTACAAACAGGGAGATTGTTTGAGTGGATTTTTCAATACCAAATCTTCCCTTCAACAGAGCACAATTCCCTTAGAGACCACTAAGCCCTCAACTAGAGAAAGCCAAGGCCTCAGGAGTGAAACATCTAGGACTCACATAGATCATAAGCTAGTAGAAAATGCTAAGACCCTAGCTTATAAAACCCAATAAAGCAGAAACAGAGGAGAGAACAGGGGAGACCAAAATCAAAGGAAAAGGATTTCTCCAACTACTTAATTTTCGGCACACTTGAATTTCCAAAGGCCCACACAATCAGGCTACTTTACTGCTAGTTACAAATTTGGCATAAAGAGCTAAGCAAACAGGTTTTCTCCAAGGGCACTCATATAGTTTACAATGCCAATTCAACAAAACTGGCTCAATTTCATTAAAATCCCAAGGGACCTACCTTCATTTAAAAAAAAGGACTTCTACAATAAAAATATAAAGCAGCAGGACATTCCATTCGACAGAAGGGTTTTTTTCTTGTTTCAAAAACAAAAACACCATGAGAAAAAATGAAAATGCCATTTATTTTTATTACTTCACCTTTCATTTTAACATTCAAAAAGTAAGCCAATTCTGTGTATAAACTACAAGCCTTTGGTAGGCATTTACTCTGAAAGCCTCACAAAATCCTGGCCACCTGGGGCACTGCACATTATTCAAGAGCTATACTCAAGAACATTTTCCAATTCTTATACATACTCTCTCTAAACCAGACTGGGGGGGGGGGAAGAAGTAAATCCAACTGACCAAAGGGGGAGGATTTCTGGTAGACAATTGGACTACTGTGTTGTAAATTAGCTTGTTCACACCTGCAGAATAATCTCACCAGCATAACCAATCTACCCTGAAACGCAGCCCTGTCCTCTAGAAAGGGGGATGTCTTTTTCTACAAGATGATATCTGTAACTGATAAACTCTTTGGACGAGAGAAGCAGCAGCAGATGTGAAAGCCACATGGCCCTCTCTCTACAAAGCAGGAGAGCAGAAAGCAATGCTCAAAGAAATGATTTCTTAAACAGCAGTTCCCTATCAAGAGAAAGATTTTATCTTCTAATGCTGACTTTTTATAAAGCATCTATTAAAGCCTATCCCAAGATTACAACTAATAGGACCCCAGCTGAAATCCAGCAATCGGACCCATCTAGCTACACTTTTATTTTCAGCCTTAGGGAATAGAGCCAATATGTAAAGTTAGACTCTAACAAATCAAAAGCCCAATGAGAATGAAAGTCAATACGGGTTTCCCTTGATAAATGGAAAAGAGAGGTTTCAACAGAATTTCCATAAAGTAAATTTCTATTGAATGAATCTTCTTTTCTAATCCATCTTCATCATATACTGAAGATGTGTTCTTCATGGGATCTCAGATCTAGAGCTGGAAGGGTCTTCAGAGGCCGCCTATTTTGCTACAAAAAAATCTGTACTGATTCAATACAAATTAAAAAATCCAACCCAATGTTTAAAAAGAAAAGACCTTTTGGAACACAGTAAGCCTTCTCAAATTCATATTTTAAACATCATAACTTCCCATTAAAATGTTAAAAATAAGAGTGTACTAAAATAAAGGGACAGGACAGGTATGGGAACTGGACCTGTGATTTCACTGGGATAGGGAACTCCCAGGTGAGGAAACTCCCTCTACCAATGCAGGTCAGCAGCTTCTCTGCATCTTAGATTCTTTGAGAGTTGCTTAGAACAGTGGTGTCAAACTCAAATAGAAACAAGGCCATTAAACCATACATAAGGATCCCTGCTGGTGGCATATGGACTTAGAACACCACACAGTAACACCGTGGATAGAGTGCCAGGCCTGGAGTCAGGAAGAACAGGGTTCAGTTTCAGCCTCAGATATTTTCTTAGCTGTGTGACCCTGGACAAGTCACTTGACCTTGTTTGCCTCAATCTCCTCATCTGTAAAATGAGCTGGAGAAGGAGCCAAGAAAACCCCAAATGAGGTCACAAGGAGTCAGACATGACCAAACAAAAAATGTTCTATTGTATTTTTAGTTATTTTGCTTAATATTTCACTAAGTGGTGTGTGTGTCTGACTTTAGAGCCACAGAGCTGGAGTGTGTCAGAGGAAAGGGTCTTAACCAGGGTCTTCCTGGCTCCAAGGTCAGTCCTCTATTAATTATGTCACCTCTGGTAAAATAACATCACACAAGAGAGAGAAAACCTGGCCCCTAAGCAGTCCCTGAGCCATCCAGAAAAAAGGAACTGGTTGTTCGTCTGAGAGATCAGAAGCATCCCTTCCCTAGAGCTCTTCAAGCACTTTTGGGGTACTACAGAAGAAATTCATGTCTGCATCTGGGATGATCCCTGAAACTTGCAAAATTGTTTCCAACGTACAATCAGGGCAGAAGCCGTGATCAATAAAGCTCTGAGAATTTCACTAAAGTTGCAAATCCCTCTCAGTATTTTTAATTTCATATTCCTTTGGTTTTTGTACATAACTCTCTATTATTTAAACTATACTCTTTCTAACATCTTTTTCTGAGAATACGTGAACAATTACAGTACCATAGAATGGGAGAAGGAAATAACACATACTATGGAAATGTCTAATCCTTGCTTGGCGATGGGAGATTCCTTCCAGAGTCTGTGGGTAGTTAGTCAACAGACTGCCTGACCGAGATTTTAAAAAAATAATCCTGTGCCAGTGCTATTTTTGCTCCCAACATCATCGTTCATTTAACTATTGGCAGGCATCTCTCCAGTAGAGACTGTTAGCACATCAATAGCACAAGTGACTGAACCTTGCAGAATAGTGATCCCTGTCATGTATTTTCTCCCTGTAACAAAGGGAGCCAAGTATCTGAGATGGCAGCAGCTCATCATGGTGAGACTGACAATATGGTGAGTACGAAGCACAGTAGGCACTTTGTTGTCGTTGTTCAGTCATGTCTGGCTCTTCATGGCTCCATTTGGGGTCTTCTTGGCAGACATGCTGCAGTGGTTTGCCATTTCCTTCTCCAGCTCATTTTACAGATGAGGAACTGAGGCAAATAGGGTGAAGTGACTTGCCCAGGGTCACCCTGCTAGTAAGTGTCTGAGGCCGGATTTGAACACAGGAAGATGAGTCTTCCTGACTCCAGGCCCAGCACTCTATCCATTCTGCCACCTAGCTGCCCCAGTAGGCACTTAATAAGTGTTTATTGAATTAAATTGACAAAGGGGTAGTGCAAAACACCCAAATTCTTCAAAGTGTGGAGGGTGTTATTTCTTCAAATGCATTCACAAAGATTCATTAATTCCATAAATTTTTAATTCTGTTCAGAAAAAATATTATTAAATAAAACCTATTTGTGGTTAAGCAGAACGCTGACATAAAACCGAAATTATTCGGATACCTGTTGCTAATCCCTGTGACTGGAAAAAAAACGACATCAGATAGGTAGGACTTACCTGAGCACACCTTCCCAGTTCAGTCCTGCCCAGATACTGAAATATCTTTAATGCCAGCTCATAAGGTAGCTGGATGTCAAAGAAGGGGATCTCGTTGATTTCATTCTGAAAAGAACAAAATAAAATCACTGAACATAAGCTTCACATTCCACAGTATGAAAACAGCTCATAATTAGCGTCCAGGTAATTACCAGGCATCCATTCCTAGGCAGAAATAATAGAGTTGTGCTGTTTTCTAAGTGAAGAGACAAATTCTTGCCATTCCACAGATCAGAAGCATGCAACTAATTCAGGGCTTAGCAACCTTTTTCAGATCCCTGACCCCTCAGGGAGCCCCCTGGCCAACCCCACCGTGCCCTTCTAGAATCTTAGAGACCAGATTCCACAATGCTTCAAAAAGGCAAAAACAGGTTCCCACATTACAAGCTAGGGAGCACGGCAGGAATCTGTGCAAAGCTTCACCCACTTCAAGGGGGTGCTTCCTGTTTCTACAAAGGCTGGAGCAAGCCAGTGGCAAAGAAAAGAGGCCTCAGAATCCAGGCATCCAGGAGCGAGAAACAGCTCTGGCTTCCAAGACAACTGCTGCTACCCCCAACTTGGAGGGTGAGACCCACACACTGAGAAAGCCTGATCTAATTCACTAAGTGTTTTCATTAGGAAAAAAAAAAGAGCAGGGTTGTGAAGAGGAATAAAAAGTAAATAAATAAAATGCAACTCTTAATTGAGGTAAATACCATCTTCCCTTTGCTGCTAGAAGAGCAGAGTTTCCTAATGCACTCAGGGGATTACACTGGTTAACCTGAGTGGGCCAATGCAAACAAAGCATTTCTTCTACTGTGTCATTTATTAATGCCGAGAAATTAGAGCTTGCTTGTCTTTAGTTAAGCAATTAGAGATGAGGTAACGGGCTTGATTTGAGAGAAAAGGCTGTCATGAAGTGCCTGCATACAAAGAGAAACCGAAGTGTCACAACAAAAAGAAAAATAGATCCTGTGCTCTCTTACACATGCACCGGCCTCGTTTAATTTTATACCGGGCAAAAATCACGCTCCGCATTCCACCAGCAGGTATGTACTTAATAAAACACAATCTTAAGCAGCTATGGCTGACTTCGGTGGTTTATCATCACAACAGACCAATCACTAATTCACCATTCCAAAGAATACATCCTTATTTGCTGAGTGGCTCTAGGCTTCAAACAGAGTCTCAGCTTCTAAAGAAATTATGGCTCTACCAGAAGAACTGTACACGGCAACAGTAAGGTGTAAGGATGGTCAACTGGGAAAGACTTGGCCACTCTGATCAAGACAGTGATCCAGGCAATTCCAAAGGACACGTGATGAAAAATGCCATCCACCTCCAAACAGAGAACGTTCTTACTCTCTTTATTTTTATTTTGTTTGTGTTTTCCTTTGCAATCCTGCTAATATGGAAATATGTTTTGCATTACTTCACATGTATAATCGATATCAAATTGCTTGCCTTCTCAAGGATGATGGAGGAGCAGAAGGGAGGGAGAGAATTGGGAACTTAAAATTTTTTTTAAAAATGATTAAGATTTTTTACATGTTAATTGGGAAATGTTTAACAAAATAATTAAAAATGTATTTTTTTAAAAGTGAACTTTAAAAAAATGTTTTGAACTTCCTCAAACTTAAGTCTGGAGAATCCCTGGAAATGTTCCAGTTCATGTAGGAGTCTGAGCCATGTGGGACCACCAGTGCAAAGACATGGAAACAAAAGAAGGAGAGTCGTATACATGGAAATGAGAGCAGGACAGTTTGGCTGGATCACCAAGTGCAGGAGGGGAAACAGTATCCAGGGAGGCTGGAAAGAATAAGATTCAGCTACAGTAGAGAATGGGAGGCCAGAAGATGTAGCCAGGTAAGAAAGGAGAAAGATTTGATGTAATTTGTGGGGTAGAAAGGATGAGAGATACTGTAGTGACAGAGAAGCACTTGGGTGTACAAGAAGAGAAAAGAATGTACCTGCAAAAGTTCACGTGCAAAAGGAGGGCCTTGACCAAAAATAATAGGAAGCCCTTCATGAAAAGCAGTGTTTCTCCAACTATGTTTTATTAGCCTCCGAGGGAGTCAGAAAACAATTCCAAAGGGGTCCATGTGTGAGAGAGGAAAATGTGTCAGGAAATAAACATAAAGTCTGTGAGTTACTACTAAGGCTGGAACAGGCCTCTGGGGAAAAACACCAAGTGAACAGCAGCGGGTCAGTCCTACTAGAGGACCTGAAGGGAAACCCATTTCTGTTTTTCCTTAAGCACTAGGATTGGCTAGCACATCACCAAGGTTCTCCACTCTAACTCAGGGTTAAGAAAGGATTAAGAGTGTTAAATATTTCTTCTCATTACACAACCAGGGCACGTGCTGAAGAAGTCCACCACCCTCCTCCTAAATAAGCCTGGTCTTGCTCTCCCCTCTCTCAGGAATGTCAGGCCTTGCTGGTGCCTTCTTTCAGAGAATCTACTCCCAAAGTCCTCATCTCTCACCTGGCTGCACTCACTGCTTTGGGATTTCTCTGACCAAGTTCCCCACCAAGCCCCAGGATAACCTCATCATCCTGTAAGATCCCACCAGCGCCCTCTGCCTGTAGGATTGGTGAGGACGGGTGGGGCCATGAACTCCAAACCCTCACTCAAGGAAGGAGCTCGGCTCAGCACATCCCATTCTGGAAAATGGCTCTACTTTGGGCCATCTCTGACTTCGCTGCTAAGGCCCCACTTTGGGTCCATTCTCCTCCTCCTTTTCTTCCCCTCTCCCCACACCTCTGTTTTGTCTACCCCTGTTAGATCATAAGTTCATTGAGGCCAGGGACTGTCTTTCTTTTTTTCATATTTGTATCCCTAGTGCTTAGCATTGTGCCTAAAACATATCAGGCCCTTAATAAATGTTTATTCCAAAGGGGCTTGCTCCCCACAGGTTCTGGGCTTAACATGTTCAAGGCAGAAATCATCTTCTTCCCCCTCACCCTGACCTGTTGCCCTTCTGAACTCCTGTTTGGAAAGCACTGCCATCTGTTTAGATCCTCAGGGGTTCAGCTCCTCACACTCCCTCACCCACGTATCCTATTACTAAATTTTATTGTGGCCAACTTCACATCTCTCCTTTCTGTTTTCTTCTCTCCACATACAGACCACTGCTCCAGTTCAGGCCTTTCTCACCTGTCTAGACAATCATAGAATGGCCTTCTACTTGGTCTAGCAGCCACAAGGCTCTCTTCACTCCAACCCCTCCTCCACAGAGTGGACAAAGTGATTTTCCTACAGCCTAGGTCTGACCATGTCTCCCCCTTCACCTCTCTCTCCTTTGTTCCACAAACTACAGTAGCTCCCTATTACTTTTAAGATAAACACCTCTATTTGCCCCTTTTCCAGCCCCCTCTCCTCATGCTGTGATCTAGCCAGCCAGCCCACCTGCTCCTCCTGAAATGCTCTGGCTCTTCACATCTACTGCCTAGAACTCCTGGCTTCCTTCAACACTCAGCCCAAGCACCGCCTTCTACCAAAGACCCTTCCCAGCCTGCCAGATGCTAATGCTTTTTGCTTGAAGGTTCCCCTGGATTATCCAATGGAATAATGGACATATTTATATATAAAGTGCTTTACAAACCTTAAAGTTTCATATGAATGTTAGATATCATTATTTACTTCATACATATTTTTTATCTATCTATAAATGTCCATGTTGTCATCATTAAAATGCTCCTTGAGGACATGGACTGTTACAGCTTCTTCATTTTACCCTCAATGCTTACACAGTGCCTGCCTGGACACAGTACATAAAATGATGGATTAAACAGGAGGATCCCTCCGGTTGACTTCCTTCTCCCTCTGATCTATGCCATGATCTATGATAACCATAAACCAACAGCAGGACCCAGGAGCTTAGCTGGCAATGGCACAGAGCAGACAATGAAGGAAATTTAGGTTTGTCAGGAAATCTTCCCACCAATGACAGCTGTCGCAAGGTGGGCTGGGCTGCCTCGGGAGGTGATGGCTATTCCTCACCAGAGGTCTGCAAGCAGAGGCTGAATGACCACTTGTTGGATATGCTTTAGTGAGGATTCTTATATGGCTAGGGGTTAGATTGGATGGCTCCTGAAATCTCTCCCAACTCTCAAATTCAAATGCACTGATTACGTGAATAGGCCTCAGATTCCCAGGCCATCCTCTTGGGGATTGGGGAGGCATTCTAGGAAAATCCTAGTAATGGGCAAAAGGAAGAATTCTGAACAAATGGAGATAGATAATATCAGGATCGCTCGATAGCAGAAAAAGGCACAGAAAGGCAGCTGCTTGGTATCAGGGAGGTCTCAGGAGAGCAGTAGGTAGGTTTCTCAGAAAGCAGGAGTGTATACAGGCGATGATGGTTGGGGGGAAGCAAACAAAAAACAGAGACTGAGCTACGGGAATGGGATTCAAGTATAAAACTCCAAACCCTGTGAAGCCTGAGGAGAATAAGGCAGGGCCTCAATTCGGAAAAACTGGGGTACCATGCAGGGAAGCCTCAATCTTGTGGGAAAGGGTGAAGCAATAAGACAGCGACTTTGAAAACTGGGGTAGAAACACTTGATCAGAAGAAATAAGAAAAGAACCTTGGTATTGGAGCTAGGACACAAGGTCAAAATGAGACTAGCAACAGGCTTATCTGACATCAAGCCATTGGGTTATAAATCCATGGGTTCTTATATTCCCCCTGCTGAGGGTATGGACTGGTACCAGAGCCTGGGACAGAGCCTGAGACAGACCAGTAAAGGAACCAGACCAGTCATTGCAACAGGTAACCCTTCCATTGAAGGTTCAGTATCTCCTTTGTCCTCCTCTCTTTCCAAAAAGTAAAATCTTTTCTGATTCTAATAAAGGCAAAACAGATTCCTATACTGGAAGAGGAGATAGGAGGGCTTCTGTCACTAATTTTGAGTAATCCAAAATTCAATTCAAATGAGATAATGCGCATATAGCCCTGTGTGAAACTGAAAGCACTACATAAATGAATATTAATCATAAAAACAATAACTCAAGAATGTGTTCGTGGATTTCACTGCACCATGTTGACCTGTGCACTACTGGAATTCTACTAGGGATGTTTTCAGTGAGCCTACAGAAGAGGAGCTTACTTCATACTAATATTCAACTACAAAAGCAACTATTTTATCCATTTGTGAAATTGTCCGTGGAAAATTAAATATGAAAGAATAAGACTGGGAGAGTGACTAGTGCCAAGACTGTTTCTATCTGAATTCCACAGAAAACAATGAGAAGATGATATAATAATAATCTGAAAAATATTATAGTGCCTACAATGTATAAAGCCCAATGATGGAGGGGAAGGGAGAGGTGCTGCATGAGCTAATTTTGTGCAGTCTTATGGTTCTCTGCCCTGCCAGAACCCTCCCTCAGCCACAGATGGACCAATCTGAAAAAAAGATAAGGAGAACTCCTTCCCACAACAGGGCTGCGCTCCCGACTACAAAGTAAACTACAATGATGGCAGTCTTATACATCTTGGTGGCTTCAGAGAGCTACGTTTAAACAGACAGAGATAAATAAATATATATGTGTATGTATGTATGTATGTATGTATGTATGTATGTATGTGTGTATATATATGTATGTATGTATGTATGTATGTGTATATATATATATGTATGTATGTATGTATGTATGTATGTATGTATGTATATATCTCCAAAAAGGGAGGACTATATAGCTATTAGGTACAGCCATTTGGTGAAACGGTCACCCTATAAAATATTAGTGACCCCAATACTTTTGAGGAATAATACTAATTAATCTCTCCAAGGCATATGTGGAAGTATGGTGTGATGAAAAGAGTATTTGACCTGGGAGTCAGGAGAGACTTAGATTTGGATCCTGCCTCCAAAAGTCACTTAAACACTCTGGGCCTCAGTTTCTTCATCTAGAAAATGAAGATGATAATAATACCTATAGGCTCTCCCTCCCAGGACTACTGGGAAGACCAACTGAGCTAAAGTATGCAAAGCACTGAGCAGACCTATGGAAATATCAGCTATCATTATCATCCTATTACATTAAGAATTATCAAAGTTATAGGGGCTCATCAGACCAAGAAGATTTCTTCAAACTTAAGGAAAACACTCTTTCAGTGGCACATATACCAAATGTTTCCTGTTGATGGCGAAAGAGGAATTTTTTTTTGTCCAATTGCTCATATATTTATTCTTTTCTTAAATCAAACCTATTTATATTTGTATTTAAAGGTATAGAAGCCTCCTCAGTCTCTACTGCATAGGTAGGTCAAGCCAAAAACACAAAAGGGTAATGTTACTTTGTTACTTCAAAGTCACTCAGTACTCAATTTTCCCAAAGTCTACTGGCCTTATTCCAAAAGGCTTGGTGGAAATTGCAAATAGATACATCCCCAGGGAGAGAGAGTTGCACTCCTATGTGCTAATGTAATACTAATTCTGTAAATGGATTAGTTTTGTGCCTTACTGTCAGAAATTTAATCTGCCTCCTCATTTTTTTTAAAAAGGGATAATTAGTAAGAGCCAAATCAGTCAGAAGTAAGGAAATTGACTTTCTTCTTAATTTCTTCTCCAATGTAAACCTTCAGGGAAAACAGGACAAAAGAAAATTTCCCTAAGTGTTTTTTTTGAGAGAAAAGTAACTATAACTATGATCAAAAAATGTTCATGCAATTACAATAAAATACTATGTGACTAAAAGCTTCTTCTTTCTAAAGCAGTTTATCTTGATTACTTTCACTACTGGCAAAAGCTAAGTAAGCACAAGCTAGTACAATCAAATGTAATGGATGAAGCTAGCCTCCCCAAAGCCCTCCTCTTGAGTGCTGCTGAAAAACAATAGGAGAGCAAAAGTCTGAAACTGTCAAAATTAAGTTTCTACATATTTCTATCACACCACCTACAGATTTATTTCAAAGAAATAGCTAATTAGCATTTATATGGCACCACATCTTATCTCATTAGATTCTCCCAACAACACTGTGAGGTGGGTATTACCATTATCCAATACTTAGCACAGTGCCTGACACACAGTAGGCACTTAATAAATATTGATTGATAATCCCTATTTTCCAAATGTGGAAACTGAAGCTAAGAAAGCAAAGGAACTTGCCTAGAGTCACAAAGCCAGTAAGTATCTGAAGCTGGATTTAAATTCAGTCTTCCTCCAAGTCCAAGGTCTACTGCACCACCTAATTGAAACCAAATTCATTCATTCAACAAGTACACACAGAGTCCTTACTATGTGCTCAGCACTGAGCTAGATGCTATGAGCAATACAGAAAAAGAATAAGACATTATTCCTAATAAATACTTCTTGACTGAGTGGTTCCTAATTTCCAGAAATTTACAATTTAGGTGAGCAAGACCACACATCAAAAATTAAAGAGGACTATAGGGCAACGTAGGCAATCTCCAATTATGAATATATTTCCCTTACCAAACTTTGCAGATTGGAACTCACTTTCCCACTGAAATAATGTTATAAAAAGAGGAGTTAGGTTTTGAAGCTAGCCCATCAAAGCCTATTTAACTCATAATACAGACAAATGGTGGCACTGTAGAACCTAATCACCACTACTGCACACTTTCTAGAAAGAAACGTTTTCCCATTTCTACCTGGAGGTGCCAGAAACACATTTTCCCTTACCATAATAATATTGCTTCCAAGACACAAAAACTCTCACATGCTTATAAAAGATATACACACTTTATCATCCCAAACAATCAACCTTCCTCTAGCAGGAAGCTCCTAGAGTGAGAGGAGAGCTTAGAGGAGAGGAAAGAGTAGAGAGGTGGCACCTGAAAAGGGTTGAGCTCAAGTCTAGTAAGGGTCCCGGGGGGGGGGGCAAAGAAAATTCAGGGGTTCATTTCACAACTGCTTCCACCGGAACTGATGAGAGTGGGATGTGGTCTCACTAGGAGGTAGATAAGGAGGACTAGAATGGGCTAGGATTTCTAGGGAAGCAGGAGTTCTACAGGGAAAGGGCAATGGCTTCCAAGACACTAGCTTGCACTAGTAGCAGAGGCAGCTGTAGCTAGGGCTTTGGAGAAAAACAGTATGGTATTGGGAAGGGCCAAAGTGACTCACTTACACATCAAGTCCTAAGCACAGGAACTGCCTGTATGTGACTGTCAAACAAGCAGTATAAACATTACATGCTTTGAGTACAGAGGAAAGAAAAATCCCTGTGGAGCAGAGAAGTACAGAAAAGCTTTATGGAGAGGGTGACATTTGAGTTAGGCAAAATCTGCATGTAGGACAGAAGTTATCACAGGAGAGTTAATTTCTTGTTTCAGCATTGATTTATTTTTGGTTTTTTTTTTATATTTTACACTACCCAGACCTGTAACTGATTTATTTTTGTTTTTTTTTTTATATTTTACACTACCCAGACCTGTAGCTGATATCTAAATGTCTAAAATGTGCAAGTTAGGGAAATAATTTATTTCTATCTCAGGAATGAAAAAAAGATGACCATTAAATTAACTTTCTCATCTGCAATCATAAATATGCTTGATGAAATGCTCTACTACTACAGATATTTTCAAGTATTATCAGTGGCTGATATTGAAAACTGTTTATAAACTGGAATAAAATACCTTGCCAGGCTCTAAAATGCTAACTGTAAATTTCTGTATGATACTGATGGTTGGGAAAGATCAGTCCCCACATATAAGCAGGTTTTTATTGAATGTCATACATTTTTAGGACGTGAATAAACCTATGGGTGGGTTGTAGGGCCTTTGATAGCACGTGTAGCAACAATTCACATTCAAATATAATTTTGAGATTCTATTAATGACAAGAACTTTGGATGATATAGAGTACAAATATGAGTGTTGTGGTGCACTAGGTGCAACCTTTGAGCTAATCACAGAACCACTCAGGGTTTCTGTTTCCTCACCTTATAATGAGAACTTGACTAAATGATCTATCTCTAAGATCCCTCCTAGCACAAACACTTCGATAATGATAATAAACAATTTCATTTGTTCATTGTTTTCCACACTGACTGGCCTAAAACGAAGGAGGGGAAATGCAGGCAGAATTCATCCCAACAGAGAGGGAGAAGGACTGTAGCTCTGTTGAGGTTTGCCCCAACATGACCAGGTGAGGATGGAGAAAGAACAGAAAAGGGGCAAAGAAGGAAGGCACCTGCTACCAGTGGCATCCTGCCCAGGAGTGTGACTGTCTTCTCTGCATCTGAGTAACTAAATACGAAGAAGAAGATCAATTGATCACTTAGTATATTCCTAACTCACCATCTAAGATGAGATGATTTCCAACTGCTATGATTAAAAGCTTCATGGGCAGAGATAAGACTCAAAGGAAGTCACTGCTGAGCTTTCATTTCCACCGAATTGCAGTTGGCTATCAAGGCCCTGCCACTCTTTAAATACATAGCTCTTCCCAGTCAACACTACACTCTATGAAGACAAAGCTCTTAAGTTACAAAGATCTGCATGTGCTCCCCAAGGGTGGAAAAATAAAAGATCAAAAGACAGTTTAATTATTTTTTTCCATGTTAGCAATTCCATCTCTAGTGGAAACTTTATACTGGAAGAGAATATATTTTAAAATAACATAATACAACCAAAATTAGTGTGCTTCAACTACAAAAAAAGGGCAGGTAGGTGGCACAGTGGATAGAGTGCCCGGCCGGAGTCAGGAGGTCCTAAGTTCAAATGCAGCCTCAGACACTTACTAGCTTCTTGATCCTGGGCAAGTCACCTAACCCTGTTTGCCTCAGTTTCCTCATCTATAAAATGAGCTGGAGAAGGAAATAGCAAACCCCTCTGGTATCTTTGCCAAGAAAACTCCAAATGGGGTCAGGGAGAGTTTTACATGACTGAAATGACTTAACAACAATTGCTAAAAGAAAACCAGTGCACTTTGGAGAAAGGACTTTTTACATTCGCACAACTGAGTTGTAAAGGGGATCAATTCCCTTTCATTATTTCACCAGAATCAACATTACTGATATTTCTACATAGACCCAAAAGGGAATAAGTAGTTTCAGTTTTAAGAATAAAATAAATTATACTTCATAAATGGCTCAAATAAGGATTCTGTGGTAGAGAAAACAGAGAGAAAGAAGTAAGACCTCTTAACATCATTATCCAAGTTGAAGAAATCAAACAGGTCCAGTGTCATCTCTAAGCCATAACAACATTCCTCTAAGATAAGAGTTACATTTCCATTTAGAGTGGCACTATTGAAGATTCCGAAGCCTTGGGTAAATAGAACTAATAAGTTGTAAATATTGGATATTAACCACTGCAGTGTTTACTACATAGACCACAGTTAGGCATGCCCCAGAATCAATTTCTCCACTAAAGGACAGCTCCTTTGAGTAACCTGACAATTTCAGGGGAATTTCAGTCCTAAATCTCTGAGGACTTTTTCTAGACGGTACCTCTGACTCATCACAGTCTGCTCTGAATTAGTCATATGTGTCCACAAATAATTTCCCTATAATTAGATTGTAAGTTTTTTCAGAACAAGGACTACCCTACTTCATCACTATGTCCCCATTACCTCAGATGCATGGAAAAACTCATTCACTCAACAAGCATTTTACTTATTTAAATAGCCTCTACTTTTATATCACCTGGGTACACTGCCCACTGTACCCCTCTTCTCATCTCTTCCCAAAGAGCCTAAAGAAGAAGGAGGAAGAAAAAAAATAGTTCAGCAAAACCAACCAACATCCATAAGTCTAAATTTATGTGCAGCATTCCACATCTGTTGTCCCCTACTTCTGAAAAAAAAAGGGAAGGGGCAGTATTTTCTCCTATTGTTTATTTGGGGCCAAGTGTCAACAAGAATTTTATTAAGTGCCTCCCAGATGCCAGGCACAGGGTTAGGTGCTGGTGATACAAAGACAAAATAGTCCTTGGCCTGAAAGAGTCTACATTATAGGAATTCAGCAACATGGGTTCTTTTACTACTAAAGCAGACAGCAACCGCTCCGTCCTCTATTATAGGCAACACTCATTTAGTGTTTTAAGGTTTGCAAAGCGTTTTACGAATATCTCATTTGATCCTCATAACAACTCAGGCAGTAGGTGCTATCCCCATTTTACAGATGAGAGAGCTGAGGTATTAGCACTTGCTGTCTCTCTCGCCTGGGATTCTCTCCCTCCTCACCTCGGCCTCCTAACTTCTCTGGCTTCCTTCAAGTCTCAGCTAAAATCTCATCTTCCACAGGAAGCCTTTCCCAACTCTCTTTAATGCTAGTGCCTTTTAAAATTTACTTTGTATCTGTCTTGTTTAAACATAGTTGTTTGCATGTTGTCTACCACATCAGATTGTGAGCTCCTTGAGGGCAGAGGTTGTCTTTTATCTTTCTTTGTATCCCCAGCTGAAGTGCTGGCACATAGCAGGTGATTAATAAATGCTTGTTAACCAACTGGGACAAACTTGCCCAGGGTCCCATAGCCAGGAAGTGTCTGAGGCTGGCTTTGCGCTCAGGTCTTCCTGACTCCTGGCCCAGAGTCTTTCCTCTGTGCCACATACCACAGGTTTAGACTTAGTGGAGCCTTTTGAGAGCTCATCTAGTTTGACCTTCTTGTGTTAAGGATGAAGAAAATGATGGCCAGAAAAGTTAAATGACTTCCCCAAGCTCACTTAAGTCATAAGTGCAGAGTCAGGATTAAAACCCAGGACCCTGACTCCAAATCCCATGTTCTTTCACTGCTCTAACTGCCTCCCTCCTATGCTATCATGGCCAAAATCCTATCAACCTCATGGCGAACCTTCTGGTTAAGGATCTGACCTCAGCTACAACAATCCTCCAACAAACACAGTGATCACTAAACACAAAACCTGTTTGGTCCAGTTGGACTTCCCACAGTTCGTACTCCAAAAGCAAAGCATTCAAGAACTCTGGGTCATCATTATCATCATCACTGCCATTTAAATGTCATTTTAAAAGCCACTTGGAATTATGCAAATACAGTGTCTAACATGTCTATATACTTTGACCTAGAGATTCCATTAATGGTCTTAAACTTCAAGCAGGGCATTGACAAGAATTAAGTCTCCATCCCCATAACACCAAAATATTTATAAAATCACTTTTTGTGATAGTAAAGAATTGGAGACAAAGAGATGTCCTTCAACTGAGGAATCGCTAAACAAATCAGTACATGAGTGTAATGGAATATTACTGTGTTGTAAGAAGTGATAAATGAGATGAATACAGAGAAGCATGAAAAGATCTATATGAACTGATGCAGAGTGACATCAGCAGATTCAAGAAAACAATATACACAACCATTTGCGATAATTAAAATGGAAAGAACAACCACAAACCCAAACGGTCAAAAGCAAATTAGAAAGAACAAGCAAGGCTCAAAAGAAGAGACACTGGGGATCCACAGAGGTGGGAGGTCCCCACATATTGCACATTGCAGGGTTGTTTGTGGACTTTTTCCAAAAGTATTGATCTATTGTGCTTATTTTTTCCTCTTTTCTTTCTTTCTTTTTTTGTCATTAAAATAATATTTATTATATGGGATGGCTCGGGGGGGGGAGAAGGGTGAGACACTGGAAAACTACAGAGATATAAAAGACAAAAGATGTCAATAAAAACTTTTAATTTAAAAAATAAAATAAATGGTGCTTTAAGGTTTGAAAAGCATTTAGTATACATATACCATTTTATCCTGTGAGATGAATAATTACAAGTAGAATAAGAGTGCTAAATTCCTTTCTGTTCTTCATTTTGTATCCCCCACACCCAAAGCTATACCTTGTACAAATGTACAATTGTATTATTATCTCCATTATACAGATGAAGAAAAGGAGGTTAAATGACATACAGCTCAAGTCACAAAGCTAGTGTTAACAGTCAGGTCTGATTTAAAACCCACATCTTTAATGGAGGTTTCCACATAGTAGCTGCACAACCTTTAGCTTTCCAGTGACTAAAATGTCCTACACCCTTTGATCTAGAGATCCCAGCAACAGGCATATACTTGAAGGCCATCAAAAACAGAAAGAAAAGCTCTATAAAACCAAATATCCATAATGTGACTTTGGGTGGTAGCAAAGAACTGGAAACAAAGGGGGTACCTAATGACTAGGGCAGAGTTAAATGATGGTACATGAATGTAATGGATTATTGTGCCCTAAAAAATGAATAGGAAGAAATGTGAGAAACACATCAATAAACAATAATTCAATAAACATTTACAGAGCGCCGACTAGGTGACAGGCCCTCAACGCATTAAGACAAAACTAGGAAAGCAATAGACACAATGACTCCAACAGCTCAAAGGCCAGTAAACTGTAACTGAACAACCGAAAATGGGGGTGGGGGGGAATCTCCTCTTTTGTTGCGGGAGGCGGGGTAGCTACAGGTAGCATGTCACCTTCTGTGAGGCAGTTGTGCGGGTGGCTTTTGCTGCACTGTTTTTTTGGGTGAGGCTCCATGAGTGTGGAGATGGGCACACCCACACATGCATGCGACCTACAAGCAAACCGCATCGATAAAGCTGTTGTAAAGGTAGCTTGCTGAAACTTCTGCATGTTTATTCTAATGTGCATCTCAGTCCGGTATTTAAAAGTGTGGTCGTCTAGCAACTGGAGGGGAGAAGAGGCGGGGGCCGAAGGGGGAGGAGCCAGCTCTCAGACTCCGATTGGGCCGGGGGCGCGGGGAGGGAGTTTTAAAAGCAGACCCAGGCCCCGTCTGTGCCAACCTGGAGACGCGGAGACACCTACCAGGTCTCTGATGAGCTGCTCCAACAGCCGGTCGCCGCCAGCGCTCTCGGGGTGCTCGGGCTGCGGGGCCTCGGGGGTCTGGGGGACCCGTCCCCCACTGGGGCAGGAGGGCCCCCCGGCGGTCCGGGGCGGGGGCGGGGCCAGCGGGCACTCCCCGCCCTCCAGGAGGCTCTTGGCCAGTTCGAAGTAGCCCTGAGCAGCCCGGGGCGGCTGGGCTGGGGCACCCCCGGGGGCGGCCCGCACGGCCCCGCAGCTGCCCCACTGCGACACCGGCTCGGGCTCCCGGGCCGCCCCCGCCGGCCCCTCTCCGCTCCGCCGCCGCCTCTTGGCCGGCCCCTCTCGGAGGGCCAGCTCCTCCCGCCAGCGGCGGCGGAACTCGTCCAGGCCGGCCTCGGCCATGGGGGGCGCGGCCCCAGCCCCCCTCTCACCGCGACAGGGGCGCCCTCACCCCGATATCAGAGGAACCCTCTGTCAAGATCAAGGGGATCCTGCACCCCGAGATAACGGGGACCCTCACCCCGAAATCAGGGAGACCCTCTGTCAAGATAAAGGGTAGCCTGTAGCCTGAGATAAGGAGGACCCTCTGTCAAGATAATGGGAGACCCTCACCCCGAGATAAAGGGGACCTTCCTTCAAGATGGAGGACCCTTTACCCTTAAAGGGGAACCGTCATTCCAATATCAAGGGGACTCTCACCTGGAGATAAAGGGAGACACCCCGAGATAAAGGGGACCCTTACCCCAAGATCAGAGAGACTATCACCCTGAGATAGAAGAAATCTGTGCCCGAAATAAAGGGGAACCCTCATCAAGATAAAGTGGGACCCTGTTCCTCACCCCAAGATCAAGAAAGGAACACAGCGAAATTTAAAAGGACCCCGTCACCCCCAAATCAAGAGGGGTGCTCATTGTGGGATCAAGGAGGACCCCTCACCCAGAGATCAAAAGAGGAACTAACACTGCAATCAAAAGAACCCCTCACGCCGAGATCAAGGGAGATTCACCCCCTAATTGAAGGGAGTGAGCCCCACGATCAGGACTCCTCACCCCCAAAACTAGGGGAACCATCACTGAGATCAAGGACTATATATCCCAAGATAAAGGAGACCCTCACCCCAAGATCAAGAGGGAAGCTGTCACGCTGAGATCAAGGGGGACCCCTCACCTTGAAACCACAGGAAGGGAATCCCTTTACCCCAAGATCAGAGGAAATGAACCCTCACCCCAAAAACAAGGGGTCCTACCGAAGATAAAAGGGAGGCCCCCATTCACCCCCAATTTAAAGGATTTCCATTTACCTCCAAATGGGGCCCCTCCCCCAAGACCCCAAAGAGGGGATGCGCCCCCGAGCCTGTCCGGTCCCACCTCCCTCCCTCGCCCCAGCTCCGCTCGCCCCCACGGGGAGCCCCACCCACGTCCCTGCCGCCCCCCGAGGCCGGACCCTCTCCCCCCAGCCCAGCGCCGGCGTCTTCCTCGGTCTTCTCCGGAACTGTCCTTCAAGGACAAAGGTCCGCCATCGGAGCCGGAAACCGACGCCTCGGTCCTTGGGTTCCGGGTGGTCTCGGGGCGCATGCGCGGCCCTGCCCCCTTCCCTCCTCCCAGCGCGTTCCCGCAGTCTGACCCAGCTGGGACCCAGACTGCCCGGCTGTCAGTCCAGGAGGGCAAGGGGCGGGGCTTTGTGTGCGCGCTGCCGGGGGGTGGAGGGCGAGGGATGAAGGGGTGGCCGCGTCAGTCAGTCAAGCTGCGTTTATCGAGCTCCTACTGTGTGCGGGGACTGAGCTAGGCGCAGAGGCACTGGACAGACACCCCCTCACTGCTTCCCAGTTTCCTCAAATACTACTGGGAATTATCCTGGATCAGTCCAGCAAACGTTATTCATGTTGTGATGGACAGCATAATAAACTTGGAATCGGAAAGACCTGGGTTCAAATGCTCCCCTCAGACTTTTGGGCTGTGGGATCCTGACCAAGTCACCTCTATATACTTCAGTTTCCTTTTCGAATGAATGAGGGGGTTGTATTCCATAAGCGCTAAAGTCCTCTTCCAGCTCTCCACCTAGAGAACTGTGACACTGATTTTCAGGGTTTTAGTTTCCTTGTCAGTGAAATGGGGGTGGGGGCGGGCGTATTAAATGGTCTTTAAAGTCCTTCCACCTCTCAGCCTATGAATCTATGTTTATGGCACGCTAGGCAATGGGAAAGAAAGACCTAAATGAGTGAACAGATAGATAGTTGGATGGATGGATGGATAGATGGATGGATGGATGGATAAGCAGATGGATGGATACATAGATGGATGGATGGATGGATAAGTAGATGGATGGATACATACATGGATGGATAGATAGATGGATAGACAGGCAGATAGACAGATGGACAGACAGATGGATGGATGGATGGATGAATGGATGGGTGGATGGATAGGTAAATGGATGGATGGGTGGATGGATGGATAGATATATAGACAGATGGACAGATGGATGGATGGATGGATGGATGGATGGATGGATGGATGGATGGATGGATACTTAGATGGATGGATACATAGATGGATGCATGGATGGATGGATGGATGGATGGATGGATGGATGGATGGATGGATGGATGGATGGATGGACGGATGGATGGATGGGTAGATGGATGGATAGATAGGTAAGTAGGTAGATGGGTGGATAGATAGGTAGATAGATGGATAGATGGATTGATGGATACGTGGATGGGTGGATGGATAGATAGATAGATAGATAGATAGATAGATAGATAGATAGATAGATAGAGAACCCTCCTGCCCTCAAGGGGCTTACATTCTGTACAGCAAAGAGAGACAGCCTGGTGAAATGCAAAGCTGGCCTCAGAGTCAGAAAAACTTTCCCTTCTACTAAATATTGGCTATGTGACCCTGGATTAATCACTGAACTCTCGGCTCTCCAGAATGCTCTTTAGAATCATACTAGAATGGGAGCTAGAAGGGACCTGAGAGATCTTCTTATCCAACCCTTTCATGTTACAGAGAAAATAGATAGGATCATAGATTCAGAACTGGAAGAGACCCCAGAAATCATCCGGCCCAGTGGTGTCAAACTCAAATAGAAATAGATCCCTTCAGGCAGCATACTAAGAAAAACCACAAATAAACATAATCCATGTTGTATTTTTATTAATTTCATTAAAACATTCAGGAGGGATTTGACACCTATGAATTCTAGTCCACCCCTCCCCCCCCAAATGAGGAGTCTGGTTAAATGACTTACTTGCCCAAGGTCACTGGGACAGTAAGTGTGAGAGGAAAGATTTGAACCCAGGTCTTCTGAATGGAGAGTTAGTGCCCCTGCCTAGCAAATCTAGGTTTAAAAAAAAAATGATAGGCAATATAGGATAGAGTAATGTATATCAGAGAAGGCTAGGGGGCACCATAGTACACAGAGCACCAGGCTTGGAGTTAGGAAGACATCCTGAATTCATATCTGGCCTCAGACACTTACTAGTTGTGTGACCCTGGGCAAGTCACTTCACCCTGTTTGCCTCAGTTTCCTCATCTGTAAAATGAGCTGGAGAAGGAAATGGTAAACTCACCAGTATCTTTACCAAGAAAACCCCAAATGGGGTCACAGAGAGTCAGACATGACTGAAATGATTCAACAACAATGTATATAGCAAGCCAGCTACAGAAAAAGACTTGGATTCGAGTCAATTAATAAACTTACATTTATTAATCATCTACAATGTATAGGTACTGTATTCAATGTTGGGAACACAGTTACAAAAAAAACACCTTTTTCTGGAGGACTTATTTTATCAGTATATGTACACATACTGCACATCTAAGATTCAGGTTCTTGCCATCACTTTGTGGTCACCTTAGCACAAAGCAGCCACAAGGGAGTTCCAAAGGAACACTGATGCTTGATGAAAAATAATGGTCAAAATTGGGAAGAGAGCTTCACTCATTGGAATCCACTTGTCCTCATTGCTTATCCTTTTTTAAATAAAATCCATCTCTTTTATGGCTAAATAAAGCTATTTTTGTTAAATGTTGAATGACCTACAGATGTCTCAACATTTTGTTCCAGTATAAAACAAACTACCAGGGGACTGGCCTGAGTCAGGCCCAGCCCAGAATAAGGGAAAAGTCAAATTAATCCAATAAACATTTATGAAGCATTTCCTATGGGCCAGCCACTGTGCTAATCACCGAGGATACAAAGTAAGGCAAAAACAAGTCTCAGCACTCAAGGAGATCACAGTCTAATGGGAGAGAGACAATATTCAAACAGCTATGCACAAAGAAGATATTTTGGAAATGTTGGTTTGAGATGTCTCCAGGGCAACCAGTTTGAAGTATCTGATTGGCATTGATGTAGGTGCTGCAGGACTGAAGCTCAGAAAAGATACCAGACCTAGACATACAGATCTGTGAGACATCTGCATGGAAATGATAATTAAGTCCAGGGGAGTTGATAAGATCACCAAGAGAGAAAGAGAGTAGAAAGAAAACAGGGTTCAAGACAAAGCCTGAGGGCATTCCTACAGTTAGGTTTAAATGTTTGATAAATAATTTTTTTTAAATTGCATTAAGAGCATGAGTTCTGGGCTGCAGCATTCTATTTTGGAAATGTTGAGTTTTAGGTGTTTCTGAGGCAACCAATTTGAGGTGTCCAATAGGCAGTTAGTGATGCAGGGCTGGTACTCAGGAGAGAGACAGACTTGGATATATAGATCTGCATATGGGAGTCATTGGCATAAAGATGATAATTAAATTGGGGGTGGGGATGTGAGAGAGAGAGAGAGAGAGAGAGAGAGAGAGAGAGAGAGAGAGAGAGAGAGAGAGAGAGACAGAGAGAGAGACAGAGAGAGAGACAGAGACAGAGAGAGAGACAGAGAGAGACAGAGAGAAGGGGAGAGAGAGAGAAGGGGAGACAGGAGACAAGGTAGAAAGAGAAAGGAGAGAAGAGAGAGAGAGAGAGAGAGAGAGAGAGGAGAGAGAGAGAGAGAGAGAGAGAGAGAGAGAGAAGGGGAGAGAGAGAGAAGGGGAGACAGGAGACAAGGTAGAAAGAGAAAGGAGAGAGAGAAAGAGAGAGAGAGAGAAAGGGAGAGAGAGAGAAGGGGAGACAGGAGAAAAGGTAGAAAGAGAAAGGAGAGAGACACACACAGAGGAGAGAGACAGAAAGGAGAGAGAGAAAGAGATAGAGACAGAGAGAGAAGAGACAGAAAGACAGAGAGACATAGACAGACACAGAAAGAGGCAGGCAGAGAGACACCATAGAGAGAAAACAGAGGAGAGGGAGAGAGAGGAGGGGAGAGAGGAGATGAGATAGAAGGAGAAAGGAGAGACACAAACACAGAGGAGAGAGACAGAAACAGAGAGACAGAGAAGAGACAGAGAGACAGAAAGACAGAGAGACAGACAGAGACACATAAAGAGACAGAGAGAGGGAAAGAGAGAGAGACAGAGACAGACACAGCGAGAGATCAGAGAAGAGGCAAGACAGAGCCCTGGAGTATACCCATATTTAGGTCTGAATGTTTGATAAATGATTTTTTAAAATAAATTACCATAGTAATTGCAAGTCATTTCTCCCCTCCTTGTCTCAAAGGATGTTGAGACACAATGAGATTGAGAAGGGGCAGTCAGACAGGTAGAGTGAGAACTAAGAGAGGGTAGTATCCAGGAGGAAAGAGAGTGATCAACTGGGTCAGAAGCAGCAGACGTAGAGAAGGGCAAAGACGGGGAAAGACCAATAGATCTGTCAATTAAGAGATCATTGGTAATTTTGTAGAGAGCTATTTCAGTTGAATGATGAAGTGAAAAGCCAGGTTGCAAAGGGCTGAGGAGTTAGTGAGAGGAGAGGAAATGCCTCTCATACTTCTGACATTTTGAGCTATGTGACTCTAGGTAAAACATTTAAATGTGTAATGCCCCAATTCTTGATGAATATAAGTTGCAGAATGGCTGCAGATCAACATTTGTGAAAGGAGTTTTCTTACCTGGAGTTTCTTAGCAATAAAAATACAAATTCAGGTTTAAAAAAAAAAGCTTGAACAGTTTAAACTGCACCAAGACTTTCGGAACACCTCATATGGCGTCTGGTAGCTGACCTTTAACACAGGATCATGATGGCAGGGCCTTTAGAGGCCAGATAGTCCAACCTCTTTGCTTGATGAGGAAATCGAGGCTCAGGAGGTTAAATGGTTTACCTAAGGTGATGCAACTGAGAGGTGGAAGTAAGGCTTGAAGAGAGGTCATTGGATCACAGGTGCATTGGAAGGGTTATGGAATCCAATTCCTTTGTAGCATCCTCCCTGGTCTACTTCCCCAACCCCCATTTTCATTGATAGGCTAGATCTCTAGAGGGTACCTGACTACTACCCCTCTCAAAGTTCCAAGTACTGTTCATGAGCCCCCACCAGTGTACTTCTCAGTAAGAGATACTCAGTAGACACAATTAGCTTTTTTTAAATAATTAATTTCTTTATTTTTAGTTTTCAACAGGGAAGGGAAGGGAAGGGAAGGGAAGGGAAGGGAAGGGAAGGGAAGGGAAGGGAAGGGAAGGGAAGGGAAGGGAAGGGAAGGGAAAGGAAGCAGCTGGATGGAAAACTTGTCTACAAACCCAACAATCAGTGTATGTATTTGAGACAGTTGCTACAAATGGACAATGAGCGGGGGTCGAGAATTGAATAGAATGAAGAGAACAGTTGACTAGGCTTGGAGACAGTTCCTTTAAATACCCCAGGCTTTTGCCTAAACCAAAGGCCCATCTTTTTCTTTTTTAGTAAGTAGATTTTATTAAAACACTTTGTTTTTTCACTGCCTAAATTCCCCTCTGTCTCATATAATCCCAGGGAACCATCTGTTACAACCAAGAATTAAGAAAGAGAGAGGAAAAAAAATAGGAAAACTGAATAAAATGTAGGAAAAGTTAGACATTAAATTGAATGTTACCTGGTTATGTACTCTGCCCCACACACTTCTGCAAAGGATTGGAGGGAGGTGTCTTCTCAAATCTCTTCTTTGACATCAATTTTATGCTTTCTAATTTTGCAGCATTCATTTTCAATGGTTTTGTGGTAGCTGTTCTTTCCATTTATATTTTTGTAGCCTTTGCATTAATTATTTTCTTGGTTCAGCTTATTTCACTTTGCATCAGTTCATATAAATCTTTCCATGCTTCTCTGTATTCGACATACTCATTTCTTTTTACAGAATAGTAATATTCCATTACACTAATATATCCATTTGTTTAGCTATTCCCCAATTAATGAGGCCCATCTTTTTCACACCAATATACTTCTGTTGGTGCTTTCTGTCTTCCAGTAATAGAACTCAACAGGTCCTAAAGAACTGACATTGAAGATCTCCCAGAAGTCAATGGAGAGATAGGTGTCAACAGGCTGCAACCCATTGCAAATGTGGAATTGCACAAGAGAAGGAATGTGAAGGAAAAATATGGCAAGAAAAATGGACATAGCCAAAACTTAGGATGACCAATGAACAGGTAACTGGCTCCACTTTTATCCCTGAAATATGAGTAACAATAATAATAATAACAACAACATGTATTTCACTATTATTTCACATTTGTATTTTACACTCTAAGGGGTTGTTGTTCGTCCTTCATTCTCAAAGAGGACCAATGACATCAAGAGGGTGATGTCTTGACTTGCAAATGAATTGGATTTAAGTGAGGCAGAGCTGTGCAAAGTCATCAGCCCCACTCTCTCCTCCAGAGTCATTGGAGTCCAGTGGTAAGACAAAGGTCAAGATGACTGGCAATGACCCCAGAAAGAGTGGGAGATCTTGGCCATTTTGAGCCAAGGTCTTTCCAAAGGTTACAAAATGCTTTGAATGCAACATCACATTTGATCCTCAAAACAACACTATGAGGTTGGCGTTATTATTATCCCCTGTTTTGCAGTTGAGGAAACTGAGGCTGAGAGGTTAAATGATTTGCCCAGGATCACACAGGTAGTAAATGTCCAAGGTGAGATTTGAACCTAGTGACTTCAAGTTTAGTCTTCTGATCACAATACTCCCACCAGGTTGGGTAGACCCGCTGTGGTGAAATGAGGACATCCACAGATAGGACACACAGGATGGGTAGGCATGGATGGGTTGAGATCTGCATCATTGGGAATTTCCACATTGATGAGAACACAGATCACAGAAAGGAAACAGATTTACAGAGGTAACAAGGCACTTCACTAATTTCTGGTTTTACAAAGTTCTGATATTCGAGGTGCCTGATTTCTATTGGGCCTTTTCTATTTCCAGGCCCCTTTGCATCCTCCTTATTTCAGTAACATGAGGTGATTTTCCATTCCTTTGCTCCTCCTCCCTTCTCCTATCTCCATGACTGCAACACTCTCCACGATTCTCCCTTAAACTTTCCTTGAAATTCTTGCTAGATAACACCTCCTCCATGAAGCTTACTTTGACTATTACTTTGACTCACCCAAGTGAGAGTGATTTCTCTGCCCTCAAATTTCTCATAAAATTTTGCAGGGGTGGTGGGAGTGATCTCTTCTTTGCACCTATCTTTCCTTTATATCATGGTGTTTTGTACTCATTTTTTCCTGCGTTAGATAATAAGCTCTTTGAAATTTGGGCCTTTATTCTCACTATTTTTGTGTCTTTAGGCTAAGAGTAACCACTTACTACATTTTTGTTGAATTAAATTGAAATGAATTGGTTCCTGCCCTAAAGGACCTTGTAATGTAGTATGAGACAAGACACATATGTGTAACACTGGGCCCAGCAGCTCCAAGCTTTGGGCTTCCATGGACCAGATTCTGTTTCAGAAGCTGCCTCCTCCCACCCAAATCAATAACTCTTTGGCTCATTATGCCTCCGCCTAGAGTTTATTGTGGGAAAAATCTCTGACTATAATGCTTGTCTAGGTTTACACAGAAGTAAGGGAAAGGGTGGCCCAGATTCTATACAAGCATACAAGGTAACAATGCATTTTCTGGTACAGAATGGCCTTTATTCCACAGATTATGCAAAAAAACAACAACAAAAAGGACTGACAATATCCTATGAACAATGTGGCAAAACAGAGAAAAGACTCACAGTAGCCCATTAACAATCCCAAAATTCTCCCTGTCCCGTTAGTCCCATTCCTCACAGGGTCCTAATGTCTTCCAGAATCATTGAATCACCTTGTGGCTTAGACTCTCTCGGGAAGGGAAATGAACTTGGGGTTGATATCAGTGAGTATGTCTTCCCAAAAAACATAAATATATTCCTCCAGAGTCATCACACTTTTGTATGGCTTGCACTCCTTTAGTAAAGGAAATGAAATTGAGGTTGCTAATAGGCAACAGTCTGAAGTTCCATTGTGACTGCCTTTCATCTCCAAGAGACCCATATAGGCATCCATATTATGGTGTGACTCTGAGGCCACGGGCACCCTTTGAAGGAAGATATTTGATCCTTCAAGACAAGCAACCATCCTCCCACTGGTTCCCCCCTCTCTGAATAAGTCATAGTAAGAGAGCAAAATACGTATTCCAAGTCCCTTGCTCCCCAAATGGTAACCTTAGCCCCTAACCTCTTCTTCCCCTTTAGGATAAAGTGACAATCTTCTTCTCTCTCCAAGACTCTAGTTCTGCCCAGGAAAACTCACCTTCTCTTGAGAGAAGGCTGGATTCTAGGTTTGGGAGCTGTCCAGGAAATCCTTCTTCTCTGAGAGATGGCTGATTCTGGAACTCTTGAACTTGGGTTTCCTCAAAAGAAGAGCTCTCAATCTCTCTAGAATTTAGGGTTCAGGAACTCACCACTTGTACCATGTGGATCTTGTCTCCAGGACTGCCACATGGCTGACAGCATGAATTGCTCTGCTATCATATCTCTATGATATCCAGAGTACCTCTATATGAGGCACTCTGGATACTCTCCCACTACCCTGACCATTACCATTTCTTCAACTGAGAGGCTGCTGCCATGTTGCTCCCTTCTCCACAGCTGACATATTGATTGAAAGTATTTGGATCCTATGTGCCCTGACCCAAGGCAATAGTTCTATGTTGTATACCTCACTTGCTCATTAACTTATGTCTGCCTTAGTTTTCTCATCCATAAGACGGGGGTATTAATAGCACCTTCCTCCCAAGGTCATTGGGAGGATTAATGAGATAATGTTTGCAAAGCACTTTGCCAACCTTATAAATGCTAGCTATTTCTAGATTCTAAGACACCCACCTCTCAGATCTGATGTTCTGTGCTCCAATTTCCCTCCCCAAACTGACATTTTCTGTTCTAAAATCCCTTCCAACTCTAAAATTCTATGATTTTATGTTCCTATTTTGGTTGGATTTGAGAAACTACATGAGGGTTTTATGTTCTATGGTCTTCCTCATTTCTAACATTCTCTGATCTGACATTCTTTGCTTTAAAGGCAAAATTTTGACTTTCTGTGTTCTAAGAATCCTCTCAGCTCTGACATTCTGTATATGTTAAGGATTCCATCAGTTTTGACAATCTTCATTTTTCGGTCTCTCCCAGCTTTGAAATTCTATGTTCTAATGTTCCTTCCATTTCTGAGTTTCTGGATTCGAAGGTTCTTTCAGCTCTAACATTCTATGTTATAAGATCCCTCCCAGCCCTGATAATCCATATTCTAAGGTTCTTTCTGAGAGCTATATTCTTTCCTCCCAGATGGAAATACTATGATCCCAACAACACAATAATCATATATGTATAAAAATGGTAACAAAGAATTATGATAGGAAGATTGAAGGTATAACCTTGCGGCTCTGTATTGCTAAGCTGGACCCAAGGGAAAGAAAGGGAGAGGAGGGAATTGCGGCTTAAAGTAACCCTTGGATTTCTGCTTGATCACATTCCTAGTCCTGGGGACCCCACGGAGACCTCCACGAGGGTTTGGTAGTACTCTAAAGACTGATCAATCAATAATCATTCATTAATGGTCCACTTTGTGCCCCAGGCTATGCTGGGCATTGTGAATACAAAGGCAAAAATGCAACAATCTTTGCTCTCAAAGATCTTATGTTTTGTTAGTAATTAATAGGAATTTCTTTGTTTGAAGTGTAGTCTTACGACTTTATTAAAGAGATTATTCTCTGCCAGTAAATTATAATATGTTTGAATTTCCACTGGCATCCAGTTCTACATTTTCCACCTTGGCTGCAGGGACCCAGAATCTCACCTTTCATACATCGAAACCTGTAAATTGAGGTTTGGGATTCATTTTAATCTAGAAAATGATTTTGATTTGGATCTGCTTAATTGGTACACAAAGGAGACAATAATGATCAATTTTCTAATTGTCTTACCTTCCAGATATATTAGCTTGTCACATAATGATAATTAAACCATTCTTAAGCCAGTAGTATCAAATGAATAAGGTTAGGTGAACCCTAGCTATTTCTAGGGATAAAGGGGGTTACCATATTCCCTTCTAATCCCAAAGGATTAGAGCCACGGATTTGTGGGTGGAACAAAGAAGAAAAGGGAGGTGGGAGAGAGGGAAGGAGGGAGGAAAGGAAGGAAAGAGGAAAGAAAGAAGGAAAGGAAAGAAGAGGGAGGGGAAGAAGGAGAAAAGGAAGGAGAGGGTGAGGGAGAGGGAGAAGAAGAGAGAGAGAGAGAGGGAAGAGAGAAAGAGAGAGAGAGAGAGAGAGAGAGAGAGAGAGAGAGAGAGAGAGAGAGAGAGAGAGAATGCCTATTTAATACAAGTAGTAAATTACTACAACTGCTGGATAAACTTTTCTCTCCGTAAATCCATCAGCTAATTCTCTCTGTTTTTCTTTGTGTGGTTTCCCAAATCCAATGAAAATAAGAACATAGAATCATAGAACGTTAGAGTTGAAAGGGACCTTAGAACAGAAAATGTCAATTTGGGGAGGGAAATTGGAGCATAGAATATTAGATCTGGAAGGAAGGTGTCTTAGAATCTAGAAATAAGGCTTATAAGGTTTGCAAAGTGCTTTGCAAATATTAGCTCATTAAATCCTCCCAATGATCTTGGTAAGAAGGTGCCATTAATACCCCCATCTTACAGATGAGAAAACTAAGGCAGACATAAGTTTAGTGACTTACTCAGGGTCACACAGCCAGTAAGTATCTGAAGCAGAATTTGAATTCAGGTAGTCCTGACTCTAAGGCCAGAACTCCATCCACTACAGTACATTAGAACATAAAATAGAGATGAACATTGAATGCCATAACGAGAAGGGACCACAGAAGAAAGGTTAAAGGATTTTAATACGTAAGGAATCTTACAACCTGGAAAGCCAATGCTGGAAGGTACATTAAAGTCCATCTATTCCAACCCCCTCCATTTTATAGAGAAAACTACAAGGCAGTTATACTATCATACTAATCATATTATCTCCATTTTATAGTTGAGTAAACCAAGACACAGACAGGTTGAATGACTTGTCCAGGATCACATGGCAGTGACTGTTGTAGGACCTCTAAATCTAGGAATGTCTTGATTAACTAATTAATTAATTATGTCTCATTTGTGCTTTCAATGGCCTTTCTTATGACCTGTATATAAAAGTGGGATCACAACTATCCTCCCCAACCCACTTAACCCTAATATTCCTATTAGATGAGAACATAGCATGATTGGCTCAATCAATTAGAAGTGTGAAACAGTGTGAACAAGGTCTGGCATCTTCATTTCAGCTTGATGCTACAGGAAGTCTGTTTATATTGGTTGAAGAACTTGTCTGAAGTCATTCTGTGAGGGTCTTGTATAAAACTAGAAAGTTAATTTGGAATCAGAGATCCCAGTGTCTGGTCACTTAAGATAGAAATCTTAGAGCCAAGCCCCTGGGAAGTAATTGGTTAGTCAGGAGAGTACACCTAAGCTTCTCTTGCCTCCTTCCTTCACCCCACCAGAAGGGAACCTTGTGAATTTAGGAAGACCAGACGACTTGGACCTTTCCATTGATGTCCTAGCAGTGTCCCCAAGACAGCAACAGCTGACTTTGTCTTCATTAGAAGCTGAAGATGGACTGGATTTGATAAGGAAAAGAAGATTCAAGATTCTATAAGGAATCCAGTGTAAAAGTTACATCATACTTGGGAGGAACATTTTGCAGCAGAAGGACTCCCAAGAGCTATGAATTACTCCTTTGCTATGTGTGCCCTGAGCTAGAGCTCACTGTCCCCTGGCCTCTGTATGCATTGGTGGAAGAATAGGTTGCCAAGTTTGGGAGGCTTATTTTGTACCAATTATAACACCATAGTAAACATCCATTTCTAAAAAAGCTTTAAGTTTGTCTGGCTGATATTAACTGATAATTATAGGGGAAGCACACTGATGGGGGCTTGTAAGCTATAGCATTAAAAGATAACCACATCTTCTTCCCTCCCAACTCCTCAGGGCTTCTCTTAGACTCTGACAAGACAAGAAGCAGCTGGTTTCTTGGGGGCATGACTTGCCAGTGTGGGTGGGTGTTTGCTCTCAGAGTTTTGTAACTGCAAGTACACATGTCAGATAGTCATTGATTCAACAAGCATTTATTAAACACTTACTATATGCCAGCTACTGTGTTAGAGGATTTTGTTGTTCAGTCATATCCTACTCTTTGTGACCTCATTAGGGTTTTCTTGACAAAGATATTGGAGTGATTTGCCATTAACTTCTCCAGCTCATTTTACAGGTAAAGAAACGGAGGCAAACAGCATTAAATGACTCATCCAGGATCACACAGCTAGGAAGTGTCTGGGGCCAGATTGGAAATCAGAAGGATGAGTCTCTTCCTGATTCTAAACCCAATGCTCTATCCACTGTGCCAACTAGCTGCCCATGTTAAAGGATGCAAAGAAGAAGATGAAATCACCCCTGCCCTCAAGAAGCTTCCATTCTATTGGCATATATATAAAATATATGATATATATAATGTATAAAATATATAATATATAACCTATATATTGTATAATGTATAAATATATTTAAGTACATGTATATGTATATAATTAAATATATTTATATGTAATATATAAAGTATATTTATGTATGTATATATAATTAAAAAGCAAAATCTATACAAAGCAATTTCCAGGAAAGGAGGGCACTGGCGGAGGAATGAGGACAGATTTCCTGAATGAGATAATATCTGAGCCGCTATTTGAAGGCTTCTGTGAGGTAGAAGTGAAGAGGGAATGCATTCCAGGTTTGGAGGGCAGCCTGTGTAAAGGCTTGGACGTGGGAATAAGCTCTGTCACTTATTATTATCTGTGTGACTTTCAGCAAATCTCCTAGTCTCCTGGACCGCAGTTTCTTCATCTGTAAAATGGGAGGGTTAGATTAGATGACCTGAGGTTCTTCCTAGTTATCGAGCTTCCTGATTCAAGTTCCAGATTCTGCAAAAAAAAAAAAAGTTTCCCAGTCTTCTTTAATCTTAATGCCTTCCCTCTGTTGATTGTTTCTAATTTATCCTGTTTACTTCTTGTTTGTATATGGTTATTTGTCTGTGCCATTAGACTGTGAGCTCCTTGAGAGAAGAGGACTGTTTGTGGTTATTTTTTCTTTCTTTCTTTGTATTTCCATCATTTAGCACTCTGCCTGGCACAGAGTAGGTGCTTTACAAATGCTTACTAGCTTGAGTATGAGGCATCTAGTCTCTCAGAGTCTCAATTTCCCCATGTATAAAATAGAGGTCTATAAAATAATCAAGTTAGGCCTCTGATAGATGATTCTACAAATTATTTAATCCCTCAGCCTTGGTTTTCTCATGTATAAAATAGAGATGATTTTTAGTCATATCTGACCCTTTGCGGCCTCATTTAAGTTTTTTTTGGGGGGGAGGGATAGGCAATGGAGTTTAGTGACTTGCCCAGGGTCACACACCTAGTAAGTGTCAAGTGTCTGAGGCTGGATTTGAACTCACGCCCCGCTGACTCCACGGCTGGTGCTCCATCCACTGCATCACCTAGCTGCCCCCATTTTGGCAGAGATAACTGGAGTGGCTTGCCATTTCCTTCTCCAGCTCATTTTACAGATGAGGAAACTGAGGCAGAGAAGGTTAAGTGACTTGCCCAGGGTCACACAACTAGTAAGTATCTGAGGCTGGATTTGAATTCAGGTCTGACTCTAGGCCTGGCGCTCTATCCACTTCAACACCTTGTTGTCCCAGAATAGGTTACAAAACCACAGTCTTTCCGATTGGGAAGGAACCTTTGGGTTCATAGTCCAACTCATACAGGAACAAGCATTCCCGCTATATTACTTGCATTGGTTCCCTCACTGGAATAGTGCAAGCAAAGAGCTTTGCAGAATGTAAAATGCTACATACAACGTTATTGAAAGAATGCAGGGCAGTGACAAGTGAGCTAGATTTAGAATCAATGGGCATGCTCTGTCTACTGCCTGTTTCTACCTCAGGCGTCTATTTCCTTATTTGTAAAATGAGGGATTGGACTAAATGAAGACCTTTCCAAATCTTGATCCATAATCTGGGATTATTATCTTGCCTCCCACAGCTCTTGGTTAAAAAGACTGTTTCTAAAGAAGAGGCTAGACTCTTCCGTGCCGGCTGCTGGGTCGCTCCCAAGCACCACCCACTGAGTCAGACTCTTCCCTGGGCTGGAGCCGGAGATCTAAAGGGCAGTCTTCCAAACAGGGTAATAATCGTCCCATTAAAATTAATGTCCGTGAAGAGAGCCATTAAAGGCCTACAGATTAAAGGGGAAATTGTTCAATTTAAACCAAAAGGGCTTTTTAAATAGACACTGGGTCTTAATTCTTGGAATGTGACACCCCCGCAATTTATCAGGTCCCAGTTTGCAAGAGCAGGGGAACTATAAGCTGGGCTCAAGGAGGGGAGGCAGGCAGATCCTGGTTGGAGAAGCTAACTCCCGGCCAGAATCAAGTTTGTGCTTTGCCAGCAGTGGCCCAGGTTCAAATATTGGTTCAGCCACCTATTATCTGTGTCACAATAAGCAATCACCTAACCTCTCTGGGCTTCAGCTTCTTATCTGTAAAATGGGAGGGTTAGACTAAGTGACTTCAAAGACCCCTTTGAGCCCAAACTCTCATAAACTTGAACATGAGACAAGGAGAATCAGATTTTTAATCTTTCGAGGTCCAAAGACCCTACCAATTCCTGGTCCTGTGCTGTAGTGTCTCATTCAGCTTTCCCCCTGCCTAGACATCTGAGCACTCTATAGTGGTGGAACTGCTTGGAATCTTTTTTTTTTTGGGGGGGGGGAGCAGTTGGAATCCAAGGTCTCTCAGGTAGTCTGCGAGTACTGTATATACATTTATGTCCTCTGAGTATAGGGACAGATTTCTGTTTAGTAGCACAGTGTGGTGGGAATGTAAATGGGGAAGAAAATGAATGGGAATCAGGGAAGACCTGGGTTCTAGTCCTGACTTTGTCACCAAATTGCTATGAAACTCTGGCTAAGTCTGGCTAACCCTCATTTTCCTCACCTATGAAATGAAAGCCCTGGATGAGCTCTATGGCCCCTCCAGCTCTAAAATCTCCTCGTTTCGCTTTTTTGCACTGCATTAACAAGGACCTTCCACCCAAATCTAGAACTGTAAGAGATCTTAAAGGTTGAGGAAACTATAGCCCAGAGGGGGAAAGTGAACATAAGCTCTTTGGAGTAGGGCTTTGTTTCGAACTTTATACTTACGTTCCCAGTGCCTGACGGATGACTGCTTATTTATTGACTGCCCCAGGTCATACAAGTAGGGAACATGAGAAGCAGGATTCGAATCCAGGTCCTTTCGCTCCAGAGCCAGAGCACTTTCCACAGTGCCAGACTGACTTCTCTTGGCCTTTCTCCTCATTTGTATAATGTGGGAAGTTATACTACATACCCATCAATCAATCGATAAATATTTATTAAATGTGGGCCAGACACAGTGTTAAGCGCTGGTGATACAAAAAGAGACAAAAGACAGTCCCTGCCCTCAAAGAGCTTACAATCTAATGGGGAAGACAACGTGCAAACAATATATACAAAGCAAGCTACATACAAGATTAATAGGAAGTAATTAACAGAGGGAAGGCTCAGAAGTTAAGAGGGGCTGGAGGAAGCTTCCAGTAAAAGAAGGGATGTGGCCTGAGGTTCCAGCTCTAACCCAGTGTTCTGGATGAGACTCTATGGAAAGCCGACCTACCTTTGCCCTTCCTATCCCCCAATTTACATCTTGCACAAATTTGGGATTTAACCCCTAATTTCGAGAGGTGTAGATCTCACCTGTCTGAAGAACACCTGCTCAAGCTAAGGGTCTCAGTATATTCAACTCTACTGTAGAGATAGGGGTGGTCTTTTTTCCTTCCCCAATTCCTGCTCTTCAAACCTATCTGGACTACACTGAAGTTGCTAGCATACATTGTAAATTCGAGCGGGTGCGAGGGGAGGCAGAGGACTCTTTAATGAAAGGCAAAAGTTGCCCTTAAAGGCTGAATGGGAGGAAAGAGACGTTTCTTTCCAAAATGCTGTTGGCTGGCTTCGCCGGGGGCGCTCGGGGACCTGGCGCGAGGGGGCCAGGAATGACCAACTGAGCTCCGAGACTGTTAACAGGTGCTCGCAGAGATGAGAGCTCAAGTTGGTTTCACCGTCAGCCTTTAGTTAAAACCAGGCTTGGGAGGCTTCAGAATCTCGGGACGAGGAGGGACAAGTTCTGCCAGAAAGCAGCCAAGTTAGGTCGAGATGTGCCCAGGATAAGGATCTTCTCCGACACTCGTCTTTCCCCACTCCCCCTCCCAAAATAAATATACTCATGAATAATAATAAGAATTTGGTTTCCACCAGCGACACGGCCTCTGCCAGAGCCGAAAGAGAGAAAGATCCAAAGGAAAGCAGAGGAGGAAATCACACCCGGAGCTCTGTTCTTGATCTCTGCGGTGTCCCCAGCAACGCACCACGCTGTCCGATCCTGGCCGGGCAGAGAGCTTTGGTTGGGCGGAGTCGGTCCCCCTCCGCCAAGCGCCAGCCTAGCCTAGCTCCCGGCAAAGGCAGGGTTAAAAGTTACCTCTCGGTTTCTTCTGCCTCCAGCCCCCCCGGGGCCGGATGATGTAACCCCCCTTTCAGCCCTCCCCCCTCTACCATGTGACACTTTAATTAATAATAGCGCCGTCGTCCGCCCCACCAGCGCCCGCCCGACACACCACACACACTCACACACGTACACAAACACCGAAACTTGGTGTGCGGAGCCCGGGGCCGAGCGCATCAAGGCGCAGCCGGAGCGCACGCGGCTGGACGCGCGCAGCAGTGCGAGGAAAGGAAGGTGCCCGCGGGCGGAGAAGGGGTGCCGAGCCGGGGCAAGGCGGGCGGACCGAAGCTAGGAAGTCGAGCCGGAGAAGGAGGAGCGCGGGAGGTGTCCGTCATGTGCCCGTGCCCCCTGCACCGCGGTCGCGGCCCCCCTGCGGTGTGCGCTTGCAGCTCCGGCCGCCTCGAGCAGCGCGCGGCGGCCGCGGCACAGCTGACGGCCGCCCGACTCAAGGCGCTCGGGGACGAGCTGCAGGAGCGGACCATGTGGCGGCGCCGGGCGCAGAGCCGGCGGGCCGCAGCCGAGGCGGCCGGCAACGGCAGCGGGCTCCCCGCCTACTGGGCTTGGCTGTGCGCGGCCGCTCAGGTGGCGGCGCTGGCGGCCTGGCTGCTCCGGAGGAGGAACTTGTAGGAGCGCGGGGGCTTCTTGGCGGGGGCCGAAGCGGAGACCGAGCCGGAGCCCAAGCAACAGGTACTGTCCTGGGGCCGGGCTGGGGACCTGCTACCTGGGGCTGGGTAAGACTTAAAGGCCAGTCCTGCCAAACGTGCGTTGCGCTCGGCTAGGACTGGAGAGAACCAAGTTTCTGCTCCTCTCCGCTCCACTCCCCATTTTCCCCTTGCCTCTACCCTCTCCCTGTTTGTCCCTTTACTCTTTTGGTCTCCTTGTCCGTACGTCTGTTTCTTATCTACTCAATTTTTCTTTCTCTCCCCTTCTTTCTACCCACTCTTCTCTCTCCCCCTTCTCTTCTCCTCTCTCCCCCTTCTTCTCTTCTCTTCTCTTCTCTTCTCTCTCTTCTCTTCTCTTCTCTTCTCTTCTCTTCTCTTCTCTTCTCTTCTCTTCTCTTCTCTCTCCTCACCTCTCTTTAATCATTCTGCCTCTCAGTCTCTTTCTCGTTTCTGTGCTCTCCATCCTTATCTATCTTTCTTCTGTATCTTCCTGTGCTTCTTGGAGTTTCTGCCCGTCCCTCTGATTTTCTCTCCGTCATTTTCTCCCTGCCTCGCTCTATCTCTCTTTCCCTAGGCCGTGGGACTTCTTTTGACTTAGCCAACTTTTGCCTCCTTCTTCTATCTCATACTTGTGCCCCACATGGAACCTCCAAAGACTGCCCTCCAGGAGCTTGGTCCGGGCCAAGAGCCTGCCTGGGAAGGGCACTTGAGGTTTGGGCTTACAATGTCAGTAAGTTGCCTTGGAGGGGCGTGAGAAAAGGGACCGTCCGGGACTATCGTTTACCTAACAGGTACTGAAACCCTGCTGTGTGCTGGGTGTTTGGCTAAGAGCTATGTAAAGGTAAGCAGGTCTGTCCAATTGGAGGCTGAAAGACCAGGCAGAGATGGGGGGTGCAGCAGTTGTAGGAGGGGCTGGAGGTGTCCATGAGGGAAACGGGCACTGGGGACCAGGGAAGAGAATGAGGCTAACCTTGACGGGGCTGAGAAAGAAAGGCAGAAGCACCGCTGGTAATCAATGGGAAAGACGTTGTTGAGGAAGCCAATGGCGCCTGCACAAATGCCCAAGGTCTCGGCCCCGGAGTGCCTTGCATATCCCAAGAATGGCTTCTCCAGGGATTGGGGCTCTGCGTGCATCTGCACCCTCGGAATCCGTACTGGCCGCCTGCAGTCCCAAGTCTGTGCTCTCTGGGCTGGGCGGATCCCTTCAGTCCAGGGGGTTGTAGTAGTGCGATGTTTGAGGTGGGGAGATAGGTGACAGGTGCTTTGTAGGTCCGAGGAAGCCGAGCCCTTGCAAAAGAGAGCCTGTGCGTTTCTCCGTGCCTACCTGCGACCCCTGGGAAAGTTGCCCTGCTAGGCTTCTAACCTGTGGCCCAGGGAAAAGCCTCGGGTCCCATTCCAGCCCAAAGCTGGAATAAGACAGGCTAACGCCTCTCTTTCCCTTTGAGGTTCAGAGAAGTCCCCCCTCCCTATCTAGCCCCAGGCTCTAGGTTTTGTTTTGTTTTGTTTTGTTTTGAGCTGGGAACAACTTTCTGGAGAGAAGGGAAGAGAAAAAATGAGTAGAGAGAGAAGCAAGTTGGAGCGATGGGAAGAGGAAAAAGACGAAGAGACAGAGAAAGAAGAGGAAGAGGAAGAAAGAATCCTAGACAGTTATAGTTAAAGGATCCCTTAAAAGCAGCATAGGATGCCAGAGCTTAGCGTAGAGTGTTAGAGCTGGTAGAGACCTTAGAACATTAGCCTGTTAGAGCTGGGAGGGCTCTTAGATAAGAGAATTTGAGAGATGAGAGGACCCTTAGAATGTGGACTATTAGGCTTGGGGATGTAGGGTGTGGTAGATCTGAAAGCATCTAGTTCAAACCCCTCATTTTACAAAGATAAAGTAAAAGAGGAGAAGAAATAATAGGGGGACCCCATACAATCCAGCTCTGGGACTGGAAGAGGTCTTTGAGGAAATCCACATTTAGTCCAAACCCCTCATTGTATAGATTAGAAAACTGAGGAAGTTAAGTGACTTAACAGGTAGTAAAGCGTGAGAGGACAGGCCAGGAACCCTCTCCTGTACCACGCAGCAAGACAAGAGAATTTTATCATGAATCTAAGAAAAACAATGAGAAAAAAAACATGACGTAAAGAAAACAGGATAGATTCTGGCCGATAAACTGGCGCTGGGCGCTGTCAAGGGACAGCTTATTCCCGCTCTCTTGGCTTGGGGTACGGGGCGCAGGGTTGTGAGCGCAGAGGGGGGCCGCCGACCCTCGCTCTCCTCAGGTTTCTGCAAGGACTAGCATTCCCGCGGACCTCGGGGAGTTGCCTAACCAGGCAGGAGCCTGCGGGGTGACTGGGGGGGCTGGCGTCCAGGAGGCGCCGGAGGCGGGCAGGAGGGGCGGCCACAGCAGGGGGGGGAGGCGGGGCTGGGGATGCTTGTGGTCCCAGTGTGGCAGGCTGCCCGTAGCCTGGAGGAAGCTTCGGAAGGGGCTGGTGCCCAAGGCGCGGGCCCAGAGAGACAAGAGATGCGGTCGGATGGGAGCTGGTGAGAGGACATATGGGGGAAGTCGACTAGGGTCTCGCCTAGGGTTCTCCTGGAAGTTGCCGGGGTTACCAATTCCCAGTCCTGGGTGGGCACCCTACCCGGGAGCCAGTGCTCTGAGCTCATGAATGTGCATAGGAGCAAGTGTCCCGGATCCCAGGAAGAGTCCAGATCACTTTCACCCCTGTGGAGATCAACCTAGGACATAGATGACCCAGTATTATCCCAGGCAGCCTTAGCACTTCAGACGGGAGGCAGTGTGCTACAGTGGAAGGAGAATATACACACACACACACACACACACACACACACATACATATATACGTATATATGTATATATGTGTGTGTGTATATATATATATATATATATATACATATATATATGTATATACACACATATACACACATGCACATTTTCAGGTCTCATCTCTATCACCCTGGGCAAGTCACTTAGCCTCTCAAGCCTCAGTTTCCCCATTTGTACCCTTCAAACCAGCTAGCATTTAGATAGCCCTTTGTTTGCAAAGCACCTAACATTTCATTTGATCCCCACAACAACCCTGTGAATTAGGTGCTATTATTATCACCTCCAATTTAAAGAAGAAAAAAACTAAGGCAGATAGAGGTGACCCATCCTGGGTCACACAGCTAGTAAGTGCCTGAGGCAGGATTTGAACTCAGGTCTTCTTGGCTCCAAATTCAGCACCCTAATCCAGCTAGCTGCTGTGATCTCCTTGGAGCAAGACTGAGGAAGTTGATACCCTTTCAACACCCTTCTTAAAACAACAATAACAACTTCTTTAATTTTATTTTGGACTCCATTGACTTTCCCAGCTCATTTCTCTTCATGGCCTGGAGATAAACCTGACTTCTGTTCCAGGAAAAAAAAAATCTGTTCTCTCGTAGCATAAGCACTGACAGATTTTACCGAACCAGAAAGGGTTTGAGTAAAGACCTAGTGGTGAGCTGTGTGTCTGTCCTACTCTGAACCACCCTTGTTATACTGAGAGAGATCCATGTGTCTCCTAAAATATAGAGCGGCTGCAATCGGTATTGGTGTAAAGAGTGTGAAATCATGGATGCTTCAAGTATGGTGGGGAAACCTCATCCCTCAAGTAGAAGGCAGAAGTGAAGATTAGCATTATTGATTGGATGGGCCAAGATCCTGAGAGCCTGTGCCAGGGCCATAGAATGAAGACTGATGCAAACTTTCCTGGCAGTAAAAAGAATAGGATAGGGCTGGATGTGTGATTTCTCTGATATTGTGAACTCCTAGATGAGGAAGGTGCCCTTACCAAAGAAGGTCAGCACCTTCTCTGCACCTTAGTCTTAGCAAGTGGCCTAGAGCAGTGAGAGGTTTAAGTGACTTGCCTTGGGTGGCACAGCCAATATGAATCAGAAGTGAGACTTGAACCCGGGTCTTCTTGACTCTGAGGTCAACTCTCTAGCTACTATTCAGTGATGTCTGTCTATACCACTGCTACCACTGCCGATAATAATAGTAACAATAGTTCTATTGATGCCCACTAACTGGATGATCTTGGGTAAGTCATTTAATTTCTGACTCCTCCTTAAGCAACTGTCTGACTCTATAAGTTTCCACGCAGGGGCTGATTGGTCTTGGGAGATGGAGTTATCCCTCCAGACTTTCCATCTATCAATATTATCACAGGTTCAATTGCTCACCCCCCCAAACTGGGGCAGATAACACAGCTTGTAGGATCTGCTTAGCAAGGTTGTTGTGAACCCTGTGAGTTTGAGCTGAGGTAAATTGGATAAAGTTCATTGCAAGCCATAAACCCTATTTAAATGCCAGCAATGATTAATTGGGCCCCCTTTCAAAAGTGGGTGACTAGCTAGATACTGCCTGATTTCATCCTGCCTCCTTGGTCCCCAAACTATCCCTCAGAGTGACTGGAAGTGACTCCCTCCTGATCTGCAATGGTTCAAATCCAAGAGCATGATACAGTGGGTAGATACCGATACTGAAGGCAAAGGGTCTGGATTCAAATCCTACTCTGGAAACTTAGGTGGTAAAGTGGATAAAGCACTGGCCTGGAGTAAGAAAGACCTGAGTTAAAATCCTGCCTCTGACACTTACTAGCCGTGTGACCCTGGGCGAGTCACTTAGCTTCTATCTGCTTCCATTTCCCCAGCTATAAAAATGGAGATGATAGCAGCAGCTGTCTCCCGGGGTTGTTGGGAGGATCAAATAAGATAATGATTGTAAAGTGCTTTGCAAGCCTAGGCACTGTACCAGCCCTCAAGGAGTTTACATTCCACTGGGCAATGACATATGCCCATAAAAGTATATACAAAATATGAACAAAATACAAGGGCAATTTGGGAGGAAAACATTAGCAATGGGGGCAGGGGAGGTGGGGGTGAAGAATCAGGAAAGGTACATGAAATGGGAGGTGAGAAAGGCAGGAAAAGTGGAGTGAAGGCCGATGATGACTTTAAATTTAAGACTGAAGGAGGGGCTTGCCAGTCTTTCCCACCCCTCCCCCCACACCTTGTGCTTCACTCTGGCAAAGACTTTGAGGGCTCCTTTAACTTGGGGGAAGAGGAGAGTGGGCTCATCAGGAAGACATTTGGTTAGCGATCTGAAGGAACCTCAGGGAAGCATCCAGATGTGAGGGAACAGGCGAGCTAATGACACAGCCCTCCTCCTGACTGCCACATGTTCAGGGTGTGAAGCTGTCCAACTCTCCTGGTGAGATTCCAAGTCACAAGTGACTGAGCTGTGGATGTAAATACAACTGTCCGTGGGGATAATTAAATACACCACCAGCAGCTCACCTTATGGATCTGACTGGAGCAAAAGTGCCTCATCACAGAGAACTTTTCATGTCCCTATGTCCTTGCGCTCTCTCTCCCTCTCTCTCCCTCTCTCTCTGTCTCTCTCTCTCTCTCTCTGTCTCTCTCTCTCTCTCTCACACACACACACATCTCTCTCTCTCTCTCTCTCTCTCTCTCTCTCTCTCTCTCTCTCTCTCTCTCCTCTCTCTCTCTCTCCCTCTCTCTCTGTCTCTCTCTCTCTCTGTCTCTCTCTCTCTCTCTCACACACACACACACACACTCTCTCTCTCTCTCTCTCTCTCCTTTCTCTCTCTCTCTCTCTCTCCCTTTCTCTCTCTCTCTCTCTCTCTCTCTCTCTCTCTCTTCTCTCTCTCTCTCTCTCTCTCTCTCTCTCTCTCTCTCTCTCTCTCTCTCTCCTCCATTGCTCTTCCTCCCTCCCTCTCTCTCTCCCTTTCTCTCTCTCTCTCTCTCTCTCTCTCCTCTCTCTCCTCTCTCTCTCTCTCTCTCTCTCTCCTCTCCCTCTCTCTCTCCTCCCTCTCTCTCCTCTCTCTCTCCGTCTCTCTCCTCTCTCTCTCTCCTCTCTCTCTCTCTCTCTCTCTCTCTCTCCCCTCTCTTCTCTCTCTCTCTCTCTCTCTCCCTCTCTCTCCTCCCTTCTCCCTCCTCTTCTCCTCCTCCCCTCTCTCTCTCTCCTCTCCTCTCTCTCTCTCTCTCTCTCTCTCTCTCTCCCTCTCTCTCTCTCTCTCCCTCTCTCTCTCTCTCTCTCTCCCCCTCTCTCTCTCTCTCTCTCTCTCTCTCTCTCTCTCTCTCTCTCTCTCTCTCTCTCTCTCTCTCTCTCTCTCTCTCTCTCCTTCTCCTCTCTCTCTCTCTCTCTGTCTCTCTCTCTGTCTCCTGTCTCTCTCTCTCTCTCTCTCTCTCTCTCTCTCTCTCTCTCTCTCTCTCTCTCTCTCTCTCTCTCTCTCTCCCTCTCTCCTTCCCCCTCCCTCCTTCCCTCCCTCCCAACTTTGCTTCTTTCAAGGTCAACTAGGATCAGCATGGTTCAGAGTATGGGATGTATGGTATTTAGATTGGGAAAGACCTTTGTTGGGATTCCACATTAGTTCTGGGCAAGTCACTTGTCTCCCTGATCCTCAGTTTTCTCACCTGTAAAATGAGGGTCTTCAGAAGTCTGTTAAACCCTGACTCTGGGGGGTGGCAAGAGGGCAGCAAAACTCCCAAGTGCTGCTGAACTAGATGAAAATGTAACTGGGAAACATTTATGAAAATGATGAAAATACAATACAGCCTAGATAATGTTAATCTAAGTCAATATGCCTGGCTTGAGTTTGACACCACTGAATTAGATGATTTCTGAGGTCCCTTTCAGCCATAAATCTATGATCTTAGCAGTTTCAGCTGTAAAATGAGGCAGTTGAGATGATCTCTAAGCTCCTTTTAGGTTCTAAATTTTAAGATGAATGAATGAAAAATGAGTTAATGCACTTATTAAGTGCCTTTTATATGCTAAGCATCAGGGACACAAATGTGAGATGGTATCTGTCCTCAGTGAGCTTGCATTTTATTAGACCATTCATGGAGAAGTGGTGGCCTGGGAAGGGAGTTTTGGTCTCAGGGTCACAGGGATGGTGACTGAAAGCAAAGGGCAGCCTATGGTCAGCACCTGCACTTCTGATTCTTTAGACTTTTTCTATTATGCCCCAATGGCCTCCCCACCTTTCACTTCCTTTTATGTGTTATCTTTCTCCATTAGAATGTAAGCTTCTTGATAACTTGTGCAGTCCTGTCCAACTCTTCATGACCCCATTTGGAGCTATCTTGGCAAAAATACTGGAGTGGTTTACCATTTCCTTCTCCAGCTAATTTTACAGATGAGGAAACTGAGGCAAACAAGATGAAGTGACTTGCTTAGGGTCACACAGCCAGTGAGTGTCTGAGGCCAGATTTGAACTCGGAGATAACTCCTCCTGACTCAATCCACTGTGCCATCCAGCTGTCTTTTAGGCACTATCTTTCTGCTTGCATTTGTAATCCCAGTGTTTAAGGACAATGCCTGATACACAGCAAGTGCTTAATAAATGCCTGTCAACCTGACTGGATATGTCTTTCTTGAAGAAGCGGAAGTGTTGATTTGGTGTGGCCAGATGGAGCGGAAGAAAGACAGGGAAGGGGAAGTGGTGGTTCTGTGTGGGTTGGGTACAGCCAAAGGGCAGATGGCTGTGTGTCCAGGTGGATGGGTGGAAGGAGATGAAGTATGAAGCCTGGCTAGATAGAACGCATTTAATTCAGTTTGGTAATACTGTGTGCCAAGTACTGTGATAAGCAATGGGATATAAAAAGAGGCAGTCCCCGTCCTTAAGGAGCTTGTCATCTAATGAGGGGAATAGCATGAACTCCTGAGGACCTTTTGAGGATTTGGAGCCGAAAAGGGACTTTATAGGTCATCCAGTTTTCTTTTTATGAGAGAGGAAACTGAGGCCCGTACAAGAGAAATATCTCAGCCAAGATCAGGCAGGTAGTAAGGAGCAGAGCCAGGAGTCAAATCCAGCCCTGGTTTTCCTATATCACACCCAATCCGAGGTCCAGTTCATGCAATGCCTGCTCTTCTCTAGGCTTTCACGCCCCTGTTCTCTCCTGTTTCTCCTCCTGTCTCTCTGATCACTTTCTCAGTCTTCCTTTGCTGGATGCATCATCTGTTTTGTTCCCATTGACCATGGGTGTCCCCCAAGGCTCTGTCCTGGGCCCTTTTCTCTTTTCCCTCTGTACAATTTCACTTGGTGATCTGGGTTCAGATTATCATTTCTAAGCAGACTATTCCCGTGTCTGTATATGCGGTCCTACTCTGTCTGCTGAACTACAGTCCCACATCACCAGCTGCTGGACAATTGGGCATCCCAAACCGGATGTTCACTAGACATCTCAAATGCAACAGGTGCAAAAAAACAACTCTTTCTTCCTTTATACTTCACAATTAATGTGGAGGGTACCACCATCCTCCCAGTCACCCATGTTTGGTAACAACCTCACCGTCACTCTCACCGATTCACTTACTGTACACATTCAATCCATTGTCAAATCTTGGCATGTCATGTCACAACATCTTTCATCCATGGCCCCTTCTCTCCCCTCACACAGCCCTTTATCATCTCTCACTTAGACCGTTACAGTTATAGCCTTCTAACTGGTGTCCCTTCCTCAAGGCAGATAAGTGCTTTTGTTATCTCTACTTTAGAGAAGAGGAAACTGAAGCAATGACTTGCCCAATATCACACAGCTAGTCGGTATCTGAGGAAAAAATATGAATTCAGATTTCCCTAACTTCAAGGTAGTGATCTATCCCCTGTGCCACCTAGCTCCACATGGTTAATCCCTTCAGCTAGGCAGATCACAGCTCATGCATGACTTCTCATCCCATGAGACTTTCTGCAAAAGGGGTTTACCCAAAGTGCCTTCTGCTAGATTTAATAAGACCAGTGGAACACATGGGCTGTCCATTTGACTTTGCTTTGCAAACATGAGCTATTATTATTTGCATCAGAAGATGGAAAGTTCCATGTTAATAGATTTTCAATAGTGTGCTGTGTATATTATAGGAACATGTCATGTTTATAAAACCTGAAGGGGATTTTTGGGTAAACCCTGCTGTTGCCATTTCCCGTTTCCCATTTGTCTTAGTGTACTGGGGATAGGATGGATATAAAAAAAAAATTAAAATGAAGTTACATAATAAAAGTAAGTAATTTACAAATTAACTTCATAGAATCAGACTCCTAGAGCTGTCCTTCAAGACGACTGATTCTAGCTTATCCTAGAAGAACAGATAAGAAAACACATCTCCTTCCCTTTACATAGGTGGATGACTGTGAGTACCTGACTCCATTAGTAGTGCCTGACACATAGTAAGTGCTTGATAAATGTTTTTTGACTTGACCTGACATGTAGGTTAGCTTTTCTGACTTGCTTTTTCCTCCTCTTCTTTTTTAATCTTTGTCATAAGGATGGCTCAATGGACAGGGGAATGGTGGAGGGGAGGGATGTTATGTGCATAAATGTAAGAACAAATTATATAAAGAAATAATTAAAATTTAAAAAATGTTTCAGTTGGGCCAAGCCTTTTTTCTCCTTCCTCCCTTCTTCCCTCCTCTCTTTCTTCCTTCCTTCCTTCTTCCTCCCTTCCTTCCTCCTTCCTTCCCTCCCTCCCTCTCTTCCTTCCTTCTTTCCTTCCTTTCTCCCTCCCTCTCTCCCTCCTTTCTCCCTTCTTTCATTAAAGAACTTTTTAAAAAGTCAGGCTGGTGCCTAATTATCCTGGTTGTTAATGCTTCCTCCAATTACTTGGTATTTACTTTGTACGTACTTATCTAGGTGCAGAATGCCCTAGCAGAATGTAAGGCAATAAACATTTATTAAGCACTTACTGTGTGCCTGGCATTATGTACTGGGGATACAAATACTAACCAAAAAAAAAAAAAGGTATTCCCTGACCTCGAGGAAAAATAAGGAGTTAAGGGCAGGTAGGTGGCGCAGTGGATAGAGCACCGGCCTTAAAGTCAGAAGGACCTGAGTTCAAATCCAGCCTCAGACCAAACACTTGACACTAGCTGTGTGACCTTGGGCAAGTCACTTAACCCCAATTGCCTAAAAATATAATAAATAAATTAATTAAATAAATGGCAAAAAAAAAAGAAAAATAAGGATTTGAAAAATTTCAGGGGAGAGGGGAGAAGGTCCCTGCTTGGGACATGCTGGACTTTTGGACTTTTATCCATTGAGTCAGATGCACAGCTGGGAGAAGCATGGGCAGCCTAGGTCTGACCCCAAAATGGAGGCCTTGGAAGGAATTCCCTAATGGGAGAAATGAGCCAGCATGGTGGAGACAGCTGAGTCATGATGGCAAGTCCAGAAAGCCAGAAGTTCAACTTACAGGATTTTATAGTCTCTTGAGGCCAAGGTTTGGTTTATTATTTATTTTTTAAGATGTCTTTTTAGCTCTAGTGCCTTGTATTTAATCTCACATATAATAGGTGCTTAATAATTGCTTATGAATTGAATTAAAATGAACTCCTTTTTTCATCCAGGCCATTTCCAAATCTACACTGCACCCCCACCATTGAAAACTCTCTTATAAGAAAGGAAAACAGTTTACCAAAACCAATTGATGATGATGATGATGATAATAGATAGCATTTATATAATGCCTGCTATGTGTTGGCCATTGTGCAAATGCTTTCTAAATATCTCATTTGTTTCTCATAACAACTCTGGGAGATAAGTGCAGTTATTATGCTCTTTTTGCCATTCAGGCAACTGAGGCACAGAAAGATTAAGTGACTTGCCCAGGGTCACACTGCTAGTATCTGAGGCTGGATTTGAACCCAGGTCTTCTTGACTCCAGGCCCAGACCTCTAACCATTGTACTGCAGATCTGCCCAGACAGACAAAATGTAGAAACTCTCCAACAAGTTAATCCATTAATCAATCAATCAACAAGCCTTTCCTAAGTGTCTCTCCTGTGTGTTAGGCGTGTTTGTCCTTCTTTCTGGAAGAGGACCATGACCTCAGGAAGTTGATGACTTGACTTGCAATTGACTTTGATTTGGGTGAGGGAGGGCTGTGCAAGGTCACCAGCCTCACTTTCTCCTCCAGAGCCATGTGGGGCCAGTGGCCAGAGGTAGATCAGGACGACTGGAGGCGGCCCCTGGTGTGTTAGGTATTAGAGATGTAAAGGAGTTTACATCCTATTGGAACAGACAACATGTGCACATATAAGTATTTACAAAGTCTATATCATATTAAAGAAAGGCGGGCAGTAAAGAGTGGATTCTAGGCATAGAGGAGAGCCCATGCAAAGTTGGGAGATGCAGGGTGGAGGATGCACCATTCCACCCCTGTACACCTCAGTCCACACACCTGAGAGGAGGGAAGTGTGTGCTTTGTCTTCTGCTCTGTGGGCTCCAGATTGGCCATCGCAATTAATCTGAGCTTGGCTGCTTTTTAGTGTTGTGTTTTGATTACATTAGCCTCGCCATTATATTTACCTTATTTATTGACTTGGCTCCTGAGATGTCTGTGTTCCAGCTGTTCTGCGTCTGGGCTGTGTAGGGCATTGAGAGGCCAAATCTATGGATATGATCCCCTGTAGGGCAGTTCAGTCTCTACAGCAAATAGTTTTTCCCCATTAGTAGACTCAACTACCAGGTCTGTTTACTAGTGAGATAGGGTGGGATGGGATGGAACTGCGAGAGAGAGAGAGAGAGAGAGAGAGAGAGAGAGAGAGAGAGAGAGAGAGAGAGAGAGAGAGAGAGAGAGTGAGAGAGAGAGAGAGAGAGAGAGAGAGAGAGAGAGAGAGAGAGAGAGAGAGTGAGAGAGAGAGAGAGGGGAGAGAGAGAGAGAGAGAGAGAGAGAGAGAGAGAGAGAGAGAGAGAGAGAGAGAGAATGTGTGTGTGTGTGTGTGTGTGTGTGTGTGTGTGTAGCTGTGTGGCTTACTGCTTGCAAATCTACCTCCATCGCTGGAGATCCCCCCCAGCCCATCCTCTCCACTTTGAATTAATCCCCACCCCCCAATAGTTGCTTAACCAGTAGACGGGGAGATACTATCAAGTTAGAGCTGAGCTTAAATAGGATCCCTTATTACCCAGCGGATGAAACTAAAGCCCAGGGATAGCTATTGAGGGTAAATACTTTGTAGGCTTTAAAGCACTAGAAGAATGTGAGTTGTTGTTATTATTATTATTTACTACTAAAGTCCTGTTGTGGTGTCTCTTTATGGTGTGGGCTGCTGATGGACCAGGATTGATAGTCCTAGTAAAAAAAGGAAACAAGAATTTGTTAAGCACTCACTGTGTGCTAAGTGCTTTATAGATATAATGTAATTTGACCCTCACAACAGCCCTGGGAGACAGGTGATATTATCACCCCCATTTTACAGATAAGGGAACTGAGGCAAAGTCAAGTGACTTGCCCAGGGTCACACAGCTAGTGTCTGAGGCTGGATTTGAACTCAGGTCTTCTTGACTCCAGACCCAGCACTCTATTTACTGTGCCAACTCTATTTACTGTGCCTTAGATTTAGAGCTGGAAGGGACTTTAAAGGTCATCTAATGTTGGATGTATATTTTACAGATGAGGAAACTGAGACCCAAAGAGGTTTGAGTGATTTAGAGTGAATTAGAGAATCATAGATTAAGAACTGGAAGGAACTTCCTAGGTCGTTAAGCCCAACCCCCTCATTTTGCACATGAGGAAACTGACTCCTTCCCCACCAAGGTTAAATGACTTGTCCAAGATCACACAGGTAACAGAGCTGGGATTTAATCTCTGGTCTTCTCATTCTCAGTCTGGTACTCTTTCCACTACCCTGACTCAGTCCCTTTGCTATCATTGTTATCTATAAATATTTGTCAGCCAAGATCATCCAGAGACTTATGGGAAACATAACCCCTGCCTTCCAAGAAATTATGGTGGTTTCCCCCCCTGAACACCAGTTCTGGTCGGCCGGGCAGTTCCCATGTGATAACGAACCTAGCTTCTCCATGGTGTCAGAAAGTGGAGAGAGAATTCAAATGACTCCCTTGGGTCTCCATTTTCTCATCTGTAAAATCAGGGGTTAGACCCAATGGCCTCTGAAATCCCTCCCAGCTCTAAATCCATGTCGCCATTCCTCTAAGTTACAATATTCTCCTTTGTAAAATGAGAGGCTAGAGGCAGCTAGGTGGCATGGTGGATACAGCACCAGCCCTGGAGTCAGGAGGACTTGAGTTCAAATCTGGTCTCAGACCAGACACTTGACACTTACTAGATGTGTGACCCTGGGCAGGCCACTTAACACCAATTGCCTGGCCAAAAAATAAAAAATAAAAAAAGTAAAACGAGAGGCTAAAGAAAGGCTCCTTCTGCTCTAAATCTGAGATCCTAGGACCTTAACCAGTCCTGAAGAAACCGAGACAGAGGCCCCATACACCATTCCTCCCGACCATAAATGACCCAATCTTGCCTCAGCTCAGAGCACCATGTACTCTGGACAGCTCCTGGCAGTCCTTGTCCCTGGTGCTGGGGCAGGAGTCTGGAAGGCCCTCCCCCCTCACCTCTGCCGAAGAATCAATTCCTCACTGCCTTCAAGACCCAACTCAAGCACTAACTTCAACATCAGAAGTGTCAAACATGCCATCTGCTGCCTGCATGAGGCCTGAACCAGATTCAAGTATAACAGGGAAATACTTAACAAAATAAATAAAAATACAGTTGTTTACTGGGTTCAGTCATGTGCAACTCTTCGCGACCCCATTTGGGGTTTTCTTGGCAAAGGTACTGGAGTGGCTTGCCATTTCCTTCTCCAGCTCATTTTACAGATGAGGAAACTGAGGCAAATTGGATTAAGTGACTAGACAATATCTGTATGTGGTTTTCTAAGTCAATATTTTGCTCACAGTCACCCAGGTAGTAATTTAGTGATTAAATTACTTACTGATTAGAGACCCCTTTCCTATTTGACTTTGACAGTACAGATTTATACAATGCCCCAGATGCCCCCGAATGCCAGGACCCTCCCTTTCAAACTACTTCTAGTTAACTACCTTGTATATATTTATTTTGTATTTATTCTGTATAGGAGAGGCCATATGGTATAGTAGATAGACAGGTGGCCTGGAAACCAGGAAGATCTAGGCTTAAATCCCAAATCTGAAACATTCAGACCCATGGCAAGTCACTTAATCTCTCATACTCTAAGCCAATAGATCTCACACTTTTTGGTTTTAGGACCCCTCTGCATCCTTAACAATTGTTGGGGATCCCCCAAGAGCTATTGTTTATGAGTTATTACCATATTAGATAGTGTTATTATGAAAATGATTTTGATCTCTTGCCTCTCTGAAAGGCCTCTGGGATTCCCAGGGGTTCACAGATCACACTCTGAGAACAGCTCTAGGCAACTTTCTAAGACTATCAGTTGCAGAGAAGGTACCACTCTCCATTTAGGTAGGGTGTTTCCTCTCTGTCAATGAAATAAGGTCTGGTCCATATCCTATTCTTGTTGCTCTGTCATTTCAGTCATGTCTGACTCTTCATGACCCCTTTTGGGGCTTTGCTGGCAAAGATACTGCAGGGGTTCGCCATTGCCTTCTCCGGCTTATTTTCCAGATGAGAAAACTGAGGCAAACAAGGTGAAGTGACTTGTCCAGGGTCACACAGCTAGAAAGTGTCTGAGGCCAGATTTGAACTCAGGAAGATGAGTCTTCCAGACTCCACGCCTGTGGTCTGTCCACTGCAGTGCCATCTAGCTGCTCACTATCCTGTGTTACTTATACTTTTATATGTATATGTGGTACAATGGAAAAAATACTAACTCTAGTATCAGAGGACCTGGGTTCAAATCTCACCTCTACCACTTACTCCCTGTGTGGCTGAGGGCAAATCACTTAATTTCCCTGAGCCTCAGTTTCCTCACCTGTAAAATGAGAGGGTTGGATTTAATCTATGTCTGTGATTTTATTGTAGAATATAATATGATTTCAGTCTCCGATTTTATTATTTCAGTATCTGATTTTATTATAGAATTTAAGGTACTTGAAAGCAGGGACTATTTCTTCCTTTGTTTTTGCATCCTCAGTCTCTAGCATTCAATAAACCTTAAAGCGTCAGAAAAAAAAAATGTGATTTTTAATTATTATTGTCCACACTAATTTCCTACTCTGATGCCTCTTTATGAAATGTGGGCTGTGATGGACCAGGATTGGTAGCCATAGGAAGGAAGGAAACAATAATTAGTAGCGGGTGCTTAATAAATGCTTGTTGCTTATTAATAGCAATAATAATATCTTAAGACTACAATTTTATCAATGGGGTTGCTCCTTCCAAACTACAACCCTCTACAACTCAGCAGATGCTCCTCCAGAGTGCCTATGACCAAAAAATCATTGCCCTGCAGCCAATGAGGCGATGAGCCTCTCCGGGCCTTGAGTTGGCGCAGTGTCTAAAGTCAGGAAGACTATAGTTCAAATCTGACCTCAGATACTTATTAGCTGTGTGACCCTGGGCAAGTCACTTCACCTGTCTATTTCAGTTTCCTCATCTGTAAAATGCAGATGTAATAACACCTACCTCGTAGAGTTGTCAAGATGAAATGACATAATGTTTGTAAAGTGCTTGGCACATAATAAGTGCTATAGAAATATTAGCTACGATGATGAAATACTATTCAATTTCCTGGGAAACAGAGACCCCAAACTTCCCTTTCCTCATACATATCTCAAACTGTAACCCTCATCATTCTGATTTACATCACAGCCTCCTTTCAGCTCTGAGCTTCCTAATAAGTCAGCACCAGAGAAATGTATCAGTATTTAAGTGATAATTAGGACCAGAGTAACCCTTCTCCCCTTCCATGACTGTTCCCCTGGAGAGGGTCTTTCTATACAGCTTTATAAGCTGTTAACACTGGTGCCAGCTCTGTGCCCTACTCTAGCTCATTTTGGTGTTTAAAAAAAGGAAGAAGATGAAGGCAGAAGAAGCTTCTTCTGATTTCTAAAAGGTGTCAGGGCACACTCTAATGAAGCTACTTTCTTGCCCCCTGCAAGCGCTCCTGAATGAAATAAACAAACAAAAGAAATATGTTCCAGTCGAAAGCTAATAGTGGCCAGAGCCAGGAAGCTCTATTGTATGTAACCCTACTTAGCTCACATCTGGAGTATTATGCCCAGTTCTGGGGAGGTTGAATTTTAGGAAGGAACCAAGAGAATGGGGTAGAAGCTACAGAGAAGCGAGTCTGGCGTTGACATTGGGAAAAGCTTCCTAATCAAGGGAGCCATCCCAAAGTAGAATGGGTTACCATAGGAGGTAGTGCATTTCCCTTCCATTGGAGGTCTCCAAGCAAAACTTGGGCAAATCCCTTTACCTCAATAACCTTCAGTATCCTCATCTGTTAAATGGGGAAAATAATAGGTGCACTGCTTACCTTATATAATTGTTGTGGATAAAACACCTTAGAAACCTTAATGCACTAATATAATTGCTTAGCACAGTGCTTGGCACATTGCAGATGCTCAATAAATGTTTCTTCCCTCTCTCCCTCGTCATCATGAACATGGAGGGCTAGAATACGAAGGGGCCAACATGGAGCAAGATCTTTGATCAACTCAAGTATTGTGCTGGTATCCCCAAAATTAGAAATTTGATAATTATCAATAATGTAATCAAATATACATGTGAAACAAAGAATAAAATCTTAATGAAACCATAACCATTCTACCATCTTACATCTTTAAAATGCTGTGACTTGTCATGATTATGTCCAACTCCTCTGCTTCTTATTTTAAAATAGTTCACCAGAAAGAGACAGAGCTTCAAGCTTCAAAGAGTTTCAAACCTAAGTGGTTGGGGGAAAAGATGGTGAAGTCAATATTGACCTTACTGATATGTAATAGACTTTTAATTGCCTTGTATTTTTTGTTCATTTAGATCTATTATTTCATTGGTTTAGAGCCCTGAAGATGTGGGTTCAAATCCTGTTTCTAATACTGGCTCTGTGACCATGGGCTAGTCATATGAGTGTCAATTTTCTCATCTGTAAAATGAGGGGTTGGAGTTGATGACTTCACTCCCAATCTTTGATCCTATATGTCACTTTCCCTTTGGCTTTCTTATCTGTAAAATGAGAAAATTGGATGAGATGGCCTCTGAGGGCCCTTTCAGTTCTCAATCTATGATCTAGGAACTGAATGGGAAAATTGAATTGGGGAACTCCTGGTGTGGAAAGCCCCTCCACTGAGGCAGATCAGAAACTCTGCTGTAATTTCCAGTTTTAGAGAATTGCTAGAAGGCAGCCAGGTGGTGCAGTGGATAGAGTACTGGCCCTGAAGTCAAGAGGACCTGAGTTCAAATGTGACCTCAGACCAAACACTTGACACTAGCTGTGTGAGCCTGGGCAAGTCACTTAACCCTAATTGCCTAAAAAGAAAAAAAAAAAGGAAAGAGACTTGCTTGGGGGATAGGGGGTGGGAGGGTGGAGTGGGGGAAATTGAGAGATTACATGACTTGCCAATGGTCACACAGTTTGCATAAGAGTGAGGACTTGAACTCAGCTCTTCCTGACTCCTAATCTGGCCTCTCTCTACTCTTACAGCTGCCTTTTAATCCAAATTAATGGCTGAAAAATCTCACACTTTATATTGATTCTCTGTTCAGTGGTTGGAAGGTAGAATATGCCTTGCTATGTGATTATGTATATTCTATCAAAACTCAGGACTGGGAATGGCCACGTAGGACACAAACCATGTTTTGTGGGCACTATAAAACTCTATAAAAACTCAAGGACTGGAAATCCACATGTAAGACACAAGCCATTTTGGGGGGCCCCTACCCAAAGACCTAATACAGACTGTGGGTATAGTGGGTACTGGGCAAATATTGATCCTCTGAGCCAATGAGAATTAGGAGAGAAATAGAATATTTGATTCTTGGCTTCATAAACATAATTAATGATTGCTTTACCTGGCACAAGTGGCAGTAGGTGATTGGGGGTACACATGCCTGAGCTGTGACTGCTGGGAGTGTGTGGAAAGAGGGAGCCCAATCTGCTTTCTCTGCTGTTGAAGAAGGAGGAAATTGGCAGTAGAGGGGTAGTGTAGGCAGAGGAGGAAGAATGTCCCTTCCCACCTCAGTGGAGCTTCAAATTCTCTTCCTTGGGACAAAGCCCAGTTACCTCACCCTAGTTATGGTTCTGTCTGCCTAAGAGGATCTTACAGATCCGTAGGTTCTCAGAGTCCATCTAATCCAACCCCTTCAGATTACAGATGAGGAAACTGAGGCCAAGAGAAAGGAATTGACTTGCCCAAGGTCATACAAAGGATTATAAATCTAGAAGTGGAAGAGAATTCAGAGGTCACTAAGTCCAGTCCCTTCATGTTGCAGATGAAGAAACTGAAGATGTTGGGTGACCAAATAAGCAGGAAAGGGAGGATTTTGGCCAAGGTTCTCTGCTTCCTGAGAGTCAAGATTCTTTCCATTGTACCACACTGCCTCACATTCTAGTCTGGAATGCTAAATGCCAAAGACTTTGTTGTTGTTCTCCTGAGTGCCCAGAACAGAATAGATGCTTAATAAATGCCGGTTGATTGATTAGCAGAAGTCACTGGTGTTCTCATATTGAGCGAGATGCAAATCTTTTATTTCCCCCCAGGCTGGAGAAAATCCTGTGTCCTTGGAGCGAGCTGGATCCCATTTTCCTGGAGGGAATCCGGAATGTGAGTAGCCACTGGCCCAGAAGGGTGGCACCATGAGCGGAAAGCGGAGGACATCAAAACGCCTCGGGCAACGGGAATGCCGAATTGGACTGGAGGCGATCTTCAGATATCCAGCAGCAGAAATAGAAACAGAAACCTATCCATATATATACAAATCCATATATATATATATAAGAGAGAATAGGAATATTTATCATCTCTGCATGCCTTGTTGAGAACGGGCCTTCCCGTTCCTTTTATGCGACTCATAGTATGAACATTTGTCCCCTCCCAGTTTGAGGCGCAGGAAGCGAAGGTCCACTGGGACAAGGCTAGCGCATTTCCCATGGCCAAAGTCAAAACTCTGGTGATAGTGACCAGTGGATACAGATGAGGGAATGGAGGCCTGCTAGTCTTCACAAGGGATGGGCACAAGGTCCAGGGTGTTTCCACTTTGGAACATTCTGATGAGGCCTAGTTTGTGTATATAGAAACTCTGCCCCACCAGGGGCAGATCCATTTTTCTATCTGTCTGGTATTTTTGGTGCTCTGTTTTCATATTTGCCGGGTGCTACACTGCCTTTCTGGTGCTACCATTTTACTGAAGTTGCTTGTGGGGCTGGGGACTGGAGAGGAATTCATTTCGCTTGTTCAGAGTTTTTGTTTTAAAAGGGATGAATTGCCAAGTTCTGTTTGCCATATTCTCTTTCCTGTCCTTGGGTCCTTTTGGGCCCACCTCGGAAACTGGTAAGGGTGTGGCAAGGCTAAGCAAGAAGAAACCTGGCCCCAGAAGTGAGCAAGGATTTCTCCCCCTCCTCAAGGGCTGCCCTGGGAATCCATTCCCCAGCAATTCCAAGGGATCTCTGCTCTTGGATTTTAGGGATTCAAGAGCCAGGATGCTGAAAAGGATTTGTAAGCAGGGGCTGAAAGGGAGAAGCTGATGAGCATTCCAGCGGTAGGCACCAGACTGGCAAGGCATCGGAGTTTTTCAAGATAAGTTACTATTTTCAGAAGTTTATAGATCAGTTATAAGAATGCACCTCTGAGTGCAACTTGGCTACAGTCTCCCCAGGGAGCAATTATTATTATTTTTGTTTTCATTAAAAAACCAAAACAAAATAACAACTGGTATTATACATCTGTGCTGGGTATTCCATCTCCTGTTGTCTCAATGGGCAAGAGAGTGAAGGCTCAGACTGTAGATTCCAAATGATATACGACACATTTTGTGGGTAGTGGCTTTACTCACTTTGGTGACTGGGAGTCCCAGCTGTGAGAAAACAGTACAAGTAGCAGGAGCTCATTGGGCTCATCTGGCTGAAATGGGACTGATCCCTTGGCGTTTGAAAGAGGCGGGTCCCTTAGAAGGCAGAAAGAGCTTCATGGCAGGGTCCCAATTCCTGCTGCCACCCCCCTCTGCAGCCTTTTCTAAATAATACTTACATTAAATAAAAAAAAAAAAGACAACATCCTCCGTTCCCTCACACACAGTCAGTCCTCTTCCGCTGGATTTGACTTTGTGGGGCAGACGTGATACTGACATTTAACTCCATATTCCAGGTCCTTGGACCTATCTTTTTTATGTGGTCCCACAGGTCCTTATTTTGGGGCTTTGAGCCCTGTTGATGAATGTTGGAGTTAGGAGGAAGGGAGGAGAAAAGGAGGGCAGCACACATACCTGAGTCCTTTACCTACATGGGGATGTTAAAACTATCGAAACTCTTTCCTGGCTTAATATAGTATCTGCTTCATTGTCCTTAGCTCCGCCTGGGGTGTGCTGCCTGGCGTTTGGTGGTGCCACAAGACGGTGTTTACTTAGGGTTGTCTTTTCCACACCCTTCTAGCATTCGTAGGAGTGTCTGGTGGCCTCCAGTTTGAGGGCACAGAGACAAATGCTCCCTGCCGGTAATAACCTTCTCAGACTCGGATCCCCGCTTTCTTCTTCAGCTAGCCTTTAAGTTGGGGGAACAGAATTTCTCCCAGCAAAGGGCGTATGGGTTGTAGTCTGGGGGAGACTGATTTCAGGAAAGCTAGTTTGCTGAGAGAGCCAGGCACACCCCAAAAGTTTTATGGCTAGGACTCACTGTATATAGCTTCCATGTATTATTAGCAAAATGTGTATCTAAACCTTGTGGTTTTTTTTGGGGGGGGAGGCACATCATTAGTATGAGTGCACTTCTTTGTGACCCCTGCTTTTGGCGAGGGGCTGTTTCTATGCCCATTTTGATATGAAACTCGAGTCCTGATTGACATTCGTATTAGGAAATTGACGCATGATATATACCCATATATGTCTCTGCCATCTTCTCATTGCATTATGGGGATTGCATGGGATTGCGAGCTGGGCTCTTCGGTTATTGTCCATATTTTGACCGTGAGTTCCATCTCTCAGGTCTTCCCTCTCTCTCTTTCACTCTCCCTTTCTCCCCCTGTTCTCCAGACGCTAAGAAGTCATTGATTTTGATGAGCTTCACTGCAGAGCCTCACAGGAGATGGAGAGAGGGAGGAAGGGAGGGAAAGAGGGAGGGAGGCAGGCAGGCAGGCAGGCAGGGCTTAAAATAAATAAAGACCTCATCTTGGATTTCAGCAGACTGACTTGGTGCAGCAGAGGGGGGGTGGGTTCTGAGATCATCGTCTAGGTGCTGGCTTCCAGGGAAGAACGATCTGGGTTCATTTCTAAAAACAAAAACAAAACAAATACAAAAAACCCCCCAAAATGTTCTAGAAAATGGGTTACATCCCCAGGAGATGGGATCTTTGGGGTCGGGGTGCTCCTGGGATTTCAAGATTCCCTATCAGCAACCCCTCCTTCCTAAGCAAATAATCTCCTTCCCCCACCTCCTTTTGAAGTTGGAGGTAACCAGCTGGAACAAGTTTTCACATCTTTGAATATTTATTGAACATAGAGGAGGAGCCCAGTGGCTTTTATCAGCTGCAGAATCTTGTCAAGAAATCACCTCTTTATTGAGATCTGCCTGAGCTGAGATTTGAGGGGAGGCTCATACCCAGATTCCTGTACAGTTTGGTAGTCTCCAGCTTAGCCATAAGCAGAGGAAGCAGGCTGATACAAAAGAATAATTTAAAAGGAAAATAACTTCTAGTGTAATGGATAGAGCACCAGATTAAGAGATAGAGGACCTGCGTTCAAATCCTATACTAGCTGCTGACTTCCTGTGTGATCTTGGCTGAGTGTCACCTTTCTGGATCCCCATGTCCTCATCCATTAAAGAAAAAAATAAAGAGGTTCAATTAGGTCCCTTCTTGTCCTAGATCCTATTATCCTATCATGAAACCTACCAGGCATTTGCCTTCTTTAAAGGCAGGGTTTGGAAATTTCTGTCTGCTGCCTATATTACTGTCTGTCCACTGGCGACTTTGAGTCTTTATGGTAACACAAGTGGCCTCACTTGACTCTAGCCTTAGGTTAGATAGAAGTTGCTCCTGATTAAAAACCTATTGAGACACTGTGTAGGGACTATTTAGGGGGTAGCCAGAGGGTTTTTCTCTTATTGAATTTTAAGTATATAATAGAGATTTGTATGTTGTTCATGGTTTGGGGGCAGCCTTGGATGAGGATGGACTAGGTGATGCTGGAGGATCCTTCCAACCCAGGGATTAGTCAGAACAGTGAGGTGTGGCCACTCCCCAGTAGAACAAGGTGGATTGCCATCCCATGACTTCACAGTTCATCTTGCTGTATGGCCATGTGACTGGACCAGGGCTTAAGAGAACCATTTATGATTTCATTTAAAAGAATATATTGTTCCAAATGGAAAAGACTGGGGATGGTATCCTTTGGTTTTCTAACCCATCCCATGCCTTTAGGATACTGTCATTTTTCTTTTTATTTATTACCTGTTCTGGGTCCCAGTCCCCAGAAGCAGCGTGGAAAGGACATTGACTTTGGTGACAAGAGTACCCAGTTTGAATTCCTGTTCTAATACAGATTACCAGTCTGTACCAGCTTGGGCAAGTCATGTGCCCTCTCCAGGCTCAGTTTCCTCCTATGTAAAATGAATAGGTGGGTCTAGTTGATTCCCAAGGTTCCAAAAAACAGATGATCCAAGCAGCAGTATCTCATTTGTCACCAGCTTTCCATCAGTCCAGGGCATTGGGTGTTAGGAAAACATTTCTGGCTCCCATCTGCTCCCATTTTCAAAGTCCCTCCCAAACCCATTTCTCCTGTTTGTCCCCGCTTTCCCTGCCTTTTTGTTTCACTAAAAGCCCTGCTTTTGAGGAATGAATTTACTTTAGGGAGAGGTTTCTTAACTTTGGACCCAGATTCCTCAAGGGGTCCAGGGATAGATTTCAGAGGGCCTATGAACTTGGAAGAGGGGAAAATGACAGTTTTATTTCAATATAATTGATTTCCTTTGTAATCCTATGTGTTTTATTTTAGTAATTTAAAAATGTGTTTCTGAGAAGGGACTTCTAGGCTTCACCAGACTGCCCAGGGGTTCCAGGACATGAATCAGGTGAAGAACTCTTGTTATGGGGGAGTCCTGGAATTGGGCACAGAATGTTTCTGTAGTGGGTTTTAGAGGTTTAACCGTGTGGCTTGGCAGGTCCCCATGTGTTACGTGCCCTCCATGGGCGTGCAACAAGCTTTAAGAACACGCCCTTCTGGTTTCTGATATGACAAGTTTGCTGTGCTATCTTTTGTAAGAAGGATTTCATACCTTGAAAACACTTTGTACATATTTATAATGACTTTATTAAAAAATTCAGTGTGCTCTTGAGCCCAAAGTCTTGCTCGATCTTTTCATTTTTCTCATCTGAGGGCTACAGAAGTGGGTGGGGTCTGAGGAGTGGGAAGGGGCTGTTCCTTCGGGATTTTCTTCCCTGTTTTGAAGCCTGAAGACTGAAGCCTGAATCGATCCACACAGGAGACTGGATAGGAAGAGTAAACACAGACTCCCTGGTGCTCCTGAGCTATGAGTGCTAGATTTGGGAGTTGAGAAGATTCAAATCCTACCTCTAAAGCTGTGTGACCCTGTGCAAGTCACTTCACTGCCCTGGGCCTCAATTTTCTCATTTATAAATAAAGGCTGGAGTGGGGGGGGGGGTTGCGGTGTTAGACTAGATGGCTTTTGAGATCTCTTCCTGCTCCAGGGCAAAGATCCATTCAATCACCGAGAGTGTGACCCTGGGCCAGATGATTAACTTCAGTTTCCTCATCTATGAAATAGGAATGATATTCGTACTCTCCATCTTCCAGGGGCTACTGTGAACCTTAAAATGCCATAGAAACGGGAAGCACAATTCTGATTATCTCATTTTTTAGTGAAAGACTAAAGAAAACCTTCCTGCCACGTGGGATGGAGGAGAAAGAATATCCTTCTGCCTGCTGCTCTCAGGTCCTCATTCCAAGCAGCCTGATTCAAATGCACAGAGATCATACCAGCTAATGTAGGCGATCCATTCAATTAACATGTTAATGAGCATGCAAATAGAAGCAGATTGCTCTCAGATTTTCACCCCCACAGTGCCCTAGCCTAGCGGTGATGGGAAAGAGGAGCTCAGTTCCCTTCTTCCTCACTGATTCCAGGCCAATCTATGGTCCCCTTTGGGGCTCTGCATTAGTAGATCATTGACAGAGAGCTGGGAAGGCCCCCAGAGGGCAGCCAGGTGGTACAATAGACCTGGAGTCAGGAAGCTCTGAGTTCAAATCCAGCCTCAGACACTAGCTGTGTGACCCTGGGCAAGTCACCTAACCCTGTTTGCCTCAGTTTTCTCATCTGTCAAATGAGCTGGAGAAGGAAATGGCAAAGCACTCTAGTATCTTTGCCAAGAAAACCCCAAATGGGGTCACAAAGAGTCGGACATGGCTGAAAAATGACTGAACAAGGACAAAACTTCCCAGAGTTGTTTAAAGGATTAAATGAGATAATTAATTATAAAGCACCTGGAAAAAAAATTGGCATTTTAAAAATGCCTGTTTTCAGGGGCAGCTAGGGGCGCAGTAGATAAGCTCCGGCCTTGGAGTCAGGAGGACCTGAGTTCAGATCCAGTTTTAGATACATGACACTTACTAGCTGTGTGACCCTGAGCAAGTCACTTAACCCTGCCTTGGCAAAAAAAAAAAAAGCTTGTTTTCCTCCTTCCTCCATGATTTTTTAAAAATAAATTTTTATCGCCTGCATTTACCAATGTAGCCCTCCTTCTCCCTTCCTAAGGGCCATTACTTGTAATAAAGAATTTTAAAAGAGAGTGGGAGAGCAGGTCAGCAAAAGTCAGCAATGCATTGAAAACGCTGACCTTGTATACAGTTTTCCGCACCCATAGTCTCTCACCTCTTCAAAAAAGGGAGGGAAGTGGCTTTTCAAGTCTCTTCTTTGGGGCTATGCACATGTGGCATAATTTCATAACATTCAGCTCCCATATTTTGTCATTATTACTCTTTCCATTTACATTGCTGTAGTCAATGTATATTACGTTTTCCTGGTTCTTGCTTTGCATCAGTTCATATAGGTCTTCCCATGATTCTCTGGATTCCTCATGTTGTTTCTTTTTTAAAATAAATTTTAATTACTTTAATAATACCTGCATCTTCCAAAGTATCTCTCTCTCCCCTCCTGCCAGAAAGCCATCCCTTATAATAAAATTAAAGGCAGGGGAGGTGGCGATGGGGAAACTAACCAATGCATTGAAAAAGTCTGACATTAGTGTGTGGGATGTTCCTGGCCAACAGTCACCCGTCTCTGCAAAGAAGAGAAGGAGGATTCTCCTATCTCAAGGCCAGCTCAATCATTATAATTCCACAGTATTCAGTGCACACCACTTTATTATTCTTTGCATCTGAATCGTAGTCAGTGCATATCTCATTTTCCTGGTCCTCCTATCAACCTTGTATCAGTACGCATGGGCCTCCCTGTGCTTTCTATACCATCGTAGTCATTGTTTCTTGTAGCACATTATGCTCTATTACATTTATGGACCACAACTTCCTCAAGCCATTCCCTAACTGATGGGCACCAATACTCTGTTTCCAGTTCTCTACCACTACAAAAAGTGCTGTTATAAATATTTTGGTGTCTATATGACCATTATTTTAGTCTTTGACCACCTCGAGGCATGTTCCTAGCAGTACGATCTCTGGGTCTAAGGCTGTGGACGCTGTAGTCCATACTTACCTCCCATACATCCAAACTGCTTTCTAGAATGGATTGATTAGGGGCAGATAGGTGGTGCAGTAGATAGAGCACCGGCCCTGGACTCAGGAGGACCTGAGTTCAAAATCAGCCTCAGACACATAATACTTACTAGCTGTGTGACCCTGGGCAAGTCATTTAACCCCACTGCCTAGCCCCCCCCCAAAAAAATAAGAAAAATAAAAAATAATAGAATGCATTGAACAATTCATAGCTCTATTCACAGGGCCCTAACATGCCCGTCTTTGAACAACCCCTCTAATACCTGAGTATTCCCATCATTGGCCATCTTTGCCAATTGGCTGCCCCCTCCATCAGAGAAGTTGTGCTTGGTCCAAGGGCACACAGCTGGTCAGTGGCAGATGCAGAATTTTAACCCAGGGCTTTATCCACTGTGCCGCAGTAACAGCTGTTGTCAGATGTTTGGTGAAGGAGTCAAAGAGTTGCCCCCACTGAAAGGACACGTATGCCATTGAAAGTGCCTGGGGTATGCCACGTCACAGACCTGCCACTGGGCAAGTCCAGCAATGCTGTACCACCCCCGAGAAGTGGTTACCCCATTCTAAAAAGCCTAGTTCTCATCTCTACCTGTTAAAAGTTTACCCATCCATCCTTCAAGTACCTCCTCATGCGGTACCTGCCTGGATCCCCCAGATCTCAAAGAGGCAGCATGGTGTTGGACAGAAAGCCAGCTTTGTAGTCAGGAAGATCTGGGTTCAAGTCCTGCCTTTAATATTTACTAATGTACTCCTTAATGGAGTAACATGTGCTATCTACTCAGTTGTGGAATCCTGGGCAAGTGACTTAACCTTTGTGTCTCATTTTCTTCATCTGTAAAATGGGGGAGGGGCAGACTCAATGGCCTCCAAGGTTCTATGCAGTTCTAGATCTAGGAACCTAGGATTCCTCTCTACTATGCTATGTGGCCTTAGATAAGTCACGTCACCTCCATAGACCTCCATAGACCCCAAGTCTCATGTGTAAAATGGGGATGATTAGACTTGCCCAATGCACTCTATAGGGAGGCAGGAAGGATTACATTTTGCAAACTTGCACACATTAAAAAAAAAAAGTACTATATTCATGGGAGTTCTTGCCATGTTCATAGAGTGATCTGCTGGAAAGAGAGCTGGATTTAGAGCAGGGGGAGCTGGGTTCAAATCTCACCTATGCTCCTTACCTAGCTTCACAACCACAGGAAATCACTTTCACCTTCCTGGGCCTCAGTTTCCTTTTCTGAAAAATGAAGGGATTAGACTCCCTGGCCTTTGAGGTCCTCCAGTTCAAAATCTAGAGATCTGTAAAATCCTCATTTTTCACTATAGGAGCCAGCATGCTATAGTGGAAAGGGCAAGAGATTTGCAGCCAGAGAATCTGGGTTCAAATCCCACCTCTTAAGACCCTGAAAAAGTTACCTGGGTTTGTTTCCTTTTCTATAAAACAGAGCGGGTTGGATTAGACCGCCTCTGAAGTCCCTTGCGCTCTAACTCCAAGGTCTGGGTCTCATGTTCTGTGAAATGAAGGGGTTGGACCAGATGGCTTCTGGTCCAGCTCTTCCTAGATAGGGACCAATAGTGCCTTTGTGGGAACTCTCCACTGAGTGTGTTTTGGGGAATCAGATCCTCTGGACCGTGGCGTTGTGATCCAATGACCTGATGCAGAGAACTGCGCTACTCACTGGGACAAATCCAGAGAGCCAACAACAGAGGCGTGGGAGATTTCTCCCCAGTCCCCAGCGACCTCGATTCACCAGGAGTCCCCTCTGCCTGTCTAGGAAGGGTTGCATTCTCTCCTGGGCTCAGCCTGTCCATATGCTTCCGTTTCCCAGCAAAGACAGTGCCTGAGGGCTTCTACAAGATCATGGATTGAGTGAGGGGAGCTAGAAACCCAATTTGGGGTCTCCTGATACCTCCCCAAACCGTTTTCTCTGCTAGATCACACCCGGCCTCTGCTAATAAGCCTTCTTGGGCTCTAATTTATCATGCCTCTGCTGTGTCTGCATGCAGGGAAATTTTCATGATAAACCAGTTGCCTGGCCTCCCGTTGCTTGCCTCTGGTTTCTTCCTTAAGGCTAATAGAAAGAGAAAAGAAGGAGATGCATAGATGGAACAGCCTCTCCCCCAGGTGCCCTCCTTCCTGCCTGTTTGTCTGAGCAAGTGGGATTTGAACATCATAGCTATTTCCATAGTAACAGAGCATGAAAGATGCCACTCTGCCCCGGAAGGTGATCTGTCATTGGGAGCCGGGAAAACGCCAAAATTGTTGAGCTATGGAGAAGATCCCAGCTCGCTCCGTGCCCCCAAGAAATGCCCCATGGCTGCTGGGATGGAAGCGCTCGGATAATCCCGTCTGGGGGCTTGGTGACAGCAAGACGGCTCAGCCTCGCTCCCGAGGACTGTGGGATAATCAGCTTATTAACCAGACAGGCTGCTCCCCCTCCCCCACCTTCTCTGAAAACCTATACACTTCGTGAGCTTTGGCATCAGCGAGTGGTGCTACGGCCCAGGCTGAGAGCAAGATGGCTGGAAGACCACAGAGGGATAGGCAGAGGATGCCTGGGGCTTTTGTGGTCGCTATGCAAAGCGAAACGTGAGAACTCACCCAAAACAAAACAAAAAACTCTGAGATGGAATGCTGTGTAATTATAACAATCAAGCTTGACCCTGGAGAAGAGTAGAGAAAACGCATCTCCTTCCCCTCTTTGCAAAGGCTGGGGTGTGGGGTGTGGGTGAGAAGTAGTGTACATGCTTCATGTATCCGTTGGTTTTGCTGAATTGCTTTTCTGGGTCAGAAATGAAGGTGATGTAAAAACAAAATCGATCAATAAAAATGGAACAGGCAGGTGGCGCAGTGCATAGAGCACTGAGCCTGGAATCAGAAAGACCTGAGTTCCAATCTAGCTTCAGATACTTACTAACTACGTGTCCCTGGGCAAGTCACTTCACCCTGTTTGCCTCAGTTTCTTCATCTGTAAAGTGAGCTGGAGAAGGAAATGGCAAACTACTCTAGTATCTCTGCCAAGAAAACCCCACACAGGGTCACAGAAAGTCAGACATGACTGAAAAACGACTGAACAATAAATCAATAAAAATAAAATAATATTAAAAATGGAAATGGGAGTCTAGATGTTTTCTTTTGTAAGTCTCTCTGTGGAATAAGCAGCAGTACAGGTAGTAGAAAGAGTAGATTTGGAGTCGAAGGACTGGGTTCAAATTCACAGCTGGTGTAACCTTCTCTGGACCTCGGTCTCCTCATCTTTAAAATGAGGGGTCAGATTAGATGGCATCTGAAACCCCTTTTAGCCCTAAATCTCAGATCTTCTGGTCCTAGGTTGGTTGGGGAAGAAGCTGGAAGAAAGGGTTTTACCCATCGTATCATGGAAGTAGAGAATGTCTAGTGTGGAAATTCCCTACACTGACGCACACTGACAAAGTTTTGCGATGTACAGGCTTATAGAATGGGAGCCATAAGATTCAATTTGACTCACATATGGCTGCAAATCAAGCACCTGTCTGAGCTGGACTCGAACCCAGGTCTTCCTGATTCTAAGGCTTATTCTCTAGCCACTACACCAGGACCTCTCTCAAAGAGAGAGTAGAAAATAAAATCAAATTTGCCTCATAGCTTAAGTTAGAAAAACCAGAGCAGCTAGGTGGTGCAGTGGATAGAGTACCGGCCTTGGAGTCAAGAAGACCTGAGTTCAAATGTGGCCTCAGATACATAACACTCACTAGCTGTGTGACCCTGGGCAAGTCACTTAATTCCATTGCCTAGCCAAAATAAAAAATAGAGCAAAGAAGCCTAAGTACAACTGGGCTCAGTGCCATAACCCCACATCCCCTCAGGGCCACCAGGAGGATGAAGTAATGCCTATGGATGGCCCTGGCAGGCACAGGCAAGGGCACTGGTTAGTCAGTGAACAAGCAGCTCTGTTAAGTGTTGGGAATACAGAAATCCACCCCTCAAGAAGCTTATACTCTAATGGGGAGATGACATGTTCACATATCAGTATATAAATTATATGAATACAAGGTGGTTCACATATGAATAGGAGGCAGTTATGAGAGGGAGGAAGAGGAGAGGAGGCAGAGGAAGAATGAGGATGGGAGATGAAGCAAGGAGGAGTGTGCGGAAGGGGACAAAGCTGTATGTGCTGGTGGAGGCGTTGAGAGCCGTCTACATCCAGGTGGCAGATTGCCCACCCCATCCCTGAATGTGGTTATCCCTCCCAGCCTGTGGACCACAGGGCTTTCTAGAGTTTCTCAGAATCACTCAGAGATGCACAGGGCCCCCAGGCTATCTACTTCAATTTGACCCACTCAGGAATCCACACTACAGAGTCTCTGACAGGATGGCCATCCAGCATTTTCTTAGAGGTTTACCTACCACCTCCAGCATGGAGGACAGTGCCTAGTATGGAATAGGAGCACGCCCAATTCACTAAATGGGAGGAGGGTTTCTTTTCATGAAAATCTTTGGTTCCCAACATTTGTGTCCATTTTTGCTCCTCTCTCCAGTGACCCAGATGATAGCCCAAACCATCAACCCTATCCAGGAGCCAGGTCACCATGTTACAACTAATACTAATAGAAGCATTTACATAGAGTTCTAGGGTTTGCAAAGTACTTACAAAGTTATCTCATTTCACCTCACAACAACCCTGTGAGGTAGGTGGTGTTATTATTCCCATCTTACAGATGTGGAAATTTGAGGCTCAGAGAGGTTATATGCTAGCTACTAATTGACTTAGCCAGAGTTATACAGTGAACATCTATTGGGGTAGCATTCAAACTCAATTCTTCCTGACTCCAAGTCCAGTGGTCTCTTCACCACACCACCTAGATGGGGAGGGGCTACAGCTAGGTGACCAAGATTATCTACTACTTTCTGAGGGCTGAAAAAGGCTAGAAGACAGGCAACAGACGTAACTGTGTCCGATTCTTCAGGGCTGACTTAGGGGTCCTGGTTGAAAAGAGATGAGGATATTGTCAAGGTCAAGGGATTTCATCAGCCTATGGAGAAGTGAGGGGAGGATGGAGAAGGGAGCTCAGGTGAGAATCTCAGTTCTGGATCCAAGGTGAACAAAGCCTATCCTAAAGGATACCCATACTAGAAATTGTTCACCAGCCTGGCATTCACGGAGTGTGGCCGAGGACAGGATGCCACGTTGGGATGAGACTGATGTGTGATGGAGATCCGGGGATCTTTCCCAAAATCTCTTCCACTCTTCCACCATGAGAGCCTTTTGACCTAATACACCTGGAAATGGGCAGAGGTGGTACCATCCTTCCAGCATCGCAGGGTTTCCACGGCAACGAGCGGCAGAGAGGGCAGGTCCTCTCCCGGTCGAACCAAAGGCAGAGACACTCCTCACAGAAGACATGCTACGAGGACAAGGAGCATAGTGAAAGGAGGACCACCTTGTGGGCCTTGGTGCTCCCACCGCATCTCAAACATCTCAACATGTCCAAAACATGACTTAGTACCTTCCGTCCCACACTACCCCCCCTTCCTGGCTTCCTCAGTTCCATTGAGGGCATTATCATCCTTCTAGTCAACCAAGTTCACACAACAGGAATCATTCTCAACACCCACTGAACATTTATTAAGTACCTGCCGTGTGCAAAGCACTGGGCTGGATGCTGTGGGGTGGGGGTACAAAATTCATAGGATTCTATATTTAGAGCTAGAAAATGGACCCTTTGGGGAATGTAATCCAACTGTCATTTTCTAGAGGAAATGGAGGCTAAGAGAATGGAAATGATTTGCACCAGGTCATATGGGTTAAGAAAATGGCAGAACTGGAATCTGAACCCAGGTCTACAGATAACAAATCCACAGCTCTTTCTACTATGTCATGATGCTAAATTCACGTGCAAAGTAAACTAATCCAATGAGCTTGCATTAAGCACTTGCTATATTTAGGCACAGTGCTAGTATTTATTAAGTCAACAAGTATTTATTAAGGGCCTACTATGGAAAAAAAAAGAGCCTACAGTGTGCAAGAATATAATCAAAAACAGAAAGACAATCCTGCCCTCAAGGAACTTGCATTCTAGTGGGGGAAAACAACATATAAAGGGGAACTGAAGACAGGCTGGAGATGCTAGGCTTTGTGGATTCAAAGGAAACAAACAAAAAATTGACCCTTCTTTCAGGAAGCTTAAGGAACTTATATTCTAACAGGGAGACAAGGCATACATTTTATATTTAAGGATCTGTGATTTCAATGTTTGTAGAGGTGCCCTAGGGCAGCTAGGTGTGCACTAGATAGAGTGCTGGGGCCTGAAGTCAGGAAGACTCATCTTCTTGAGTTCAAATCTGGCCTCAGACACTTACTAGCTGTGTGACCCTGGGCAAATCACTTCACCCTGTTTGCCTCAGTTTCCTCATCTGTAAAATGAGGGGGTTAGACTAGATGGCCCATGGGATCTCTTTGGACTCTAAATCTAGGATCTTGGGGGCAGCTAGGTGTCACAGTTGATAGAGCACTGGCCCTGGAGTCAGGAGGACCTGAGTTCAAGTCCAGCCTCAGATAATTGACACTTACTAGCTGTGTGACTCTGGGCAAGTCACTTAACCCCAACTGCCTCACCAAAAAGAAATAAAATTAAAAAAAATAAAAATCTAGGATCTTAAGTACTGTCTCCTAAAGGAAGACCATCCTGATGTCCCCTCCCCCCAGAAATTACTTTACATTTACTTTGTGTAATGTTTTAGTTATGCCCCTGTGTTATATACACTGTACTTCCCTTAAGAGAATGGCTGCTTCTTGAGGACAGGGAATGTTTTCTTTTTATCTTTATATCCCAGGGCCTAGTACAGTGCCTGGCACATAGTAAGTACTTAATAAATGCTTATTAAATTAACAGCAGGTTATTGAATTAATCTACTAGGGCTCTGGGAAGAGTGTTCAGTTTGCTCGTGGGCCTTTTAAAATGGAGAGACGAGAGGGGCTGTCGACATTCTCTTTTTAAGGGGCATGAAGCGGGCCACGCTTGGGGAATGGCTCAGGGGCTTAACAGCTCCTGCAGTATGTGACCTGTGACCACAGGCAGCTCTCTGAACCACAGCCCCCCTCCTCCCCAGGTGCTCTGAGGCTTGGTAATCTGGACCGCCACCCCATGGGGCCTGGCCACAGTCATCAGCCGTCTCCTTCACATGACCCAGGGCCCCAGGGGCTGTGACTTCACACAGTCCTTCCAAGGGCTGGCTGTCACATGGAAGAGGAATGAGACTAGTTAGGCTTGGCCCCAGTGGGCAGACCCAGGGGCCATGGGGGGAAGCTGCAAGGAGACAGGCTTAGCGACGATGTCGGGAAAAACTTCCTAACAAGACATGCTGGCTGGGAGCGGGATGGGCTGATTGGGGAGGTTACTGGAAGCCTTCAGGAGGAGGCGACCACGTCTATGGGATGGTATAAAGGGGGTTCCTGGTCAGGTATGGTGGACTCTGCCCCTGAGGTCTCTTCCCACTCAGAAAGTCTAAGGTTCCTAGCTCCCTCAGCTCCTCCCAGATGAGGAACAGGGGACCCTCACTCACCTGGCACATCAGGACCAGAGGCTCCCGGAACTCAGCTTGGCAAATGGCACAGATCTCACCAGCCTCAGAACATTGCTGGCTTGTAGCCCGAACTCCATAGTTCTATATGGGGAAGAAGGGGAAAGAGAGGCCTGGCTTTCACAGTTAAAGACAGCATGCTGTCCGTAGATATGGGGCACAGGCTCTTCTCCAGGCCTGGATTCCAGGTATAAAGTAAGCACTTAACAAATGTCTGCTGAGGGGCAGCTAGGTGGTACAGTGGATAGAGCACTGGCCCTGGAGTCAGGAGGACCTGAGTTCAAGTCTGGCCTCAGACAATTGACACCTACTAGCTGTGTGACCCTGGGCAAGTCACTTAACCCCACTGCCTAACCAAAAATAATAATAATAATAATAATAATAATAATAATAAATGTCTGTTGAATGAATGACTGGAATTCTGTCACTCTCCATCTCCCAGCCTCTGCATGGGCTAACTCCCATATCTGAAAGGCTCTCTCGCTTCACCTCTAACACTCAGAATCCCTAGCTGCCTTCCAAGCAAAGCCTCAATGCTCTCTCCACCAGGATGCTTCTCCTGATCCCTCCCCCACTCCCTTGGTCACATCCCATTCCTGAAATGACTTTGTATATATTTTGAATGTACTTATGTGTGAACGTGCCGTTGCCCTTGATAGACCGGAGTTCCCTGAGGGCAGGGACGGTTCCATATTTGTCTTTCTGTCTTTAGTGCCTAGCATAGCACCTGCTACATAGCTGATGCTTAATAAATGCTTACTGACTGGCTGATCTGCTTGCTGCCTGCCTCTCTATCCCTTCCAAGCCCACTGCTACAGTCTGTTCCCTCTGACTGCTAACTAGCTTCCTCCCTCAGACCTCACATTTATTGTTTTTGAGTCGTTTCAGTCATGTCTGCCTCTTAGAGACCCCCGCCCCCTGCCCCTTGGGTATTTCTTGGCAGAAATACTGGAGTGGTTTGCCATTTCCTTCTCCAGCCTGTTTTACAGATGAAGAACTGAGGCAAACAGAGTGAAGTGACTTGCCCAGGGTCAAACTTCTAGAACGTGTCTAAGGCTGGATTTGAGCTCATGGACATGAGTCTTCCTAATTCCAAGCCCAGGGCTCTATGCACTGTGGCACCACCACTGTATTTTGTAACTCTCAAACATACATTACATTATCCTGTAACACTACATAATTGCGTTATCATGTAATAGTGTATGTAACAGCATCTACATTGTATCTTTTTCTCCTCCTGGACTGTAAGCTCCATGAGGGCAAAGACTGTGCCTTCTCCAAGCTTTGTACCTCCCCCAGGAATGCTCTGCTCATAGGAGGCACCTAACAGATGACTTTCATCATTGCTGTTGCATCTTGCCCCTCCCCCACTCCCTTACTCTCCCCCACTGCCAGCTGCAGCTGACATGTTTCCTCCTTCCACTAGAATATACACCAACACGTAGGGCTTAGCACCGCTCCTGGAACTCAGGAAGTGCTTCATAAATACTGGTTAACAAGAGACCGAGAGCCTTCTCTGACCGATGGTCAATGTTTCCTGAACCTTATAAACTTCTTAGGGGCATTGTAAGGGAGGGAGCACCTGAATCTTCTTCAGTTGACCACCCAACTTATTACAGACCTTTGTTTGAATATGACTCACCTGAGGGGTGCAGAGAAGCTTCAGGGCCTTCCTTACTCCGCCCAGCCGGCCACAGATGTCAAATGACTGAAAGGAGAGAGACAGATGACCAACTATTTTCCATCCCCATAGGAGATGGTCCATTCCAACTATATCCACCAGCCCTGGGCCAGGGGTGGGGCAGGGAATCAGACTCCACTTAGAGAATCCATTAAAAATGTAGAAGAGGCCCCTTCCAGTGCCACATCTATAATCCTAAGTGCTAACTGTATAACACACAAGGTGTAGAGGTTCCATAACGGCCCTAGATTTTAGGAAAAGAAATTGTCATTTCCATCTGTGATGTCTCCCATGTGGCTGGTACTCATTACTTCCCAAAGGGCTCCCAAACACATTACCTCATTAACGCTAACTCTGTACTATATAGTTTTATTATATATTTAATATATTAAAATATTTATTTATATATTAAATATATAAAATACATTTTATATGAATATATACTATATTATAATACAGTAATATATAAAATATAAAAATAAATATAAAAATATTTATGTATTAAAATATTTTATACATTTTTTACATTTGAGTAGATATTGTTGCCCTTCCCCCCCATTAAGCTTTGTGAAAGCAGGGGCTGTTCTGTTTTAAACTTTGTAATCCTAGAACCTATATATATAACAGATGCTTAATTAATGCTTACTTATTGTCTCTTGATTGATTTAGTCCATACAGCAGTCTCTTGAGAGCTGGAAACTCCAAGAGATCAGGGATTTGAAGTCAGGAAGACTTAGGTTCAAATCCCATCTTAGATACTTGTGAAACCTTTGCAAATCACTTAATCTCTTTGGGACTCAGTTTCCTCGTCTGTAAAATAAGGGGGGTGAAGTCAATGTTCTTTAAGGTCCCTTTCCGCTTTAAACTGATGATCCTATGATTGATGTAAACCCATTAGTAATCTCTTAAGTCCTGTGTTCTAATGATATTATACAAATTAGTCCAACTCTGTCATTTTCTAGATGAGAAAACACTCAGAGGGGTAATGTCCATTTCCCAAAGTTATACAGTGACCTAGTAGCAGGAATGAGGCTACAAATCGTGTCTCTCAGTTCTCTGTTACTATATGAAAGAGTGTGAGGGGCAGTGGGGAAACCATAATCATTTTACACTTGATAAACCTAGAGAGAGATGAGGCATTGTGGTATAGTAGATAGAAAACAAGCCTAGAAGTCAAGAAGACCTAAGTTTAAGTTGCCTCTCCGACACGTATTAGCCACAAGACCCTGGACAAATCACTTAACACCTAGGTGCTCTGAGCATTTCTCTGAGTTGCAGAGAAAGTGCTGACCTGCATTGGTAGGAGTTCTTTACTGAGAGTTCCCTATGCTAATGAAATTAATGGTCCAGTTCATGGACCACAATTTTATAGTAGTTTAGGGGGAAAAAAAATCCAAACCAGAAATCCCTACCATGTATGGCTACCAATAACACTCTTTTCTTTCTACCCTTTGCTCTCTGAGGCTAAGCAAAAATATGGAGTGCACAGTGTCATGGGCTAATTTAGACTAATTTGATTCATGGGCACTATACATATGGTCCACTTCATAGGCAAGAGATAATGGTAATGATACAGTGGGGGCTTTTTTCCCCCTCCTTTCTTGCTGGAGAAGAACCATATGTTTCTACTGTTATGGGAAATCTCCTCCCCATGGCACCTTACCTTGCAAAGGCTGTAAAGGATGATGAGGACCCCTCCCAGGAAATAGCTATTGGAGGGGTCATCTCCCATGATGTATTTGTACCACAGCTGGATGGGAACGAGTGACCGGAACAGCTGGCTCAGCTCTTCAATCACCAGATAGAACTTGCCCTGTAATCACATCAGAGACATAAATTATGATTACTGTTAAAGACCCAAAGGGCAATGTCAGGGGGGCTCGGGCACCCATGATAATGATGCTCCGAGCCCTTCACAGGCCATTAATCAGTATCCAGAAGCACTTAAGCAGGCCCTTAATGGGGGTAGAGACTAGTGTCAGGGAGAGACAACCCCTGCCCGCTGCCTAGGAAAAATCAAACGGTGAAGGGAGCAGGCATTCAGATCGCATTTCAAGGGGATGGAAACCTTACCCCTCTAGTAGAGGGCGTGTGTGTGTGTGTGTGTGTGTGTGTGTGTGTGTGTGTGTGTGTGTGTAAGTTTATGGTCCCTGTTGAACCAACTGCATGAAGAATTTTCACCAGAATAGCATCAAGTGTTGGTTTGTTGTCTGAGGACCAACCTATTGGGAGGGAATTGGCAAATTCCTATTCATTGTATTTGGTCACACAGGTCTGGGGTGGTAGTGGATTCCCTCTTTGATATGTATATTGATAAGTCTCTTTGACCAACACTTGGGTGATCCAAGTCATGTACCCCCAAGACCCTCATTAGAATGAGTCCACATCTCATTCTGATATTCATTTACTCATTAATTGTTAACCAATCAGCATTGATTGCCACCCTCAGGAACACCTACTTTTCCAAGAGCATATAAGTTGTGAGCCCGCCATGATGAAGTTCTTTGGCATTTGAAAGTACCACTGACATCTTTTATTATAAAATACTAGCATTATTAATAAGATGATTAATTACCCAGAAACTATGTCTCTCAAACTTTCTAGATATCACACTAGGAATTTACATTGTTCAGAAAAGGGTCATCAGGATGGTGAAAGGTCTTGAAGGACCATGCCATATGAGAGTCAGGTGAAGGAATTAGGAGTACTGAGCCTGAAGAAGAGAAGACATAGAGGGAATAGGAAAAGTTTCTTCAAATCTTAGAAGGGCTGTCATGGGGAAGAGGATTAGCCTTGCTCCTCTTGGCCCCAGAGGGCAGAACAATGGGTGGAAGGTGCCAAGAAGCCGGTATTAGCCAGATGTCTTGAAAAACTTCCTGAGCATTAGTCCAAAGTGGAATGGGTTTCCTCTGGAGGTAGTGAGATCCTTCTTCCTGAAGTTCTTCAGGCAACAAACGGATGAGTACTTGTTGAGGACACTGGGAAAGGTATTTTCCCAAGACATGAGTTAGATTAGCTGCCTGCCAAGGTCTCTTCTACCTCTAAGGCACTGGGACACACTCATGCCCACATTTTCTGGAATATCAGGTTTTAAAATGGATCAGATTATATTGAAAAGGAAGCTGTGGAGGGGTGGAGCCAAGATGGAAGGGCCAAGATGGCAGAATGAAGCCAGCATTTTTTTTTGGGTGAAGCAATCTGGGTTAAGTGACTTGCCCAGGGTCACACAGCTAGGAAGCGTCAAGTGTCTGAGGCCAGATTTGAACTCAGGTCCACCTGACTCCAGGGCCACTGCTCTATCTACTGTGCTACCTAGCCACTGTGAAGCCAGCATTTTTTGCTGAGCTCTCCCAACACATTTCCTCCACAAAAAAAAAAAAAGCTTAAGTAATATGCCAAACTGAATTATGAGTAGGAAACCCAGGAAAATCGCAGTAAGTCATTTTTCTAGTCTAGGGCAGCTTGGGAAGACAGAAAGAGAAATCTGTGGACACTGGGGTGGAGGCTAGCTGGTGGAAGTGGCAGCAGCTAGGAAGCTTCAGTGGTAGGCTGAACCTCTGATCAGAAAGAGATCCCAGGAAACCCCTGTACTGCTGTTGGGAGCAGGATGACTGCTGTTTGGTGGCTCTGCTGCTCCTCTCCCAGTTCTGGATTGAAGTTTGAGGGAAGAAAGGAGCAATTATGGTTGTGAGGGATTGGAAGCCCTAGCTGGGTAAGGACCAGAGTAGGAGGGCAGTGACCAGACCTCTCTCTGTATCACACCACCTTGGACACACCAAAAATTTATAGGCCCCCCACTGAGCTGTGAAAGCATCAGGAGACCATAAAATACAGAAGCTCAGGCCAGCCACACACCCCTGCAGAGGTGAGCAGAGCCCAACTCCAAAACAAAGTCCAAAGTCAAGAAATAGGCTGGAGAAATGAGCAAACAACAACAACAGAACCTGACAATTAAAAGCTTCTGTGGTGACAGGGAAACTCAAGACACAAACTCAGAAGAAGATAACGACTTGAAAACATCCACAAGTAAAACCTCAAAGAAAAATGCAGATTGGACACAAGCCCAGAAAGAATCCCCAGAAGACCTAACAAACGAAATTTAAAAAAGAACAAAACAATTTTAAATCAAATAAGAGTGTCAGAGGAAAAACTGGGAAAAGAAATGAGAAATGATGCAAAAAAACTGAAAAAAAGAACTAACAGCTTAGGAAAAGAGGCAAAAAAAAAAGCTGAAGAAAAGAACTTCTAATGGTAAAATAATAGTAATTATAATAATGACAATAACAACAATAGCATACATACACACAGAGCTTATTATGTTCCAAGCAATATGCTAAGCAGTAATATTGTCTCATTTGATCCTCACAACACCAAGGGGGGGGGTAAATAGTACTATTATTCCCACTTTACAGTTGAGGCAAACAGAGGTCAAGTGACTTGTCCAGTGTCACACAGACAATAAATGCTTGAGATTAGATTTGAACTCAGGCCTTCTTGACTCTATGACTGGTACTCTACCCACTGTACCACCAACTACTCTGCATAACAGCGTGGTAAAAGAGGTACAAAAATACTGAAGAAAATAACTCATTAAAGATCAGAATTGCTCAAGTGGAAGCTAATGACACCATGAGACATCAAGAAACAAGAAAGCAAAGTCAAAAGACTAAAACAAGAAAATGGGAAATATCTCATAGGAAAAGGGGAGATAATTTAAGATTATTGGATTACTTGAAAGCCATCATCAAAAAAAAAGAACATAAATATTATATTTCAAGAAATTATAAAGGAAAACTGCCCAGATATCTTAGAACCAGAGGACAAAGTAGAAACCGAAAGAACCCACTGATCACTACCTGAAAAAAAAAATCTCAAAATGAAAACTTCTAGGAAAATTATAGCTAAATTCCATAGCTCCCAGGTCAAGGAAAAAATATTGCAAGCAGAGAAAGAAAACATCCAAATACCATAAAGGCACAATCAAGATCACACAAGAATTAGCAGCCACCACCGAAAATGAGTAGAAGGCTTGGAATATGATAAATTCTAGCAGGCAAAGGAGCTAGTATTACAACCATGAATAACCTAACCAGAAAAACGGAGTATAATCCTGCATGGGAAAAAATGGACACTTAATGAAATAAGGGCTTCTAAGCATTCCCAGTGAAAAAGACCAGAGCTGAAAAGAAAATTTGACATTCAACCATAAGATCCAAAAGAGGCATAAACAAGTAAATATAAGTAGGAAATCATAAGGGACTTAATAAGGTTAAACTGTTTACCATTCCTATGTGGGAAGATGATAAACTTAACCCCTACGAACTTTATCATCATTAGGGCAGTTAGGAGTCTACTTAGATACAGAATATAGGTGAGAGCCTATCATATTGGGATCATCTCAAAAAAAGGATGAAAGGTTGAGAAAGGAATGCTTTGGGAAAAGGGAAAAGGGAGAGGAAGAAGGGGGAAAATTATTTCACATAAAAGAGGCATGCAAGAAAAATGGTAGGGGGCAGGAATGGGTAACACTTGAACCTCACTCTCATCTGAAATGGTTCAAAGAGGGAAGAAAAAAAATGTGTGTGTGTGTGTTCGTATATAAACACACACATATATATATGCATACACACAGTTGGGCATAGAAATTCATCTTATCTAACAGGAAAGTAGGAGGGGAAGGGGCTAAGATAGAGCGGGGAGGATCATAAGAAGGAGAGTAAATTAAGGGAGAAAAAACAGAATTTTGAGGGAGAAACAAGATAAAAAAAGAAAGATAAATAGAAGAGAATAGGATGGAGAGACATACAGTTAGCAATCACAATTGTGAATGTAAATGGGATGAACTAACCCATAAAACAGAAGAGGATAGCATAATAGATTAGAAACTAGAATCCAACAATATGTTCTTTGTCTCTTGTAAGAGACACATTTGAAATAGAAAGACACACAGAATATAAATAAGAGATGGGAACAGAATTGATTATACCTTAGCTAAAGTAAAAAGGGCAGATAGAGTAATCATGATTTCACACAAAGCAAAAGCAAAAATAGACCTGATTAAAATAGATAGCAGCGAAACTACATTTTGCTAAAAAGGTACCATAGACAATGAATTAATATAAATAATAAACATACATTCAGTAAATGGCATAACATCCAAATTCTTGAAGGAAAAGTCAAATGAGTTACTAGTAGGGGATCACAATTTGCCCCTCTCAGACCGAGATAAATTGAACCATAAATCAAACAAGAAAGGCGTTAAGAAAATGAATAGAGTTTTAGAAAAATTAGATGCGACAGACCTCTGGAAAATACTGAGTGGGAATAGAAGGGAATATACCTATTTCTCAACTGTGCATGGCATAGAAACCTCACAAACAAATATTAAATGCACCTTTTTTTGCACCATAATGCAATAAAAATTATATTCAGTAAAGGGCCTTTTAAGTATAGATTAAAAATTAATTGGAAACTGAGTAATTTAATCCTAAAGAATGAATAGGTCAAAGAACAAATTATAGAAACAATCAATAATTCATTAAAGATAATGATGACAATGAGATAATATACCAAAATCTGTGAGATGTAGTGAAAGTGGTACTTAGGGGAAATTTTATGTCTCTAAATGCTTACATCAATAAAAAAGAGAAAGAGCAGATCAACAAACTGGGCATGCAACTTAAAAAAAAAGCCCTAGAAAAACAACACTGAAAATTCTCAAATAAATACAAAACAGAAATCCTGAAAATCAAAGGAGAGATTAATAAAATTGAACGAAAAATAATTGAACTAATAAATAAAACTAGGAGCTGATTTTGTAAAACAAAACAAAAAACAAAACAAAACAAAACCAAGCAAACAATAAGATAGATAAACCATTGAATAATTTGATTTAAAAAAGAAAATAATAAATTACAAGTATAAAAAATGAAAAAAGCGAATACACAGCTAATGAAGATAAAATTAAATCAATTATTAGTAGCTGTTTTGCCCAACTCTATGCTAAAAAAACTGACAATCTAAAAAAAAGCATTCCTTTCTCACCCTTTCATCCTTTTTTTGAGATCATCCCAACATGATAGGCTCTCACCTATATTCTCTATCTAAAGTAGACTCCTAACTGCCCTAATGATGATAAAGTTCTTAGGGGTTAAGTTTATCATCTTCCCACATAGGAATGGTAAACAGTTTAACCTTATTAAGTCCCTTATTTACAAAAATATAAATTGCCCAGGTTAACAGAGGAGGAAATAGAATACATAAATAATCTTATTTTAGAAAAAGAAATTGAACAAGCCATAAATGAGCTCCCTAAGGAAAAAAACCCTGGACCAAATGGATTTACAAGTGAATTCTATGAAAAATTTTAAAGAATATGACATAAACTTTTTTTAAAAAAATGAGTAAAGAAGGAGTCCTACCCAAATTCCTTCTATGACTCAAATATGGTTTTGATACCTTAATCAGGAAGAGCCAAAACAGAAAGAAAACTAAAGACCAATTTCCTTAACAAATATTGAGGTAAAAATTTAAAATAAAATACTAGCAAGAAAATTACAGCAATATGTCACAAGGATCATATTCTATGACAAGGCTAGATTTATATTAGGAATGCAGGGCTAACCTAATATTAGGAAAACTATAAGCATAATTGACTATATCAATAAGAAAATCCACAAAAATCATGTGATTATATCAATGAATGAAGAGTTTTTGACAAAATGTAATACCTATTCCTATTTTAAAAAAACACACACACACTAGAAAGCTTAGGAATAAATGGAGCCTTGAAAAAAATGATAAATAGTATCTATCTAAAACCAAGAGCAAGCATTGTTTATAATGGGAATAAACTAGAAGCCTTTCCAATAAGATCAGGGTTGAAGCAAGGATGTCCATTATCAACATTATTATTCAATATTGTATTAGAAATACTAGCTGTAACAATTAGACAAGAAAAAGTGATTGAAGGAATAAGCATAGGCAACAAGGAAACATCACTTTTTGCAGATTATATGATGACATATTTAGAGAACCCTAGAGAGTCAATTAAAAAACTAGTCAAAACAATGAACAACTTTAGCAATATTGCAGGATATAAATAAACCTACACAAATCATCAGCATTTCTATAAATTACCAACAAAACAAAGCAGGAAGAGACAGAAAGAGAAATTCTACTTTAAAAAACTGCAGACAGCATAAAATACTTGGGAGTCTACCTGCCATGACACACATAGAAACTACATGTACACAATTACAAAATACTTCACACAAAGATCTAAATAATTGGAGAAATGTTAATTTCTCATGGGTAGGCCAAGCCAACATAATAAAAATACAATATTACTTACATTAATTTATAGATTCAGTGTCACATCAATCAAACCAATGAAGAATTACTTTACAGAGTTAGAAAAAATGATAACAAAATTCATCAGGATGAACAAAAGGCCAAGGATATCAAGGGAATCAATGAAAAAAAAATTGTGAAGGGTGCCTAACAGTATAAGATTTCAAACTATATTTTTCACAAGAGGTAAAATGTATAATTTTATTACATAGAATTTTGCACAAACAAATGCAATTAAACCAAAATTAGAAGAAAAGCAAAATACCAGAGGAAAATTTTTTACAGCAAATTTCTCTGATAGAGGTCTCATTTCTCAAATATGTCTTAAATTTAAATAAAATTTTTAAAATTATTTTTTAAAAATCAAAATTAAAAAATTTTTAATTTAAAATAATTTAAATTTTAAAATTAAATTTAAAATTAAAAAATTTTTAAAGGAGCCATTTCACAACTTATCAATGGTTATAGACAGTTTTCAGAGGATAAAATCAAAGCTATTAATGGCCATGTGAAAAATGGTCCGTATCCCTATTGATTAAAACAACTCTGAGGTACCACCTCACACCCATCCGACTGGCTAACATGACAGAAAAGGAAAATGGCAAATGCTGAAGGGGATGTGGAAAAACAGGGATACTAATGCAATGTTGGTGAAGTTGTGAACTGGTCCAACCATTATGGAGAACAATTTGGAACTATGCCCAAAAGTATATAAAATATGCATACCCTTTGACGTAGCAATACTGCTAAAAAGAGAGGGCCATTTCCAGTTATCCTGATCTATATCTTGCCAATGGACCCAGATATATATGGAGGAGAAAGTGAATCTGGCGACTTTGCACAGTCTTCCCTCACTTAAATCTAATTCACTTGCATGTCATGGTATCACCTCCCTGATGTCATGGTCCTCTTCGAGAATGAAGAAGAAACAACTCTGTGAGTAATAGTAGGAGCTGCCCCACTGGGGACCCAACTGGACCTGGCCAGTTGGGTAACACAGTGCTTTGCTTTCTTTTCTTTTCTTTTCTCTCTCTCTCTCTTTCTTTCTTTCTTTCTTCTTTTTCTTTTTTCTTTTTTCTTTTTCTTTCTTTTTTTTTTTTCTTTTTTTTTTTTTCTTCTTTCTTTCTTCCTTCCTTCCTTCCTTCCTTCCTTCCTTCCTTCCTTCCTTCCTTCCTTTCTTTCTTTCTTTTCTTTCTTTCTCTTCCTTCCTTCCCTTCTTTTCTTTTCTTTCTTCCTTCCTTCCCTTCCCTCTGTCCACATAGGAATGCAAATTTTGATTGCTGAAACCTTGCAAGATATCTTCAAGTTTACTGGCTAGATTTCTTTCTTAAGGATCATGCCTTAAACCCAAATCACTCTGGCTCTCATTGATTGAACAACAACAGGTCCTAGGCCAAGCCCTGCTTTAGCCTGTTTGGGCCCTGATTGGCTCAGACTGAACAGCATTTGTTTCTGTTTTGGTCAGAAACTGAGGTTCTTTCCTGTCCGAGACTGATCTTTTTTTTTTTCTGACTAGGTAAAAGAGGCCACTTTCTGCCTCATTTCCTACCTAGCCTTAATCACTGATTGGGTATTACCTCAGTCAAACTGAGAACTATTAAAGACCTTAGCTTAAAAAAAACCCCAAGGCCTCCCACTGCATCCAGGGCCATCTCCAGTTGTCCTGATCTATATCTTGCCACTGGACCCAGATAGATCTAGAGGAGAAAGTGAGGCTGGTAACTTTGCACATCCCTCCCTCACTTAAATCCAATTCACTTGCATGTCATGGCATCACCTTCCTGATGTCGTGGTCCTCTTTGAGAAGGAAGGACAAACAACAACAACAACAACAACCCTAAAGTGATAAAAGAAAAAAGGAAAGGGACATATATCTAAATCTATGTAGATAGATATAGATATAGATATACAAAACATATTTATAACTGTTCTTTTTGTGGTGGCAAAGAATAGGAAACGAAGGGGATGCCCATCAGCTGGGGAATGACTGAACAAATTATGGTATAGAAATGTGATGGAATACTATTGTGCTGTAAGAAATGATGAAGGGAGTGGTTTCAGAAAAATCTGGGAAGACATTAATTGATGCAAAGTGAAGTTAGCAGAACCAAGAGTACATTGTACATACTAATAGCAACATGTAAAGGTAATTAACTGTGAAAGACTTAATAATTCTGATCAATACAATAATCTACCACAACTCCAAAAGGACTCATGATGTAAAATGCTATCTACCTCCAAATAAAGACCTGAAAGACTCAGAGGGCAGGTTGAAAAATAGTTTTTCCTTTCTTTATTTTTCTTGCTTCCCCCAGAACACAACTAATGTGGAAATATGTTTTACATGATTTCATATATATAATGGGTATCATTTCTTGCCTTCTCACTCAGTGGGGGGCAGGAAAGAATTTAAAACTGAGAATAAAAATAACATTTTAAAAATAGAATGAAAAGGGGAAAGAACCACATGAGAATAATTTGAAGGAGATGATTTGCCTGGAGAAGAGATGATGGGCTCTAAAGGAAGAAATCCTTAATAATAAGGGCTGTCTAGAAGTCTAATGGGCTGACACTGAAGATGATGAGTCTCCCATCCCCAGAGGTCTTCTAGCACAGCCTGGGTGGCTTTTTTTCTGGGATGTTGTATGGGGATAAGGGAGTCCTGCTTTGTGTGTGGGTTGGTACAAAGAGGTTCCTTTGTACTCTGAGACTTTGATTCTAAGCATCCAGGTCTAGCCTTAGGTCAAGTCTCTTCCTAACTTTGTAACTTCCTTCCACTAGTTTCTTAAAAATTAAATATTATTTTGAAAAATTTAATATTATTTTTTATTGGATTAAAATCCACTTTATCTTTCTCCTCCTTCCCCCCCAAATGAGAAAGAAAAACAAAACCCTTGTAACACGCATGTATAGTTAGACAAAACTAATTCTCTCATTAGTTATCTGCAAAAAATGTTTCAGTCTGTACCCAGAGTTTATCACTTACCCCTCTGTCAGAAAGAAGGTGGCATATTCTTTTACCACGGGTTCTTTGGAACTGTGGTTGATCAGAATTCTTAAGTCTTTCAAAATTATTTTTAGTATTTTATTTTTCTCCAGGTACATATAAAAATAATTTTTAACATTTGTTTTCAAATCTTTTGAGTTCCCAATTCTCTCCCTTCTCAAATTTTTTTTTTACAACATTATTGTCTTTGTATATAAATTGTCTTCCTGGTCCTTCTCTCTTCACTCTGTATAAGCTCCTACAAGCCTTCCTAGCTTCCACTGGTTAAAAAAAAATGATTTATTAGAAAATCTGAGCTTGATATTAAGTAAACTAGTATCAACTCTCAATCTTTCTGCCTTTCCTTCCAAGAAGAATGGTCTTTGGAGAAGGAAGGATGGAACAGAAACGGTTAACAGCAGAAACCTAAGAAAAGTAAGGAGATGGTAAGACAGTCTCTCCCTGGCTTCCTTCCCGTCTCAGCTAAAAGCCCACCTTCTACAGGAAGCCCTTCCTGATCCCTCTGAATTCTATTGCCTTCCTTCTGTTGATTATTTCTCTTTCCCTTGCCTGTACACAGTTGTCTATGTTGACTTCTCCATTAGATGATGAACTCCTTGAGAGCAGGAACTATCTCCTGCTTTTCCTTGTATCCTGGTACATAGTAGGCACTTACTAAATGGTTACTGATTGACTGACAATATCCACCTGTGCCCAATGAGCTCGGACCACTGGGTCTGGATGAACCATATCCCAAGGCACCTAGTGACTCATCCCTTTTAAAACAAAAACTCTGAACAGGTGAAATGAATTTCTCTGTAGTCTCCAGCCCCATAAGCAACTTCAGTAAAATGGTAGCAGACTTGGAGCTGGAACTTAGATTCTCTGATTCCAGGGACACTGATCTTGATGATTTTTGAGAAACACTGAAGAAAAGGAAAAATACTGTAAAAGTGGGAAAAGGCTAAATTATCCCAATCCTCAAAAAAGGAAGAAGGCACAATTTATCACCTGTAAACTAAATTCAATTCCACTTTGATTGTCAATAAAATTCTGGAGCACATCATGGAAAAGACGGCTTGTTTGTGAGCGCTTAGAAGGGAAAGTCATGATTACCAAAAGACAGCATGGCTTTCCTCAAGAATAACTGTGTCAGATTAACCTAATTTCCTTTTTTGTGACAGGGTTATTTTACTGGTAGACAAGAATATATTAAGATTTCATCAGTGCAACTAAGCAAGTCTCTCACATTATCCTTGCAGACAAGATGAAGAGATGTGGGCTGTATGACAGTATGGTTTTATAGATTCAGAACCTGATGAATCACATGCCCCACAAGGAGGCACTAATAGGTTGATGCCAATTTGGAGGAAAGTCTTTATTGGAGTACCTCAGGGGTCTATCTTTGGCCCTGTTCTGCTGAAAACTTTGATGATATGGACAGAGCCATAGAATACTGGCTTGCTAAATCTACAGATGTCTTGGAACCAGTAGGGACAGCTAATATGGTGAATGTCAGGATGCAAAAAAAATGACAGGGCAAAGCCATTAATTTCATTTTTGAATGTATGAATGAAACTCAATAGGGATAACTGTAAAATTCTAAACTCGGGCTAAGAAACATAGGATGGGGAGATGGAAAACATAGAGCTTAAGAAAGTGTTGGGAAAATTAGATATGACTAACCCATGGCAACTTCTGAAGGGGGATATTAAGAAATATTCATACTTCTCGGTATCTTAAAGTCCCTATGTACAAATACAGGTTCATAGGCTCACAGATTAATAACTGAAAGGAATCTAAGAGGTGATTGAATACAACCATATCATTTTATAGGTGAAGAATCTGAAGTTTAGAAAGGCTAAGTGATTTTCCCAGGGTCATGATAGCATCTTCTAGTATTCAGAGGTTGTCATATGGAAAAGGGGTTAGATTATTTGTCCTACTTGGCCTTACAGGGAACCAGGTAGAAGTTGCAAAGAAGCAGATTTAGGCTCAATATAGGGAAACATATTCTAAAAATAGCACAAAGGAGAATGGAATGTCTTAGGAGACAATGGATTCCTCTTCCTTGGAGGTCTTCAAGGAGAGTTTTAATGACTATTCATTTGTGAAAGGGTTGTGGAAAGGATTCTTGTGTAGGATTGGCTAGGTGTCCCTCCAAAATCCTAGATTCTGTGTTTCTCCAAACACAGGGAGAATTACTATATTAAGTGGGGCTCTTTGAAAGGGTCAAACAATTAGTAATGATTGCAGATTTTTGCTAGAAAGCTCTTACCCCACCAAATAGCTGAAAATTTGGACAAATCATCCCTTTTCGCTTGGCCTCAGTAAAGGCCTGTAAAATTAGGGCCTTGGCTCAAAATTTTTTAGGTCTCTTCCAGCTCTGACATTCCCTATTCTAAGGTTCCTCCCAGGTCTGACATTCCCTGTTCTAAAGGCCCTCCAGCTCTGCTATTCCCTGTTCTAAGGGCCCTCCCAGCACTGACAATCTCTGTGTTCCTTCCAGCTGTAAAACTTTTAAAGTAATTTATGAACAAGAAAATACAGAAGGAATTATTTCTAAGAGTTATTCTCAAACCTTGTGCTTCCCCCTTTCTTGCAGAAGAAAAGTTTTTCCGAGGTCAGTCCTGCAGGCTCTTTCTTTTCTGAGCTCAAAGCACTGCTCTTGTTTATTTTAACTGCCCTCACTTGTTATTGTGGGCTTGCTCACTGGGGAGGGGGCCGAGTTTCCTGCTTTGATATTCAAGGACTTTCCGCCTGAGCCATGGCCTGAAAACAAGGGCTTGTTTTCCTGGGGTTGTGCACAGGAGAGTACCTCCATCCCTTTGTTTGTTTTTTCAGTGTTGCAAAGGAGAGAGGGGCAAGTGAAGTTCTCCATCCCCCACCCCAGGAAAGCCAGCACTGATGCACTTATCTCTTTCACACTGAAAAATTATACCAACTTGACACACAGATTGAAGAAAAGATGAACCTGGGACTTAACTGAGATCTTCCCCATATCTGAAAGTCATATGCCCCCTTTCCCCTCCCCACTACTTAGGCTCACTTGACATCTTGAGAACAGGATCCAGAAGAAAATAGTATGGCACATGAAGATTGTTAAAGAGAACCAGCAGGAGAGCTGCAGTGGTGTTCCCAGATCTCCCAAGTGTTGATAAAGTGTGTATGGTGGGTGGAAAAGGGCAGAGACACTCAGAGAAAAACAAGAGAGATGAGGCAGACAACCAGAAAGACATAGGGAGAAAAGGAGAGGTAGAAGAGAGAAAGAGCAAGACAGAGAGGACAGGAAGTTAAAGGGAGGAGGGGGGGGGGAGAGAGAGAGAGAGAGAGAGAGAGAGAGAGAGAGAGAGAGAGAGAGAGAGAGAGAGAGAGAGAGAGAGAGAGATGAAGCAAGAGCAAGAGTGAACAAGACAGAAGAGACAGCAAGGTAGAGAGAAAACAGAGTAAGATGGAGAGAGAGTAGTAAAGGTAGATAAATGTAGATAAAGAGATGGGGGACAAGAGAACAAAGAGAAAAGAAATACAGAGAAGAGTAAAAGAGAAAGGAAAAGAGAAAAGGAAAAACGAGAGAGAAACAAGAAATAAGGGAAGACAGAAAAGACAATGAAGTTAAGAGAATAAGAGGAAGAGAAAGAAATCAAAGAGAGACAGAGAAACATGAAAGACGCAGAAAAAAGAAAACGGAGTGGGGTAAAGAGTGAGAAAGGAGAGAAGAAAGAGAAATGAAAAAGAGAAAAAGAAAAAGGGAGGGAAGAAAGGGGACAGAAGGGAATGGAAACAGGAAAGATGGAGGAGAAGAGAATAAGAGAAAGAGAAAAAAGATGGGGAGAGGTGGAGGGAGGGAGGAATGACAGGATGGGGGAGAAAGAGAGGGGGAGAGACCCCCCCCCGCACTATGGCAGGGCCCTACGCTGGCTCCGGGGTACCGCTGGTGATGTCATCCCCAGCCCTGGTCATTAATCCCCTTCATCCCCGACCAGAGCTGGGATGCAGCCAGCCTTCGCCAGTGCCTTCCCCCCGGGTCTCGGGGATGAGATCACTCCGTCAGCCTGTCGTCCTGATCCCACTGCTCTCAACAAATCGAATGCTTCAGAGAGCTTTGGCATTCTCATGATCTCATAGCCCCCCGGGATGCACCGCTCCGGGATGAGGTCACAGCCGCAGTGGCGAGAGGACTCGTGGGTTTTCTTTTTTTTTTTTTTTTGCTCCAGGTCCGGGGCGGGGGGGGGGGGGGGGTTGTCAGTGCATAGCATAACTGCTGCGCCAACAACCCCTCCCCAGCTCAGCCTCCCCACCTCACTCCAGTGAGCAATTTATTAAATTAGCATGAAAGGCTGGAGCCCCAGTTTGCTGCAATCATCCTTTATTTCTTAAGCCTTGGGGACAGGAGGTTGCTTTTGCTAATGACAAGGCTATCGTTTCCTTTGACAGATCCATACCCACCTCCTTCCCTGCCCCTTAGGATGCTGCTACCCCCAGTCCTTAGCAAGTCCCAGTGAAGGTTAGCAAGACAACTGCCTGGCAGACAATGGTAGTCAACCTTCTTTCCTTCTCCTTCCTCTTGCCAATTCCTCCTTGATCCTGCTCCAGGAAGAATAATTCATTCGACTCAACAATCACCTATTAAACACCTAATCTGTGCCTTTTCCTCAGAAAAAAAGGGACAGTCCCTGACCTCAAGGTGCTTGCCGTCTGGGGGTGGCGATGAAATACATATGCAGAAATAAATGAATGAGAGATAACTTAAGGAAGAAGAAGACAGGAAACCCCAAAAAGACTTCTGGGGGGCAGTAGCTGAGCTGGGTCATAGATCTGGAACTAGATCATTTTACAGATGAAGAAACTGAGGCACAGAGAGGGAAAGCAATTTCCCTGAGGTCTTATAGGAAGTAGCCAAGATCTGAATCCAAATCTTCTGACTCCAGTCCAACATTGCCCACTGCAGTACATTGCTTCATAGGATGCACAATATCAGTAGTGATGAAGAAGAGTGACTGTTGAATGGAGAATGGGTTGGAACATGGAAAGATGAAGTAGGGTAACCAGCCAGAAGATTACTGCAATCATCCAGGCAGGAGGGAAGTGATGAGGACTTGCGGAGTGGCTATATCAGAAGAGAGAAGGGGTCATAGTCAAGAGAGGCTTTGAAGGTAGAAATGATAGGTCTTGGCAACTGATTGCATATGGAGAGGGGGAGGATGGAGAGACATACAGCAGTTGAGTTACAAACTGGGGTGACTGAAAGGATAGTGGTACCCTGGACAGGAAGAGGAAGATTAGGAAGATGGGAGGGCTTGGGGAAGAGATAACGAGCAGCTTTGGACATGTTGAGTTTAAGATGACTACAGGACCTTGAGTCAGAGCTGTCCAATGGACAGTTGGAGATATGACCCTTTAGGTTAGGAGAGACGTTAGGACTGGATACGTAGACCTGGGAATCATTAGTGGAGAGATGACCCCATGGGGGCTGATGGGATCAGCAAGTGAGATGGTATAGAGGGAGAAGAAAAGATGACCTGGGATAAAACCTGGGGACACCCACATTTAGGAACTGAGACCTGGAGGAGGGCCGAGCAAAGCAGACTGGGAAAGAGCAGTGATACAGATAGGAAGAGAACCAGGAGAGTGTCTGAAAACAGAGAGAGTATTACTATTCCATCTTGCAGGGAACAGGAAGCCACAGGAGGTTTTTAGCTTCGAATTGGCTTGAAACTCCAGTTACTCTGGGGAGCTCTCTTCCAAACCTAGTGGGACCAGGTACCACTAAACACCACCAAACCAACAGGAGGAGAAATGAGAACCCAGCTCTCCAGCTCATTTAAATTAGGATAGGGGCCTCACTGGAGGTAACACTCGGAATAAATTCTTTTCTCACCTCCAACCCCTTAAAATATGATTTTCTTCAAGCTCAGGTGGCCCTTCCAGGAGGAATACAGCTCTCTCCCTCTTTCCTCTCTCAGTTATTAATGTTCTCTCTCTCTCTCTTCCATCTCTGTCTCTCTTCTATTTCCTTCGTCTCTCCCATTCTCTTTCTCCATCCCTCTTCTCTCTTATTCTTTCTCTCCCTCCCTTCCCTCACTCTCCCTCTCTTCCTCCTTCTCATTCTTTCTCTCCTTCCCTTCTCTTTCCTTCCCCTTTCTCCTCCTCCTTCTCTCTCTCTTTCTGTCTCTCTCTCTTCCACCTCTGTCTCTGTCTCTTCCTCTCTCTCAATCTTTTCCTTTTTTCATCTCTCCCATTCTTTCTCCCCCTCCCTTCCTTCCTATATACCTAAGCATCCCCAAAGAGCTTGGAGACCTCAGAAAGCAAGAGCATCTGTGATTTCATCCAAGTAGGAGACTCCTGGTGGGGAACTGCTTCCCCCAATGCACAGTGGTGCTTGCTTCGTGATCTAGAGTCTCAGAGAAATCAATTAACCTGCCCAGAGTCCCAGAGCCAACATGAATCAGAGGGAGGACTTGAACCCAGGTCTTCTTGACTCCCTCTGCACACTACTACCACAGTGCCTCTGGAGGGGGTTTCAGCCAGGGTTCGAAGGCAGGTGGCCCACCCACCAAACAATACCTGAAGTTTAGGCTGCTGAAAGAGGATTGTAATTATCCCCATTTTACAGACAGGAAAACCAAGGCCTGGCTAGAATGATAGAGCAGAAAGAACACAGAAATAGGAGATCTTTATCTGAAGATCACAAATTTAGAGCTGGGCAGAACCTCAGAGGCCACGGAACCCAGTCCTTTCATTTTATGGAAGAAGAAACTGAGATACAGAGAGATTATAAGATCACAGCTTTAGAGTCTGCTTTAGTGGCCACCAGCCTCAAGGCCCTCATCTTACTAAGGTCCAGATGGGTCAAGAGGACTTTGTCTAAGGTCACTGAGGACACTGGAGGCAGAGCTGGGGTACTGGTAGCACCGTCGATAGAGTGCCAGGTTTACAGTCAGAAGACCCGAGTTCAAATGTGACCTCAGACCCTTACTAGCCATGTGACCTTGGGCAAGTCATTTAACCTGTTTGCCTCAGTTTCCTCATCTGTAAAATAGGGAAAATAATAGCAGCTCCCACCTCCCAGGGTTGTTGTGAGGATCGAATGACATATTTGTAAAGTGTTCAGCATAGTGCCTGGCACACAGTAGGTGCTCTATAAATGTTAGTTATTATTATCACTATCATCATCGTGTCCTTGTACTCCAAACCTGAAGTTTGCTGCACTGAACCGAAGTGATGTGACTTCTCTGATCAATCCTCCTCAGTCTCCTTTGCTGGGTCCTCATCCAGATCACGCCCTCCAGCCAGGGCTAGAGCCCTTCAGGGCTCTTCTCCCTCCATATGACTTCACTGGGTGATCTCATCAGCTCCCATGGATTTAATTACCATGTCTTCGCTCATGATTCTCAAATCTACTTATTCAGCCCTCCTTCCTCTCCTGACCTCCAGGCTTGCATCTCCAGTTCTTTTAGACACCTCAAAATAAACATCCAATAGACATTTCAAACTCAACATGTCCAGAACAGAACTCATGATCTGTCCCCCTAAACTCTCCCATCTTTCTAAATTCCCCTTTTCTGTTGAGGGCGTCATTATCATTCCTGTTACCCAGGCCTGCGGTGTGGGTGGCAGCCTCGACCTCTCTCACCTCCATGTCCAAGCTGGTGCCAAGGCCTGTTGATTTGACTTCCGTAACATCTCCTGACTGCCCCGCCCGGGCTCTCCTCTGACACTGCTGATCCCTGGTGCAGATGCTCTTCCCCTCCCACTTGGACCAGTGTCGTAGCTGCTGGGGGATCTGCCTGCCTCAGGCCTCTCCCCACTCCCATCCAACCTTCAAAGTGGCCTTTCTAAAGGGCAGGTGCCATCATGTCACACTCCTTCCCCCAATTAACAACCTCCAGTGGCTCCTATGAGCTCCAGGATCAAATATAAAATCCTCTGGCATTCAAAGCCCTCCGTAGCCTGCCTCCTCCCAGCTTTTCAGTCTTCTTCCACCTTACCCCGCAGCATGTACTCTTTGATCCAGTGACACCAGCCTCCTGGCTGCTCCATCTCCTGGCTCTAGCATTTTCTCTGGCTTTCCCTCGTGCCTAGAACACCCTCCCTCCTCTGCTGTGCCCACTGACCTCCCTGGCTTCCTTCCAGTCCCAACTAAAATCCCACCTCCTACAGGAAGCCTTCTCAATCCCTCTTAATTCCAGTGCCTTCCTTCTGTTAATGATTTTCTATTTGTCTTGTATATGGCTTATTAGTACAAATTTATTTGCATGTTGTTTCCCCCATTAGATTATAAGCTCCTTGAGGGCAGGAAGTGACTTTGGCCTCTTTTTGTATCCCCAGAGCTCAGCACAGTGCCCTGCACATAGTAGGTGCTTAGCAAATGCTTGACTGACTGACTGGTTCAGGGGAGCCTATCTGTGCATGAATCCTCCCCAGATGGCCCATTCTCTTTTGAAAACCAAGCCTCTTGAAAGTGCTCTGGCTCTGGGATAAAATCTCTTCGCATCCTATGATATAATATAATATAATATAATATAGTATAATATAGTATAATATAGTATAATATAATATAATATAGTATAATATAATATAATATAATATAATATAATATAATATAATATAATAATATAATATAATATAATATAATAATATAATTAATATAATACGTAATGTAATGTAATATAACGTAATGTAACATAATATAATGTGATGTGATGTAATATATGATATGATAACGATATATGATATATATGATATGATATGATACGATACAACATTATTATGATATGTGATATGATATGATATATAATAATCCTCTCTGCCCTGGGGCAGAGAACAAGCTAAAAAGATGCAGTGTTGTGTGGTGAAAGAGTTGGTGCTGGAGTTGCAGGACTTGGATTCGAATCCTGGCTCTGACCTCCCTTCTAGACTCAGCTCCAATGCAACCTTGAATCAAGCCAGCAAGCAACATTTATTAAGCACCTACTATGTGTCAGGCACTGTTCTAAGCTTAGGAGATACAGAAAAGAGGTAAAAGACAGTCTCTGTCCTCAAGGAGCTCACAGTTTAAGGACAGACCCTGCCAGGTCCCTCCTGCTGCCAATGCTTTTCCACTCTAAGCTTTGTTATTGCTGCTTTTCGGTTGTTTTTAAAGTCGAGTCCAACTCTCAGTGACCTCACTTTGGGTTTTCTTGGCAGAGACACTGGAGTGGTTTGCCATTTCCTTCTCCAGCTCATTTTACAGATGAGGAAACTGAGGCAGACAGGGTGAAGTGACCTGCCCAAGGTCACACAGCCAGTTAGTGTCTGAGGCTGGATTTGGATTCAGGAAGACGAGTGTTCGTGACTTCAAGTCCATTCTATCCACTGCACCACCTTACCTCCCATCTATTCAGTACCTATCTTTTTTTTTTTTTAGATGACTGGGGTTAAGTGACTTGCCCAGGGTCACACAGCTACTAAGTGTCAAGTGTTTGGTCTGAGGCCGGATCTGAGCTCAGGTCCTCCTGACTTCAGGTATGGTATTCTATCCACTGCACCACATAGCTGCCCCTTCAGTGTCTATCTTTAAGAAGCACCATGATAGGCCAATGGATTTAGAGTCAGGAAGACCTGGGTTCAAACCCTGCCTCAGATACTTACTAATAGGAGCTGTGTGACTCTGGGCAAGTCACTTAGCCTCTCTCTGCCTCAGTTTCTTTATCTGTAAAATGAAAGGTTAGACTTCATAGCTTCCAAAGACCCTTCCGGCTCTGTCTAGAAGTCCATGATCTCGTACATTCCAATTTATTTACACGTTGCCTCTCCCATTAGAATGTAAGCTTCTTGAGGGCAGGGATGCTTTCTTCCTCTTTCTTTCCTTTTCTTTCTCTCTTTGTTGTCTTTTTACTTCTACTACAAAAGGTACACAGTAAACACTTCATAAATGCTTGTTTGTTGAATAATGATTGACCCAGAGTTAAGTCAGAAGGCCCAGTTTACTACTTACTACCTAGATGACTGTGGCCAAGTCACCTCACCTCTGTAGGCCTCAGTTTCCCCTCCTGTAAAATGAGGGTCCCGGAACATTCATAATCTTTTTGGTGTCCTGGTTCCCTCTGGCAGTCTGATGAAGCCTGTGGATTTCTTCTCAGAATAATATTTTTAAATAATGGAAGGACAGACTAAATTTCAGTTAGACTTTAGTAAAAATAAAGATGTATTTTTTTGCTTCCAAGTTCACAGACTCCCCAAAATCAAACTATAGACCCCAGGTTAAGAATTCCTGGGCTGGATGGTCTTCAAGGTTCCTTCAAGTCCTAAGGAATTCTATGACCCCAACTTTGTGGCCCTAGGGAGGAAACCCCTTCACATCTTCCCCCAACTTCAGTTTCCTTCTCTGCAAAATGGAGATCTAAACCCTTGCACTCCTCCCCCCTCAGGCTTGTGCCAAGAGAAAAACTCTATAGAAATCAGAGTTCTTTTTCAAGGCTTCAATCCTTTGGATCTGTTTCTGGGGCTGGGTTTTGCCAGAGCAGGCTGGCAGATGGTCCCCAGGGCTGAGTTCGAGGCTCCTTGTACCCATGGGGATAGCAAGGCAGAGATGAGAAATCAGCCTACTACAAACAGCCTATCACGTGGAGGCAAAAGCTATCTCTCATCATCCTCATTGGCTTGGGTCCTGTTTATTTAAAACTTACCATCAAAAATTAACAGGGTGAACCCACGTGCTCCAGCAACAGCCCCTGGTACATGGTGTGGTTGAGACAAACAGATCTCTGTGTCCCTGGGACTTGGGGACAGGGTAATTATAAGGCGTTGACGGTTAAGCTCTAAATGGCTTGGGATGTGATTCTCTCTGAAGAGGCTAAGGCCGCCTCTTCCCTGCTGTCCCATTCCAAGGCAGGGCTAGAATCACCCCATGTACCCCTCCTGCCAGCATGGCATTCCTGGCAGCTTCTCTATCTCAGCTGGTGCAGCCTGGCCAGGGGGATCTCCAAGCACCCAGAGAGGCAGCTTGAAAAAATGATGAAAGCAGATATAGACAGAATGAATGGACAAAGGAAACAAAGGGCAGGGAGTACTAATGGAAAGAGCATTGGACGTAGGGTCGGAGGACCTGGATGCATAGAATAGAGCTGGAAGGGGCTGCAGGGGTCATCTAGTCCATCTGACCCCCTCATTTTACACATGAAGAGACTGAGGCCCAGACAGTTTACGTGACTTGCCTGAGGCCCCACAGGCATTACATGGGATTTGAGGTCTCTGACTTCAAACTCAGGGTGTCTTCCACTGCCCTGAGTGCCCACTCCAGCTATATGTGACTGGAGGTAATCACTCTGTAAGCCTTAGTTTTCTCACTAATGAGACAGGGGAGTTAGGCAGAGCCTGAGGGTCCCAGTAGGGATCTTAGAGGCATACAATATGCAATGGAATAGGGGCAGAAAGGGAGGAGATGCTGACCACAGCAACACAGAGGGCCAGCTCTAAGACAAATGTGTGTTATCCAACCTCAACTGGGCTCTAACTGCATCAAGGCAATTCTTGACTCCTTCCTAATTCTCCATCCCCACAGAGGCTTTTCTAGACCTTCTCTTCTAGGGGCAGCTAGGTGGCACAGTGGATAGAGTACTGGCCCTGAAGTCAGGAGGACCTGAGTTCGAATCCGACCTCAGACACTTACTAGCTGTGTGACCCTGGGCAAGTCACTTAACCCCAATTGCCAAAAAAAAGAAAAAAATATAGACCTTCTCTTCTCTCCTCCCCCTCCCTCCCTCCCTCTCTCTTCTCCTCCCCTCTCTTCCTCCTTACCCCTCTCTCTTCCCCCTTTCCTTGTTTCTTCCCTGCTGCTTACACATGTGCCCAAGTTTCTCCCATCCTTAAAACAACCCCCAAACCTGACCCTGCTGCCCCTATATTTCTCTTTCCATTCAGAACCAAACTCATTTGGTACTCACCCCATCTTCTCATCCTCTTCCTGACCTTCACAATCTGGTTTTGACCTCATCACTCCACCAAAACTGCTCCCTACAAAGTTACTAATACTCTCTCACATGCCACATCTTTTGATCTTTTCTCAATCCTCCTAAGCTTTGACCTCTCTGTGGCACTTAACACTCTTGACCATTCTCTCCTCTAGAATCACCTCTTCTCTCTGAGTTTCAATGAGACTCTGCTTTGGTTCTTCATCTTCCTGGCTGACTTGTCATCCAAGCCCTCCCTGTGGCATCACTGCCTGGGCCCTCTTCTGCCCAAACTCATTGGTGACCCCATCAACTCTCATGGACTTAATTATCATCTCTATGTAGATGACTCCCAGATTTCTATATCCAGACCGTTTTCCCCCTGAACTTCAGTCTCGTATCATTAATTGCCTATTGGGCCTTTCAAGCTGGATGTCACAAAGACATCTCATATTCAACAAGTCCTAAATAGAACTAATTACCCCTCCCCTTGAACTCACCCCTCTTCTGAACTTCTCTGTTACCGTCAAGGGCACCATCATGCTCCTGGTCCCTGGTCCCCCAGGCTCACCTTGGCATCATCCTTACTCTCTCTCACCCAAAATATCCTATCAGCCAAATCTTCCATTTGAACCTCTGTGTATGCCCCTCGCTTACATATTTCTCCCTCACTTCACTTCAGCCACCATTTTAGTTCCAGGACTTTATTATTATTCACCTAGATTAATGCAACAGTTTCCTAATTCATCTTCCTGCTTCAAATCTCTACATTCCCCAATCCTAGGGCACCTGGGTGGGGCCACAGTGCACAGAACACTGGTCTTGGAGTCAAGAAGACTCATCTTTCTGAGTTCAATGCCAGCCTCAGACACTAGCTGTATGACCCTGGGCAAGTTACTTTACCCCTTTTGCCCCAGTTTCCTCATCCGTAAAATGAGCTGGAGAAGGATATGGCAAACCACCCCAGTATTCCTGCCAAGGAAATCCCAAATGGGGTCACAAAGACTCAGGTGCAACTCAGATCCATCCTCAGTCAGCTGCTAAAATGATTTTCTTGAACCACTGACCATGTCAGCCCTCTCCCAATGGACTCCAGTGGTCCTTGCTACCACTATCATAAATATAAACTCCTCTGTTTGGCCTTTAAAACTCTACTTTTCAGGGGGGCGGAGCCAAGATGGCAGAGTGAAAGCAGTGACTTGCTTGAGCTCTCCCCCAAACCCCTCCAAATACTCATAAAACATGGCTCTAAACAAATTCTGAAGCAGCAGAACCCACAAAAAGACAGAGTGAAACAAATTTCTAGCCCAAGACAACCTGGATAATTGATCAGAAAGGTGTATCACACCGGGCTGGGAGCACAGCGCAGCACAGCGTGGGCACGCAGGCCGCAGCAAACCTGGAGCAGGCCTCAGAGGACTGAATTGTGGGCAGCTGTGGAGACTTCTAGACTTCTCAATCCACAAATGCCAAAGACAACTTAGAAGGTCAGTGGGAAAAGTCTGTTTCTGTGGTGGTCAGAGAGGAAGGCGGGGTTTCAGCTCCATTCCCCAAGAGCCTGGCCCTGGCGGGGGGCAGCTGCTTCCCTAGCTTTCAGCCCACAGACTGAGGGGGAATCCAGTGGCTGATCAGAGAGGGACTGCAGGGATCTCTTTGCCAGTGCTGAGGCAGGAATCTCTTGCTTTGCCCGTGTGGATCTGGGTCACAGTTCTGGGCGGCAGTGCTGGGGTGAGGAGGAGCACTGGCGTGGTGGAGCTTGTAGTGGCTGTGGAGAGGAACCCCTCCTCACAGTTACAGGACAGAAAGGAATACTTGTGGTCACAGGCCAGGAAAGGAGTAAACACCTCGCCCCTTATCATACCACCTTGGAAGAACTGAAAATTTACAGGTCCCTACAAGTATCTCTGAAAACAGCTACACAAACCCCTGAAGCTTGGGACAGTACACTCTCCACATTGGAAGCAGACTCTTACCTTAACAAAGAGTTTAAAACTCAAGTAATTGGCTGGGATCATGAGCAAGCAGCGCAAAAAGAGTCAGACTATATTATCTTACTTTGGTGAAAAAGAAGATCAAAATATACAACCAGAAGAAGACAAAAAGTCAAAGCTCCTACATCCAAAGCCTCCAAGAAAAATATGAATCAGTCCCAGGCCTTGGAAGAGCTCAAAAGGGATTTTGAGAAGCAAGTAAGGGAAGTAGAGGAAAAACTGGGAAGAGAAATGAGAGTGATGCAAGAAAATCATGAAAAACAAGTCAACAGCTTGCTAAAGGAGACCCAAAAAATACTGAAGAAAATAACACCTTAAAAAAATAGCCTAACCCAAATGGCAAAAGAGGTCCAAAAAGCCAATGAGGAGAAAAATGCCCTAAAAAGAAAAATTGGCCAAATGGAAAAGGAAGTCCAAAAGATTACTGAAGAAAATACTTCCTTAAAAATTAGAATAGAGCAATTGGAAGACAGTGACTTTATGAGAAATCAAGACACTGTAAAACAAATCCAAAAGAATGAAAAATTAGAAAACAATGTGAAATATCTCATTGGAAAAACAACTGACCTGGAAAATAGATCCAGGAGAGAGAATTTAAAAATTATTGGACTATCTGAAAGCCATGATCAAAAAAAGAGCCTAGACATCATCTTTCAAGAAATTATCAAGGAAAACTGCCCTGATATTAGAACCAGAGGGCAAAATAGAAATTGAAAGAATCCACAGATCTCCTCCTGAAAGAGATCCCCAAAGGAAAACTCCTAGGAATATTGTAGCCAAATTCCAGAGTTCCCAGGTCAAGGAGAAAATATTACAAGCTGCCAGAAGGAAACAATTCAAGTACTGTGGAAACACAATCAGGATAACACAAGATTTAGCAGCTTCTACATTAAAGGACCGCAGGGCATGGAATATAATATTCCAGAGGGCAAAGGAGATAGGATTACAACCAAGAATCACCTACCCAGCAAAACTGAGTATAATCCTTCAGGGGAAAAAATGGTCATTCAGTGAAATAGAGGACTTTCAAGCATTCCTGATGAAAAGACCAGAGCTAAACAGAAAATTTGACTTTCAAATACAGGACTCCAGTGGAACATGAAGAGGTAAACAGGAAAGAGAAATCATAAGAGACTTATTAAGATTGAACTGTTTACATTCCTGCATGGAAAGATGATATTTGTAACTCATGAGAACTTTGTCAGTATTAGGGTAGTTGAAGGAAAAAAATTGTATGTATGTATAGATAGATAGATAGAGGGCACAGGGTGAGTTGAAGATTAAGGGGTCATATCTGGAGAATAAAATTAAGGGATGAGAGAGGATGATACTCGAGAGAAGAAAGGGAGAGGTAGAATGGGGTAAATTATCTCACAAAAAAAAAACAAAAAGAAAAGTCTTACAGTGGAGGGGAAACAGGGGAAGGTGAGAGGGAATGAGGGAATCTTATTCTCATAGGATTTGGCTTAAGGAGGGAATAACATACACATTCAATTGGGTATGGAAATCTGTCTTACCCTACAGGAAAATAGGGGGAGAAGGGGACAAGAGAGCAGGGGGGTGATAGAGAGGAGGGCAGATTGGGAAAGGGGTAATCAGAAGTAAATACTTCTGAGGAGGGACAGGGTCAAAAGAAAGAATAGAATAAATGGGAGGGCAGGATAGGATTAAGGGAAATAGAGTTAGTTTTTCACAACATGTCTACTAAGGAAGTGTTTTGCATAACTGCACATGTACAACCTATATTGAGTTGCTTGCCTTTTCAGTGAGGGTGGGTGGGGAGGGAGGAAGGGAGAAAATTTGGAACTCAAAGTTTTAAAAACACATGTTTTAAAAAAAAATGTTTTCACATGCAACTGGGAAATAAGAAATACAGGAAATGAGGGTACAGAAGTCTATCCTGCTCTACAGGAAAATAGAAGGGGAAGGGGATAAGAGAAGGGAGTGGGGAGAGATAGAAGAGAAGGCAGACCAGGGAAAGGGGTATTCAGAATGCATGCCATCTTGGGGTGGGGGGAGGGGTGAGAAATTTGGAACTCAAAAACTTGTGGAAGTGAATACTTAAAACTAAAAATAAACAAATTTATATTAGAAAGTAAAAAAAAATAAAAATAAAAAATAAATTTTAAAAAACCCTACTTTTCCAACTTTTTTAGAAATTATTTGTCTTTTACTGGCTATCATTTCCAATTATGACAGCAATTACCGGATAGCATTTTCCTTCCCATACTCTGTGGTCCAGTCAAAGTGGCTTTCTTGCTGTACATCCCACATGCCACCCCTTACTCCCGTCCTGATGCCTTTGTATGGTCTATCCCTCATGCCTGGAATTCATTCCCTGCTCCCTTCTTGGCCTATATAATCCCTCTCTTCCTTTAAGGCTCAGCTTGAAGACCATATTCCACCCCCACCATCATCACAGATAGTATTTATATAGCCCTTTAAGGTTGGCCAAACCCCTTTACATAGCTTATCTCATTGATCCCCACGGCAATCCTGTGAGGTACTGGCTACTACCGTTCCCTTTTTACAGATGAGGAAACTGAGGCTGAGGGAAATTAAATGACTTGCCAAGAGTGTCTGAGGCCACATTTGAACTCATGTCTATCCTGAATCCAAGCCCACCATTCTATCCACTAGCTACCACTGTCCTCCCTCCCCAAACTACCTTGTATTTATTCAGTGCGTATTGATGCATTTATATATTGTTTCCCCCAACAGAATGTAAACTCCTTAAGGTCAGGAATGGCTTAATCTTTGCCTTTTCAGTCCTAGTGCCTTTCACATAGCAGGAATTTAATGAACGTTATTAAGTGTAACTAAAAACTAAATTGATCTAACCAACTAAAACTGATTAAACAAATTTGATTAATTTTGATTAATTAAATTAATTAACATGGATTGCCTGATAGGATGAATAGGATGTACTTAACTCACACCTACTAGTGGACAAGAATGACTGGATATCTATACTCTCTAGCCCTTGACTGCTGGGCAGGAGGAGCACCAGCTAAAGAAAGGCCTGGGCCCTCCACCCAGAAGGGAGAAGGGGAAGTGGACATTTAGTAACCACCTTGGGGAATGTGCTCACTTTCCTAATAATTATCTAACTGGAGAAGAGCAATGTAATCACCACTTATCCAACTAATTAATTCCCTTGGTGCCTCACACACTGGCTGCTGTGATATTCCCATAATGTGGATTGGGAAAGTAAGGCAGCGAGATATAACTGAAGAAGGCTGTGTGGAGAATCAGAAAAGGAAGGTTTTGGTCTGTGTGACCTTGTGTAAGTTATTTCATTGTCCACAGGCCTAAGTTTCCTCTTCTGTAAAGATAAAGGGACAGGGCTGATCTGCATGACTCCTAAGATGGACTCTAGTCCTGAGGGGCCATGGAAAAAGTTGGGTATGATGCCAAGCCCTACAGAGAGACATGGTGTCCCAGAATGGATTGTAGAGGCCAGGCTTCTGGCCCTAAATGTGGGACACCAAACCCTTTGATCTCTCAGAGGGGAAGGTGCGTTGGGCTAGCCAATTCTCAAAATGCCCTGAGAAATCCAACACCATCCAGTGTCTGACAAGCTTCCATTTCAGAGGATCTGTAACCTACCATCTCAGAGGGACCACGGGGGGCACGGAGAGGTTAAGACCCAAAGCTGTTCAGCCAGAACTTGCATAAATTATGTCTCTGTAATCACACACACACACACACACACACACACACACACACACACACACACACACACACACACATTATATATATGTACAAATGTCGAGATATATAGATATAGATATAGATATAGATATAGATATAGATAGATATAATAAAATGTAAGCTTCCTGAGGGCAAGGCCATTTCATTTCATCTTTGTATCCCCAGGGCTCATACAGTAGGTCCTTATGAAATGCTTATTGATCGACTGATACATCAGCACATTTGAGCCCATTTTTATGCCTTTTATACATGTTAGCTGACAAGCCTCACTACACCCTGTGATCCAGGTGCTGTTACCACCCCATTTTACAGCTGAGGAAACTGAGCTCCAAAGACGTGAAATGATATAATATGCTCACACCACAAGTAGCTTCAGAGGCAGCCAGGTAGTGTAGTGGGCAGAGCGCTGGACTTAGAGTCCAGAAGAGCTAAGACTGACTCCTGATTCTGGACACTTACTAATTTTGTGACCCTAGCTGAGTCACTTAACTTTGGCTTCAGTTTCATCATCTGTAAAATGGGAATAATATTGTCTGTCTTTCGTTTGAATGGCGACTGAGTCACTTAACTTTGGCCTCAGTTTCATCATCTGTAAAACGGGAATAATATTGTCTGTCTTTCGTTTGAATGGTGACTGAGTCACTTAACTTTGGCCTCAGTTTCATCATCTGTAAAATGGGAATAATAACGTATGTCTCTAGTTTGGGTGTTGTCTCCCCATTTGATTGTAAGCTCCTTGAGGGCAGAGACCGTCTTAGGCTTTCTTTGTATCCCCAAGTGCTTAGCACAGCGCTTAGAACATTGTAGGCTCTTAATAAATACTTGTTGACTTGACTTTCAAAAATCAAATGCGATAATATTATGTAAAGATTTTCAAAAATTTTAAAATAATATATAAATATTAGTTATAATTATAGTATTATCATATTTGTTATTATTATATTATTATGTTAGTTATTATTATTCTTACTTGTATATCATTATTATTATTACCATTAACTGAGGTGGAATTTGAACCCACGTCTTCCTGACTCTAGGGCCAGCCTTGCTATCCAGGTCCCCTATTTTGTGGTGAAGACTGTTAACAGAAAGTTAACACAAGAGAGGGGAAGGGGCTTTCTCCACTGTCACCTAGCTCTCAAAGTCACAAGATGGTAACAGGCACAAAACTGGACCTGGAAAGAGCCCCAGAGGTGTCTCTCTCATTTTGCACCCAAGTAAACTGAGTCTCAGAGACCAAGAGAAGATGACTTGCCCAAAGCAGGAAGTAAGCACCAGAAGGAGAATCTGAACCCAGATTCCCTGAGTCCATGCCAGAGTTCTTTCCCAAATGGGCCTTGAACCTTCCAGATCTAGTCACCATATTTATCAGTATCACCACTCACTGGTGCTTAGTAGCGATCAACATGGAAGATGACGAATGTGCAGAAAGTACTTCTCTAGAATGAGAGATTCTGGCAGCAGACCTCCTCACCTCCCCAGGTGGTGGATCCTGGAAAGGTGCCTGGAGCAAGGCGGGTAAGCGGAGGACGTTGGCTCCGGAGTTCACGGAAAGAGACTGACCATCTGAGCTCCTTCCAGGGTGGATCATCTTTCAACTTGCAAAGCCACTCCAGAGGCCCGAGGAGGCAGGGGCCCAGGAGAGGGGAGCAAGAGTAGAAAGAGCAGCTGTGTTCCTAATTTCCCCAGAAGGAGTCCTGGCTGCCACTCCTCTGTGCTGAATTTTCGCCATTAAAAACAAACAATATCATTTGGTTCAATATAAAATGAAGTACAGTAAATTAAACCGTGGGAGCCATGTGGTGGGGAGAGCCCTCCATTGTCGGGCGTGTATCGAAGGCAGTTTTTCATTTTCACTGGGGGAGGAACAACAGCTTGGGGGGTGTGGAATTCTGGGAAAATAAATAAGGAGAGAGTCCAAGGAGGGGAGGCTGGGATCCGGGAAGTCCCGGGTGCCTTCCCCATCCCCATCCCTGTCCCTGTGGCCCCCGCCTCCTCCACTCCCCTCGCTCTCACCGTATGGGTTCCGATGGTCTCCCGGGGAACAGATTACAGAAAAAAACAAAACAAAGAAAAAAATAGAGATGGCTGAGCTCTGGGGACAGCGGACAGAGATGGCTTGGCCCTAGAGAGCCAGGGACCAGGGACGCTAGGGGAGGAGAATTTAGAAACCAGGGAATCTGAAAACTCCAAGGATCCATGAGGAGAACTGAGTTTTCTCCTCAACAGCTCCAATAGAGCTATACCTGTGAGCGCTCACTGGGCCTTCGTATGGCTGAACAGATCTTGGGTTAATGAGTTGGAAGAGGTGCTAGGTCAGACAGCCCTTGGATGTCAGAGCTGGGAGGGGCATTAGAACAGGGAATGTCAGAGCTGGGAGGGCCTTAGAACAGGGAATGTCAGAGCTGGAGGGGCCTTAGAACAGGGAATGTCAGAGCTGGGAGGCCTTAGAACAAGGAATGTCAGGGCTGGGAGGGGCCTTAGAACTAGGAATGTCAGGGCTGGGAGGGGCCTTAGAACAGGGAATGTCAGAGATAAGAGGGGCCTTAGAACAAAGAATGTAGGAACCCAAAGGAACCCTAGAACACAGAATGCCCAAGCTTGGAGGGCCTTTGGAGAGCATATAACCTAATCCATTTATTTTGCAGATAGGCAAACAAAGGCTCAGAGAATGAAAGTAATTTGTGCAAGTTCACGCCACAATTCAGGTGACTGAAGCAGGACTGGCTGATGCTTCCTTCTCAATGGTGAAGAAGACTGACCATCTCTAGATTTCCATGGCCATCTTGGCTAGCTGCCATTCAGTGCTAAAGGACTCTTGCCCATTCTCAGCTGGAGACACAGTAGGGTGGCATGGGGGTTAGTGATCTCACAGAGGAGCTCGGGAAGTAGGGGAAGATGACACTGGGGAGCAGAAATGAGTAGAAGAACAGAGAAAATGAAGAGATTCCCCAGAGTCTCCAGACAAGGTGGCAGACCTAGTCTCTCACATCAGGGGATCGTGGGGCCGTCAACCAGACCCAAATGCCAAAAGCACTTTAAATTAAAAAAATAATAATAAATTTGCTGAACTATCAGCAGACAGAGAAAGGTACCAAGGATGAAGCATCTGCGCTGTGAGCCATTACAGGCCCTTGACAGATGTGATTCTACCAACCTCCCACCGAAGCGGCAAATAAAGACCTAGCCCCTTTTCTTCTCCCCAGACAAGGATTAATGAGCACAGGGACAGCACTCAGACAAGCAAGGAAAGGCTGTGAACTTTTTCGAAGGCCGCAATTTATCTTGGGAAGACTATTCACATCACTTTTACAGGCTGGATCCTACTATGACCTAGCACATTAATCTCGCAGAATAAAATAATAATAATAATAAAGAGGAGTTGGACAGTTGCCAGGGTTACATTAATAACTGTCGTGAACACCTCCGCTGGCCACAAGGGAACGGAGAGCTCCATCCCTACCCTTCCACCCCCAGGCCATCCAGCCTTGGCCAATCACCAGCTAGGCCCTGTTGGAAGAGGAAGTGACCTCGCTCTTGTTAAGACTCAGAAAAATGTTATGTGAACTTGTAGACTGTTAGACGCAGATGGGAACCATTGAGATCATCTGATCTGACTTTCTCATCATATTTTATTTTAACGTTTTTATTCATTTAAAATCACTTACTTCCTCTCTAATAAAAACCTTCTTTGCATCAAAGTATAGTTAGGCCGGACAAATATAACGGCCACCTCTGATAGTGTATGTCTCATGTCACACCTGTAGCCCACCACCTTTTTACAGAATCCCTTCATTTTATAGGCAAAGGAAACTGAAACCTAGAGAGGAAAAATGATTTGTTGATAATTACAGAGAGACAGGAAGCAAGCGGAGTGTTGGATTTGAAGTCAGATAACCCGACTTCAAATCTGGGCTCAGCTATTTGCTGCCTCTTTGACCTTGAACAACTTACTCATATCTCAGTTTCCTCATCTGTAATCTGAGGGAGTTGGCCTTGATGATCTTGATGGACCCTTTCAGCTCCTCAGTCTATCATATGAAGTCTAGCCCCAATTCAATAATAATTCATCAAGGGCCTGTTATGTACAAGACATGATTCTGGAGGCTGATTATTCAGAGATGAAATAAGACACAGGAGAGACATGGTACGGTGCAGAAAGAAGGGACTGAATTAGATGGCTCTGGAGCTCTGATCCTATGGACGACCTTGGACATCACTTCACTTACCTGGCCTCAGTTTCCTCAAATGTAAAATGAGGAAGTTAGACTAGAGGACCCCAACAATTTCTTCCAGCTCCAAATCTAGATTCTATGATCTCCCCTGAGCCTCAGCTTCCTCATCTGTACAATAAGGGGACTAGACTAGATGGCCTCTGGGGTCCCTTAATTAATTTAATTAATTACTTTAGTTTCCTGGGCCTCAGTTTCCTTATCTGTACAATCGGTGTAGAGTAGATGACTCTGAGGTCCTTTAGTTAATTTAATTAATCACTTTAGTTTCCTGGGCCTCAGTTTCCTCATCTGTACAATCAGCCCAGACTAGCTGACCTCTGGGGTAGCCTCCCATTCTGGACCCAGACTTCTCTGAGCAGGCAGGGATGAGGAGGGAGCTGGCTCCTGGCATAGGCCTAAGGATTCACAGAGGTTGCATGAGGGCAGGATGAGAAGGGGGAGCAGCTAGTCAGCTGGTCCAGAAGGCTGCCTCCTCCCACGGGTGTAGGGGGTTTCACACCCCGGAGCAGCCAGTGCAAAAGTGGCATGGAAATCTTCTGTTTCCTGAGAACGATGCGTCTTCCCTGGCCACGTGGTCCCGCTTCCACAGACAGTGCAGCAGAAGTCTGAACGCCCACCTCTGAAGCTGGGGCTTGGCTGGACTCCCCAGCACCCAGCGGCCTGGAGTGGCTACTCGGCTCCTGCGCTTCTTTCCCATCTGTTCCGAGCCTTGACTAAATTGGGGTCAGGAAGTTCTCGGGCTGAACTCTGGGTCTAGCCACAACCGACAAACAGTCCATGATTATTTACGAAGCACCCACTATGGGCCTGGCCCATAGTGGGTCATTGGCAGATGTCAGCTAGAAAACCTGCTATATTCGCATCTCTTCGTGAAGCCAATGCCTACTTCAATGCCAGAGCAAAATATTTCAATATCTCTTTCTTCAGGGAAAGCCCACCCACATTGTCTATAGCTTCAGACTATTGACAAGATCCCAGCAGAATAATGAGAGCTCAGGTAAACCGATGCTCTATGCCAGGGGGCTGGGCAATTGTCTTGGACAGAGTTAGGTGAGGCCTGGGATCTGTCTTCATCTTCATCATCATCATCATCATCACCATCAAAGCTAATATTTATACATAGCTTACAATGTGCCAGGCCCTGCACTGTCCCAGGGCTCCCCTAGGGCCCAGGGAGATGGGCTAGCTGAAAGGAGACAGGATGTTCCAAAAGCCACCAAGCACCTGGGACCCAGGCACCCGGCAGGCACCAGTCCATCCTGACCTGAGCAGCTGGTGACTGCAAGCTGCTGCTCGTCATGGAAGACAGCTCCCAGGAAGCCACCAGCATAGCCCTTGGGTGGTGGGAGCTGCTGTGTCCCTGGGCTGGAGTCACACCTTACCAGCTGCTCTCGAAGCAGTCTGGCCTCAAGCCGCCAGGCTCCAGAACACAGCCAAGGGAGGAGGATTTTTTATAACCGTGGTGGTTATTTATGCTCAGAAATAATTATGACTATTGTTTTCATTATTGGATGAGAGGCAGAGGAGAGAGAGTGCTGCCTCTGATTCATCCTGGCTATGTGGCCCTAACCTCTCAGACTCTAAATTGTAGAGAAGATGCCAACCTGCGTTGATAGAAGGGTCTCCTCACCTGGGAATTCCCTGTACCAAAGAAATCACAGGTGGATCCCTTATCCTTCATCACCATCATCGTCACCACCATCATCATCATCACCACCATCATTATCGTCATCATCGTCACCACCATCATCATCATCATCATCATCATTGTCACCATCATCATCGTCATCGTCATCATCACCATCATCACCATCACCATCATCATCATCAACACCATCGTCATCATCATCACCATCACCATCATCATCACCATCATCATCATCTTATTTTTTTCTTTACTTTTTAGGTGGTGCAGTAGATAGAGTGCTAGACCTGGAGTCAGAGAGACCTGAGCTCCAATCCAGCTTCACTTACTAGCTGTGTGACCCTGGCCAACTCACTTGACCTCTGTTTGCCTCCGTTTCTTCATCTGTAAAATGGGCATCATATAGCACCTACCTGTCAGGGTCATTGTGAGATCAAATGAAAAATTATTTATAATGGACTTACCACAGTGCCTGCCACTTAGTAAGCTATATAAATGCAGTTATTATTATTGATATTAATTTAATATTTTAAAGAAGAATTATAGTTCTTATTATGTTATTTATTATTGTTGCTATTGTTCTTGTTGCTGAAATTCAAATCTAACAGGCCTGTGGATAAGTCACTCTCCTCCTATTATGCCTTAATGTTGAATGTTTTATAGACTATTTCATAGGAGGAGAAAATACTGCTTTTTGCAGCAGAACAAAAGTATTGGGATATAGGCTCCCCTTCTGTGGGCTCCCTGGGACAAGTCCGGAAGCAGGGTATGGAGGACTCTGCATTTAATCCAGTCCTCACAGAGTTCTCATTTCTTCTTTTTCTACTTATTAACAAAAATGATCATTATTATTACAGTTATCATAGTAAATTGTTTCTTTGGGTGTTATAAACCCCTCACATTTCTCCATTTCATTATGGCTTACCAAGTACTTTCCTTACAACTGCCCTTTGAAGTTGGTCTTGCAATGATCAATTACAATCACTCCCATTTTACAGATGGGGAAACTGAGAGGGGAAAGGTGCCCCTCTCTGGTGGTAGGAGGGAGGCAGCGAGGCAGGTTACATCAGGCAAGGTATCCCAAGAAATGTCATCCTGGATACTTGACTCTGTGTCCCTGAATCTGCTTCTCTCTTATTCTGTGACTCTGACTCTGCTAGAATTCAGGGCACTCTCTAAAGATCTTTGGGCTAGAAGAGGGTATCTGGTTCAACCCCCTCATTCTAAGCAAAGGAAACTGAGTCCCCCTGAGGAAAAGTCACATAGCTTCAGGGGCAATTGGGTGACAGAAAGATTTAGAGCACTGGGTCTGGAGACAGGAAGATCTGAGTTCAAATCTGGCCTCAGACACATCCTAGCTGGGTGACCTTGAATAAGTCATTTAAGTTCTGTTTGCCTCAGTTTCTTCCATTGTAAAATGGGGATAATAACAGCATCTGCCTCCTAGAGTTGTTGTGAGGATCAAATGAGGTAGTGCAATGCCTGGCCCATAGCAGGTGCTATATAAAGCTAGCTCTGACATCCTCTCCCAGCTCTGCCATTCCCTGTTCTAAGGCCCCTCCCAGCTCTGACATTCCTTGTTCTAAGGCCCCTCCCAGCTCTGACATTCCCTGTTCTAAGGCCCCTCCATGCTCTGACATTCCCTGTTCTAAGGCCCCTCCCTGCTCTGACCTTCCCTGTTCTAAGGCCCCTCCCAGCTCTGCCATTCCTTGTTCTAAGGGCCCTCTTTGCTCTGACATTCCCTGTTCTAAGGCCCCTCCCAGCCCTGACGTTCCCTGTTCTAAAGTCCTTCTCAAGTCTGACATTCCATGATTCCACGACAGTAGACAGTTTAAGGACATTAGGTTGGAAGAGTAAGGGGCTTTATGTGCCAATATGCCATAGCATTTGCACTCCACACAGGGACAGTGGTTAGACCCCACCACTAGATCCTCCATCTTCCTCTTCTTCCAGTTGTTAGATCCCTCACCCCAAGGCCCAAAGCTGTCACCCTGAAATGCCTCACTTTAGGGTGACTGGGCCTGACCATGGAAGCAGCTCCTTACCTTGGACTTGACAGCCAGGATGATCTTGGGCAGGGCCACTACGAGACACTTGAGTGCGATGGTGACGTATTTCAGCATGAAGTCAGCGATTCCCACGATCCACAGCAGGTCAAAGAAATCCAGGCTGTCCAGGTTGGGTTTCAGGAAGATGAGGCTGGTAGGGAGGACGCAGAGAGTCAGGTTCCCTTAGTCTATGCATCAGCCCAGAGCTGAAGATCAAATTCCCTGGGCCAAGGCAACTAGACTGGGCAGGTGATGGCTCCCCCCACATTCTGCCCAGGTTGGGCCACATCTGGAGAGTGCTGTGTTTGGGTCTGCGAGGAGATGGCGAATTGGAGAACATGCAAGAGACTGCAACCAGCCAGGGAAAGGGGCTGAGCCCTTCTCATATGAGGATTGGTAGAAGCAACCTGGAGTTGGGAAGACCCAGGGGTCTTCAGGTCTCAAAAGGATTGTTACATGAAAGGATAATTAGGTTTGTTCTCTCTGACCCCTGTTATCAAAGGGCATCCCTCTCCTGTTTCTAGCTGGTGTCCGGAATGAGTGAAAGGATGCGTCTATATTCTTCACTAATAAGTCTTTCTCTCTCTGCCCCTGTCTCAAGTGCCTAGAGTTTGACTCAGTCCTGTTTATAAAGGGCCCTGACTCTTCTAAGCCCCAGTGTGTGTGTGTGTGTGTGTGTAATACAAATAAGGGACAGTGAATGGTGCTAGCTGGAAATGTGTCTGAAATTCCAGGAAAACTCTAACTCCCCAGCCCCCACCCCAACCCTCTGCTCCAGTTCTCAAGCAGGGCTTGGGCAACAGGACAAAATTCACTGGACAAGTACCATAGATTCAGAACCAACCGAACCCTTCCCAGGTTGAAGAAGAGAGGAAAAAATATTGCTTATGCCTACAACTCAGTTTTCAAACCAAAGGGGCTGCATTTCAAGGGCTACCTCAACCAAACAGACAACTCCAGGTCACAATAATTGTTCCCTTCTCCAAATTCCTATATATGGCTTATACTCATCAATTTGAGTGTTCCTTCTAATGGTGCAGATTAAAACCCATCAATCCCTGCCCATCCTGGTCTATGTCCTCAAGTAACGGTGACTACTGTGCCCACGATGATGATGAGATGATAATGACGGCTTTAATGTTCACAAAGCACTTTACAAATATTATCTCATATTATCCTTGCAACATCCCTGGGAGTCCTCATTTTACAGATGAGGAAATTGAGGCAAAGTTTTAAGTGACTTGCCCAGCTAGTAAGTGTCTGAGGTCAAATCTGAACTCTGGTGTTCCTGACTCCAGGCCCAGTGCTCTATCCATGGTGCTGAAGACCTCTTTCAATTTCTCCTGACATCTTACAGAACTCATATCCACAGAGTATTCACAGCTGGAGGCCAGTAGTCACCCTTACAGGCCAGGAGTCCAAATTATACCTGAGAAAGGGATTGTGCAGCAGATGCCTGAAGACCTCTCGTGAAGGGAAGCCTACTCCCTCCTCTTGGAGAGCTCTCCAGGAAGATTACACAAGAGTGAGCTCCATCTCTTGGTAATTTCCTTCTGTTAATGCTAGTCTTATATTCTGGGGCCGACCAGAAAGAGGTTCATCCCTTCTTCTGCATGAAGCCCTTTCACACAGAGCTGTCATGTCCTCACACTCCCCCAACCCCAAGCGTTTTCTTCTCCAGGTTAAATGCCCCTAATTTCTTCAGCTGATCCTCCTGTGGTATAATTTCAAGATCTTTCTCTTTCCTCTAAGCCCCCCACTGGATGGTCTCCAACTTATCAATGTCACAGATCCATAGCCGGAAGGGACCTCAGAGGCCACCCATTTTATAGATGAGAAAACTGAGGCCCAGGTAGGTTAGATGACTCGGGATTACAGGGTCATAGATCTAGGGCTGGAAGGGAACTCTAGTCCAACCTTATCCATTTTACAGATGAAGAAACTGAGGCACAAGCAAGGTTAAATGACTTTCCCAAGGGTCATTTAGCATCAGAAGTCACAAGCATCAGGGGCAGAATTTGAATCCAGGTCCTGGGACATGCTCCAGAGTCGCTGCTCTTTCCACAGTGACTTACATAATCTACTTCTTGATCATATGTTGCAGTCTAACAACCCCCTGATCATTTACGTCTGCTTATTTTTTTTTTTTGCCTAGTTCCCTGAGGCAGCTCAGTGGTAAGGAGGACAGAGTGCAAGAAATGGAGTCAGGAAGACCTGAGTTCAAATCCAGCCTCATAATATTTCTTAGCTGTGTGATCCTGGGCAAGTCACTTCACCTCTTGTCTGCCTCAGTTTCCTCAACTGCAAAATGGGGATAACAGTATCTACCTCCCACGGTTGTTGTGAAGATCAATAAGATAATATTCATAAAGTGCTTAGCACAGTGCCTGCCACATAGTAGGTACCTGATAAATGCTTGTTTTCTTCCTTCTTTCTTTGCCCAAGGTCCCCTACCAGAGTCTGGCCTTGAACTCTGGTCTTCCTGACTGCTCCATCCACTACAGAAGTTGGTATTCTGTCTTCTTCCCTTATGGGGGAAGCTAAGGGGCGCCATACTGCACAGAGTGCTGGGCCTGAAGTCAGGAGGACTCATCTCCCTGAGTTCAAGTCTGGCCTCAGACATTTACTAGCTGTGTGACCCTGGGCAAGTCACTTCACCCTGCTTGCCTCAGTTTCCTCATCTGTAAAATGAGCTGGAGAAGGAAATGGCCAACCACTCCAGTATTTCTGCCAAGAAAACCCCAGACAGGGTCACAGAGAGTCAGATATAACTGAAATGATTCAACCACAACAAGGTATCTAGAGTATATTTCCTCCTCATCTCTGCCCCTCAGAAATTTGTCCTCCATGAGGCCTCAGTTCAGGTGTTCAGGTGCTTCCTCCTCTATGAAGCCTCCCTTGATTTTTATGGCCTCTGCCCCTCCCAAAGTCTAGTGTTTTCTCCCTCTGTAATATCCCCAAACTCTACTTGATTCCTCTCTCATTAGCGTGAGCAGGGAATATTTCAATCTTTGCACCTGTAACTCCAGAGCCTAAAACAGCTCCCGGCATACAGGAGGCACTTAATAATGCTTGGTGGTTGAACGATATTGTATCCTCCCATGAGAATAGAAGGTGCTAGAGGGCAGGAATTGTTTCATTTTGTTTCTCTATCCCCACCACCTCACACAGTGCCTGGCATACAGTAGGTAATTAATAAATGCCTACTGATCGAATGATTGCCTGGCACAAGGTAGGAACTGAATCATTTACTTCTGCATGCTATTAAACAAGCTTGAAGGCTTCTGCTCTGGCCCCAAGGCCCATGTTCTCTACCCTCCCGTTTAAGCCCAGGGGAGTCAGAGAGTCGTTTGTCCTCACCTGTTGTACAGCTGCTGGGAGCTAAATGTATACAGTACATAAAGGGTATTCCCCACCAGGAAGGCCAAAATCCAGAAGATGACCAGGACTGATCTCTTTTCCTGAAGACAAACAAGAGATAGGAAGGAAGGAAGAAGCATTTAGTAAGCTATGTGCCAGGTTCTGTGCTAAATGCTTTGCAAATATTATCTCACTTGATCTCACAGCTCTGGGAGGTAGGTGCTTTATTATCCCCATTTTACAGTTGAGGAAAATGAGGTAGACAGAGGCTAAGTGACTTGTCCTGAGGTAAGATTTGAACTCAGGTCTTCCTGACTCCTGGCTCAGTGTGATAGGCCTACAAGAGAATCTTCAGTTTAGAAGAAAAAGGGGGAAAAAAAGGCAAGTCTATAGCCAAAGTCTACAGCTTTTTCTTGTATTTATTCTGACTACACTTATATGTGCACACGTTGTCTGCCCTGATAGAACGTGAGCGTCCTGAGGACAGGAATAGTCCCATTTTTGTCTTATCTTGTCTTATGCCCAGCACCTACCACAGGGCCTGTTACTGCTGGCATTTAGATGCTTTTCAGTTGTGTCCAACTCTTTGAACCGTATTTGAGATTTTCTTGGCAAAGATACTGCAGTGGTTTGCCATTTCCTTCTCCAGTTCATTTTACACAGGAGGAAACTGAGGCAAACAGGATTAAGTGACTTGCCCAGGGTCACAGTTAGTAAATGTCTGACGCCAGATTTGAACTCAGGTCTTCCTGACGCCAGGCCTGATACTGTGCACTACGGTGCCACCTAGCAGCCCTACCACAGGGCCTAGCACCTACTAAATTCTGACTAAATGCCTGTAGATCGACTCTCTTCCTTCTCTAAGGACAAACTATTTGGAAAGTATCTTGGTATCATGTAAAGTACATAGATCTTACAGCTGGAAGATGTGGATTCAAATCCTGCCTTTGACACTCAATGCTGGACCTTGACACAGGAAGATCCGAATTCAAATCCTGCCTCAAATTCTAACTAGCTGTATAACTCTAGACAAAGCACTTAACCACTCTCTGCCTCAGTTTCCCCATCTTTAAAAAAGGAGAATAATGGCACACACCTCCCAGGGCTGTTGTGAGGTTCAAATACTTGTAACGAGCTTAGCAAGCCTCAGAGGGCCCAAGAAAGGCTAACTTTTAGTATTAGCACCATTACTCCTGCGACACCTTGGAAGTCATTTGACTTAGCTGTGTTTATTTCCTTATCCATATGCAAACAATATGTCATTTCCTTAGCACAAGGAATTTGCAATGAAAACAAAGGACAGTGTTCATTTAAAAGGGTAATTTATTTAATAAGGAACTAATAAAGATGACAGATCATAACTTGTCTATAACTCTGTATACAGGTCCCCCTTGCTTTCCCTATGGTCACACAACTAATAAATGTCAATGCTGTCATTCGAGCTCTGCTCTTTCTGACAGCAATACTCACATGGCAAGAATTCAGGACACCGTCACCTTCCCGTTAGTTGGCACTCTGACCATTATGATAGGTTGCTTTTATTATTCCTCATTAATAAGATGGACAAAGAACTGAAAATATAGCCAGCAGAGGGGTGATGGAAATGTACATGGTGGGTGTGAACAGAATGCAAGTGAATACATTGCAGACCACTAGGCGGCATGGCGGAGAGAATGATGGAGTTGGACTAAGGAAGACCTGAGTTCAAATTCAGCCCCAAATATCTACTAGTTACGTGACTCTGATTAAGTCACTTAACCTCTGCCTCAGTTTTCTCAACTGTAAAATGGGGATAATGGCACCTCTCTCCTAGGGTTGTTGTCATGATCAAATGATATAATATGGGTAAAGTGCTTTGTAAACCTTAAAGCCCTATATAAATGTTAGTTATTATTATTATATATTATATTATATCCTATCTCTATTTTGTATACATTTGGAATTAACATACTATATTGTATTCTATATTATATTCTATTTTTATTTTGTTATACACCTTGAACTGACCTATGTGTTGTATTATATATATTCTATTCTATACTTATATCCTATCTTTATTTTTATACACTTTGAATTGACATATATTATAGTGTATTATATTCTATTCTAGAGTTTATCTATGTTGTATACACTTGGAATTAACATATATTCTATTGTATTCTATTCTATACTTATATCTTATCTTTATTTCTATCCACTTTGAACTGACATATATTACATTGCATTATAGATATTCTATTTTGTACTTATAACCTATTTTGTATCCACTTTGAATTGACTTATATGTTATATATATTCTATTCTATACTTACATTATATCCTATCTTTATTTTCTATACATTTTAAATTGACATATAGTGTGTTATGTATTCTATTCTAGACATATCCTATTTTGTATACACTTTGAATTGCCATATGCTATGCTATTATTATATAAATTCTATTCTATCCTATTTTGTATACACTTTGAATTGACATATATTGGATTATATAAATTCTATTCTATTCTACCCTGTTTTGTATATACTTTGAATCGACATATATTGCATTTTATACATATATATATATTTTTTCTTTTCTACACATATTATATTCTATCTATTTTATAAGCACTTTGAGTTGACTTATTTGTTTATATGTTGTATCCTTCCAGTGGAATATGAGGGCCTTGAAGGCAGGGATTGTTTTGATTTTGTATGGGGATTCCCCAGCTCCAAAAACATAATACACCCCCACCAAATACGTATTTCTTGAATTGAACTGAATTCACGGCCATCTTTCTTTTGTGGGAGCAATCCCCTTGGCTACAGACAAAAGGTAGCTCTGTCTCCATTCTCGGACACAGGCAGGCACAGAGCACAGGCAGACTGCCTTTGATTAGGCAAAGTTAAGCATTTTCCAAGGTCCGCTGGCTTCCCGTGATAGTTTGTGGCTGGGATGAGATGATGTCATCACATTCTCACTGTCAACCTAAGCGAGGTTTCAGTAAATGCTCGATCCACCCCGTCTCCAGACACAGATCAGAATATCGCTCACTGTTCCAATGTGCATTTGCAGAGACTGGACAATAGAAATGCCTCTCCATCCACCCATTATTTCAGGAGTGGTCACGGTGAATGACCTCAGAAGGCACTCTGGGCCAACAGACGGTTGTGATGAGTGTGATTAAGCCACTGAGGAACCTTCTTCACCCCAGTAAATCATGCCTGCCAGTTTAATTCTATATAAATCCAGGCCAGAGCCAAAGGATGAACTTGGACTTAGCCACATACTGGGAAAGCCAGGACACAATACTCAAGAAAAGAAGGTAGAGCAGGTTCTTCTGGTAAAGATTTTCACTAGAAAATCTACCCTAGAACCACTGAGTTCAAATCCAAGAAAAATTATTATTATTACATTATAAATATATTTTTATAATGTAAATAACATTGTACATTACAATACTGTTGTTTAATTATTATATCATTGTTTAATATTGCTATTTATTAATTATATTAAGCCTTAAATATATTATTAGTAATATTTACATATTAATAAAAGCAAAATGGAGAGACACTGTAGCCTAGTAGAGGGCTGGCCTTTAGGGCAGCTGGGTGGTGCCATAGTGCATAGAGTGCTGGGCCTGGAGTCAGGAAAACCCATCTTCCTGAGTTCAAATCCAGCCTCAGACACTTACCAGCTGTGTGACCCTGGGCATGTCACTTAACCCTGTTTGCCTCTGTTTCTACATCCATAAAATGAGCTGGAGAAAGAAATGGCAAACCACCCTGGTATCTTTGCCAAGAAAACCCCAAATGGGGTCACAGAGAGTCAAACATGACTGAAACAACTAAACAAAAATAATGACCAGCTTTTTTTTTGTCAGATTCAGGACCTGTCTCTGCCACAGACCAGCTGTGCCATCATGAAGCTACAGGCGTGCCACAGTTCACAAACCACTGGACCTGGAATCTGGAAGACCTGAGTTCAAATCCAGCCTCAGACACTTGTCTAGCTATGTGACCCTGGACAAGTCATGTAACCTGTCTGCCTCAGTTTTCTCATCTGTAAAGTGGGATAATAATAGCACCTACCCTACTGTTTTTGTGAGGTACACATGAGATAGTACAGGGTGTCTCAATTTCAGGCTACATAAACTGTTAGAAGTAAATGAGAGAATATTTATGAAACACATCACAGTCCCTTACACACAGCAGGCACTTAATAAATGCCTGCTGCCTTGACTTGACCTCCTCCATGAGACCTTTCCTGATATCCCCTGGCTGCTAATGCCCCTCATACCTTGCATTTGTTTTTCATATAGTTGAACACAGATATGTACGCGTTGAGAGACAGTGTAATTTCCAGTGTGGCCACAGGGCACTCTGGGGTAAGGCGCTTCTACCAATGGAGGTCCCTGCTCCCCACTATGTAGCCTCAGAGAGCTGGGTGTTAAACAGAGGCCAGGCTGCATGTGGTTTATAAAACTTGAGCGCAGCCCAGACAAGATTAAAATGTAATTGGGAAATATTTAACAAAATAAATAAAAATACAATACAGCATAGATAATGTGAATTTATGGTTTTCTCAGTCAATATGAAGCCTGCAGTTATCAGTCTCTATTTGAGCACTGAGATGGAAGTGACTTGTCCAGGGTCACATAGCCAGTGTGTTTCAGAGGCAGGATTTGAACCCATGTCTTTCTGAATCCAAGGCCAGTTCTCTATTCCCTCTGCAGCACTGCTTCTCACTGGATTCACCCCTCCAGACCTTAGTTTTCTCATCTGTAAAATGAAGGGTTTGGACTAGATGCCTTTGAAGGCCCTTTTTGGCTCCACATCTTTGCTCTCCTGACCCTGTTACAGAAGAGCTGCTGAGCTGTCTTGGGGAAGGAAGTTTCCACACTGGAAGGTCCCCATAAGGATGAAAGGACAGGTGTGAAAAAAGATCACAGGATCACAGCTCTAGACCTGGGCCTCAGGGGACATCTGGTCTGAGACAGAAAAGGAAACTGAGGCCCAAGGAGGTGCCAGTGATAATAAGAGCTAAGATTTGAACTCAGGTCTTCCTAAATTCCTGCCTAGCTCTCTATCTCCTATTCCATGCTGGAAGCAGGACTAATGAAGATAATAACGACCGATTTTTATATCATGCTCAATTAAGTTTGATGAAGCATTCTCCTCCCAATAACCCTGGGAGGCAGGCAGAATAATTGTTAATATCTGCATGCAACACAGAAAAAAAGTGAGGCTGATTTGCCTGCCCCAGGTTGGCCGGATCAGAATTTAGGTCTTCCTGAGTCCAAATGCCTCAGGTTCTCCACTATGACTAGCTGTGCGTGCCCTGTTCTGCCTGGCCCCAGAGGGCAGAACCAGGAGCAGGGGGGAGAAGAGAGGCAGCTTTGGGCTTGGGGCATGGAAATGCTTCTTACCCTTGACAGCATTCCCAAAGTGGGCACCACCTCACCCGAGACCCCAGAGCAGAGGGTGAGTGGCTCTGTGCTGGGTATAGTGGAGTGGGGATCTATAAGCAGCTGGGCAGCACCATGGATAGCACACTGGGTTTGGAGTTTGGAATGCCTGCATTCAAGTCCTGACGTGTGTGGCAAGTTACTCCACCTGTCTGCCTCAGTTTTCTCATCTGTAAAATGGGGATAATAATAGCACCCATCCCCCAGGATTGTTGTGTAGGTAAAGTTCTCTGCAAACCTTAGATCACTACAGACACGTTAGATGCTGCTGCCTCAGTTTTCTTGTCTGTAAAATAGGTATAATGATTATACCTACCTCTCGGGTGTTGTGAGGATCAAATGAGTGCTTTGTTAACTTAAAAGTGCCATAGACATGCTAGCTATGATTATTAAGGATTCTTCTTACACATGCCAACCCTTGAAGAGAGTTGTCACACCTTCCCCTAGAGCCTTCTCTTGGCTAAACATCTTCAGCTCCTTCAGCCTGTCCTCGTGATGCAGACTTAAGGCCCTTCTCCATCTTGACTGCACCCTTCAAGATCCTGTCCAGCTTACCAGTGTGCTATCTGCACTATGGCACCCTGAAATGAACACAATACCCCAGGGGAGGTCTCATGAGTGCCGAGGACGGCTGGACTCTCATCTCCTCGCTCTGCCTTTCTTCCTGCCCAATACCCCACCAGCATTCTCGGCTGGCCCATTACACTGCTGACATGATGTTCATAATAGCTAAGGCTGGCAAAAGAGGTTTGGGGAAGAGGTCTTGTGAGAAACTGAGGCACCAACCTGGCCCCAGAAAAGACCAGAGCTCTCCCTCCATGGGAAGCAAACAGACTCACCTTTAGAGACACCTGCTCACGGAGGGTGGAGTTGGCATAGGCGAACGTGCTGGCCATCCCAATGCACACGGCAATGCCTAGGGGGGGACAGACGGGGGTCAGGCTCGTTGGTGGAAGGAAGGAAGGGGCACTAAAGGCATTCCCAGGATGCCCCTCCACCTCTTGGCACCCATCCCCAGCTTCCTTCAGAGCACAGCCCCTCGTACCCAAGGCCTTTCCCCCCTGCCCACCATTATTAGCATCCTCTCCAACCCCTGGATGAAGCTGCTTTGTATGGACTCATTCCTTATCTGGGGAAACACACCAAATGGAATCTCCCAGACAGCCTTGGACGTTTTCATTTGTTCTCTCTGTATCCAAGGGACGATAAGGTATACACTTAATATTAGTGTGTGCCTGTCAATGACTTTATTAAGTACCTACTATGTGCAAGGCAAGAGAGACAGCCTGAGGTAGTGGCTAGAGAGCCAGCCTCAGTCAAGGTGGCCTGGGTTCAAATTTCCAGGCAATTCTCTAAGACTTCATGTGAGGTAACACATAGGTGCTGATCTGCATTGCTAAAAAAAATTGGGAGGGGAAGCTAGGTGGCGCAACGGATAGAGCCCTGGCCCTGAAGTCAGGAGGACCTGAGTTCAAATGTCAAATGTGGCCTCAGACCAAACACTCAACACTCATTAGCTACTAGCTGTGTGACCCTGGGCAAGTCACTTAACCCTAATTGCCAAAAAAAAAAAATTGGGAGTCCCTTATATTGATGAAGTTAGAAGTCTCGCTCCCCAATAGGCCTCAGTGTTCAGTATGGTGCTTTGCAGGATTTTAGGGGAAAGGGAGTTAGGGGACAAAAGGAGTGGCCTGAACTTGTGACTTCATCTGGTTAGGGAAATCAGACTTGGAAACGTTTTCTGTTGGTATAGACTGGCAACCTATTTGCAGTTTATAATCTTAGCTGTTGTGGGCCCTGAGAAGTTAAGTAACCAGTCTACAGCCATACAGGCAGTCATTAGATGCCAAAAGCAGGCCTTGAACCCAGGTCTTCCTGGTCCAAATTCAGCCCCCACCCCCACAAGGTGCCTCCCTCGCCTAGCCCAGAGTAGGGAGGGGACTTACGATTTCACTGGCCTAGGGAATCCCAGGTGCAGCTTGGCACCTGTGCTAAGACTTAGTCTCAGCTGTCTAGAGCACTGGAAAGTGAAGGGACTTAATGAAATGGTGATAATAATTCACTTCAAAAAAAGTCAAGTCTGATATTAATTGAGTTTTTAAGCCACCTTTTCCTAATTAATGAGACAGATACAAAGGAAAGAACAGTGGATTTTGGAGTCTAAGGTTATGTCTGACTCTTCATGCCCCCATCTGAGGTTTTCTTGGCAGAGATACTGGAGTGGTTTGCCATTTCCTTCCAGCTCATCTTACAGATGAGGAAACTGAGGCAAACAGGATTAAGTGACTTGTCCAGGGTCACCCAGCTAGTAAGTGTCTGAGGCCAGATTTAAACTGAGGAAGATGAGTCTCCCTGACTCCAGGCTGGCGCTCCATGAACTATGGTGCCACAAGTATAAATGTTAGTGATTGTGTTATTACTGTTCAAAGTCTCATAGGAATGAAGCGTCAGAGAGGTTATTGGAACCCCAGGTTGTCTGACTTGAGAGTGAAGGATCTTGGCTCTCTAGGCTTGAAATCTGTGATCTAGGTCCAAGTTAATTCCCCTCCATGTTCTTTCTGGGTCACTCAAGACAGACCTTCTCAGAACTCACCCAGCTTATGTTGGAAGCACAGTTTGGCCAAGAGGATTAAGATGAAAGGGAGTCCTTTCTGCAGCCAGCACATCACGGCCTTGAGTTCTGAGAGGGCTGGGGCCGGCGTCCCCGGCTGATCTTCGCCACCTTCTTCTCCATGCCCGTGCCGGTCACCACCCACATGCAGCAGGGAGCTTCCTCGGTGGTGGCCGTGGTGGAAGTGGTGGGAGGCTGGTCGGTGATGAAAGGTCCCGCTCTCTCCCCGGCTGGTGCCTTCTTCTCGGGGGGCTGGCATCTGTATGAACACCTCCCCACCTCCAGGGGATGAGCCCAGAACCAAGCCTGACTGGAATGGGGTGGCTGTAAGGGTACCTGGCTGCAGACCCGCTAATCCGGAGAAGATGGGTGGAGAGGAGTTATCTTCGAGCTTCAAACCTTCAAAGACACCAGTTTCGTCCACACTGGTCTCAGAGCTGAGGGTCTGGCTTCGGTTTCTGAGGTGAAAAACAAACAAACAAACAAACAAATCTTCTGTTTTTTACTTTTATTTGTAACCCCAGTGCTTACCACAGTGTCTGTACATAGTAGGTACTTAATGCTAGCTGACTGTGGGAAAAAATGTTCCCAAAAGATACACAGGTAGTTGAAAGAAGGTCCTATACACACCAAAATATACTAAATATGTTTAGTATAAATACTTTAGCATTTAGTATTTATATATCATATATAGCATTTTGTTAGTATTTATATTAGTATAAATATATTAGTATTTATACATTTGGTATAAATACAAAATATACCAAAATGTTCATAGCAATATTTTTTTATAGTAGCAAAGAACTAGACACAAAGTAGCTGTTCATTAGCTGGGGAACAGCTAAACAAAAGTAATGTCATGGGCTACTATTGCACTGCATGAAATGAACAATGTGATGAATCCAGAGAAGCATCAGAAGACTCACATGAACAGATGGAAAGTGAATTCAAACACTGATTTCAGTGTATGGAGAGGGGTGGGAGGGAAAGAATGTGGAACTCAAAAGAAAAAAATGAATGATAAAAATAAGTTATTTTTTTAAAAATAATGGTAAACTAGGGGGCAGCTATGTGACACAATGGTACAGCACTAGACCTGGAGTTAGGAAGACCAGAGCTCAAATCTGGCTTCAGACACTTACTAGATGGGTGACCCTGGGGAAGTCACTTAGCCCCGTTTGCCTCAGTTTCCTCAATTGTAAAATTAGCTGGAGAAGGAAATGGCAAACCACTCCAGTATCTCTGACAAGAAAATCCCAAATGGAGTCACAAAAAGTCAGACATAACTGAAAATGACTGAATAACAACAAAAGCGTGCCAGGTAAGCACTGTGCTAAAATCTTAGGGATACAAGTATAAGAGAAGAGGCTGGATACCCCTACTTCAATTGGTCAATAACACAAATCTGATTAAGTTTTTAAAACATGTAAATAAGATTATTTACACCCTCTGATTCTTTTTTCTGGTTTTGAACTCCTCTTTAACTGGGTCAAAGGGTCTGGAAGAGAACGTTCTCCCAAGGGCTTTAAAAAGCTGGAGAAACCTTCAATGTTCTTCAGTTCTCTGGTGGATCAGTTTGGTGATGAAGGACTCCACATTCAGGCTCATTAGAAGGAATCACTCTTGGCTACAGAGGCAGAGAAGAGAGAAGAAAGTTTCTCCCTCTTCTTTCTCCCTATCCCTCCAATGACCAAGTCACTAGAGAGAGAAGACCACCATTCAGAGACCAAGCAACCGGCCAATAGCAGAGAAATATACTGAGGGCAAAAATCACCCAAGAAAGGAGAGGCTAGAAGGGGGGGGCAGAGAGAGACAAACTGAGAACAAATATTGACACAGATGAAATTGTTTCAAGGAACATGACCTCTGACACCAGAGAAAAATGCAAGCTCTGGATCCAAGAAAGGGCTTCTAGTAATGAGAAGCTGTGAGCTCACTAATTCTCCCCTGGGCTCTGCCTGTGCATCCTTGAGGAAGAATACACCATAGGCTTTTGGGAGAATTTGTACCAACTGTCCTGACTACAAGAAGTTACCTGGCTGATTGATGTCAACGAAGAACACACTAGTGAAACTCCCTTCTGTCATCTCCTAGGTCATAAAAGTATTACATCACACTAACATACCATTTCTGTTCAGCCATTCCCCAGCAGACACCATAGTTTCCTGTTCTTTGCCAATACAAAAAGAGCTGCTGTAAATATTTTTGGTCTGTATAAATATAAATATAAATATAAATTTTTGTGTCTGTATAAATATTTTTCTTTTTTTATCTATTTATGACTACGCCTAGTAGTCATGCTGTTGGTGGTCAAGGGGTGTGTATAATTTAGTGACTTTGGGGGTATAATTCTAAATTCCCTTTCAGAATGGTTGAATCAATTCATAATTCCACCAATAGTACATTAATGTACCTGGTTTCCCACAGCCCCTACAGCATGTCATTTTCCATTTTTTTGTCATCACTGTTACTTTGATGGGCGTGAGGTAGCACCTCAGAACTGCTAGTTCAAATCCAGCCTCAAACACTTACTAGCTGGCAATAATTGTAAAGCACTTAGCATTGTGCCTGGCACATAGTAAATGCCACATAAATACCTCTCCACTTTGTATCTGTTCCTCTGCTTGGTTTTAACTCCACAGAACAAGATACCCCCAGTGTCCTGTCCTGACTCTCCTCCTACCTTTTCCTGCCTCCTTTAGATTATAAGCTCCTTGAAAGAAGAGATTGTCTTTCTTTATATCAACTGTATCCCCAACACTTAGCATAGTGCCTGGCACATACAAGGTGTTTCATAAATGTTTACTAGATGGAATTATTAGCTATTATTATTAATTTGCATTTTTATAATTATTAGTGATTAAATATTTTTTTCCATATCCTGTTGACAGCTTGGACATCTTTGAAAATTGCCTGTTGATATCCTTTGACTATTCTGCAATTAAAGAATAATTCTTATTCTTAAAAATTTGAATCAGTTCTTTATATATCTTGCAAATGAGACCGTTATAAGATAAAACTTACTACGAGGATTTTTCCAAGTTAACAATTTCCCTTTAATTTAAAATACGATGATTTGGTTCGTACAAAACCTTTTTAATATTATGTAATCAAAACTGTTCATTTCATCTCTAGTGATCCTCTCTATCCCTTGACTGGTCACAAACTCTTCCCCTGTCTACGGATCCAAAAGGTGGATATCTAAGGAGCCAACATTCTAATGGAGGAGAAAAAGTATATATTAGTACATACAAGATAAATATAAGGTGTTCCAAAAGTCTTAAGCGTAGTTTTGAGCTTCAATATCCATTAAAACTAATAGCTATTTAATTTCAATTAAATTTAATAGCTATTAAAGCTTAAAACTTCACCAAGACTTTTGGGACACTCTGATGGAAGGCAGCCTTAGAGAAAACAGTAAATAGAAAAATAAAGCAATCCTTACTCTCAAGGAATTGATGACTGTGCAACAGTAGAAACAGCAGCCAGAAAAGAAACAGGATGCTGAGTAATTAGAATGACCAGACCTGGCCACGAAGAGTTAAGAAAATCTGACTCTTTCTCTTCTTTGCAGAGGTGGCCAGGGAGGAGGGGAGGGAGGGGCCTATGGGTGCAGAATACCATATATAATGTCAGACTAGGTCAATGCAGTGTTTGATTTGCTATGCATTCTTTCTTCCTTTTCTTTCTATTCTTTGTTACAGGGGGCCATCTCCAGTCATCCTGATCTAAATCTTGCCCTGAGGAGAAGGTAAGGCTGGTGACCCTGCACAGCCCTCCCTCACTCAAATCAAAGTCAACTGCGAGTCATGTCATCAGCTGCCTGATGTCATGGCCTGTTCAAGAAGGAAGGACAAACACAATACAACAACAACAACAACAACAACCACCACCTTTGTTACAAATGGCTTTGGGGAGACAGTAGGATGGGAGGGGCAATTTGGAAATCAAGGTGATAGAAACCTCCCCCCCCCAACAAGACTCAATTTTTTTTTAGAAAGACAGGTAGAAAGTACTCAAAGAAGGGACTAAATGAGGAATGAAATAAGTAAAATTCACGTTCCTAGAATTTCAAGAGCTCCAGCCTAGGTTCTAATAAATGTGATTAAAAAAAAAAAGCTAACATTTATATAGTACTTTAAGGTTTGGAAAGTACTTCCTCTCATCATCTTGTTTGATCTTCCCAACAATCCAGTGAGATATAGATGCCAATGTTATCCACATTTTAGAAACGAGGAAACTGAGGCTGAAAAAGGTAAAGGTAAAGCTCCAGAGTCACACAAATACACAAACATCAAAATCAGGATTTAAATCATGTCTTTTTGACTCCATACCCAGCCCTCTATCCATTTCTATAGTCTGCTACTTCTCTACAAATTTGAGACTCAACTATTCCCATTCCCTGGGGGATCCATCCCCACAGATATTAGGTGGTTAAGTCACCATGGAAATTACAGTGAATTGGGAGTCACAGGAACCTAGGCTTGTATCCTGCCTGTTTGACCTTGGGGGAAGTCACTCGTGTGAAATGAGGACATTGGGATAGGGGATGTAAAAGTCCCTTATTAGATTTAAATCTTTAATCTCATTTTTTTTTTTTTTAGCCCAGAGAACTCTCTGGGCATTCAGGAATTTTGGTCATCAAACAGACATTCACTTTCAGGGACAGCGGCCCTCAGCCTTCCCCCAACCTAGATAGCTCTAGAGGTATTCAGGACCTTGGACAAGTCATGTTGTGTGATGCCCCCTCTCTTCCTAAGACTATTCATCTCAGTGAACCTGGATTAAAATAAACATCAAGGTTAATGTTAGTAAAGTAAGAGACAGCTGGTGGTACGGTGGATAGAGGGCCGGGCCTAGAGGCAGGAAGACCTGAATTCAAATCCAGCTTCAGCCTCTTATTAGCTGTGTGACCCCTGGGCAAGTCACTTCACCTTTGACTGCCTGTTTCCTCAACTGTAAAATGAGAATCATAATGGCATCTACCTCCCAGGGTTGTTGTGAGGATCAGATGAGACAATGTTTATGAAGCTCTTGGCATGGAGCCTGGCACACAGTAGGTGCTTAACAGACGCTTCCTTCCTTCCTTGTGTCCCCCTCTCCTTCCTAACTTCTTCCCTTTCTTCCTTTCCTCCTTCTCTTCCTTCATTTTCTCTCTTTCTTCTTTACTTCCTCTCCCTTCTTCCTTCCTTCATTTCTTCCCTCCCTCTTTCCTTCCTTCTTTCTTCCTTCCCTCCTTCTTTCCTTCCTTTCATTTCTTGCATCCCTTTTTCCTTCCTTCTCTCCCTTCCTCCTTCCTTTGTTTCCTTCTTTCCTTTTTCCTTCCTTCTTCCTTCCTTTGTTTCCTTCTTTCCTTCCTTTCTTCCTTCCTTCCTTTCTGTCTTGTCAAGTGCAACCTGAGTCAGGAGTAGAAATGGAAACTAGAGAAGCAGAGGAGGAATAATGATCCAGGTGTGACCTAGCTCACAGGTAGTAAAGTATTCCATGAACCTTAACATAGTATAGAAATTGGGGTTGTTATGAATAACCAGCAAGGACAGTCCCCAGACTGCAAAGTGAAAGTCTTTGTTCACCAACAAGGACGAAGAATTCCTCAGCATGAGAAGTCTGGCCCACAAAGGTGAGACTGCATCCATACACACCACCACACACACACAACACACACACACACACACACACACACACACACACACACACACACACACACACACAGAGCCATCTTCTCCTTTATCCTGCCTCCGCTGGGAACCTTGGAAAACTCTCCTGGTCCCCTTGCTCCACAAAGTGCTTGGAAATTTGCAGAGCTCTCAGCGGACTCCAGTCCTCCCAGGAAATGCCCACTGCCCCCAAGCAGGGCTTTTTATAGCCCTGCTTCAATCCCTGGGTCCTCAGACTTGAACCAGCAAGGACCACTGGGGGAGCAGGGGGAGGAGAGACAGATACACAGGTATGAGAGAGAGTGGCTGTGAGGATGCTCCTGGTTTAACCATTTATATGCTGGCTAACAGACAGAGCAGCGGTTGGCATAGAACAGACTGGGCCCCATATCCACATCTGACCATCCTATGCATCTTGGGGGGAAAAGGGAATGCAAAAGAGAGGACAAGAAATGCTACTCAGGGAGGCGAGGATGATGACTGACGACAGAGAGAATTTGGACCTGCTCAACTCTTATTTCCTTTTCTTTTTTTTTTGGTTGGCCAAGGAAACTATAGTTCACAGATTTAGAGGTGGAAGGGACCTTACAGGTCACTGAGTTCAACTCTCATTTTACAGGTGAGGGAACTAAGACACAGTGAGGTCAGTGACCAAGGATCGCAGTTCTAGAGCTGGAAGGCCCCTCGGAGGTCCAACTTCCTCATTTTTTGGATGAGGAAACTGAGGCCAGGAAGGGAGAAGTGACTTGCCCAAGGTTACACAGCTAGGAAGCACTTGAAGTGAACAGGTCTTTGGACTCCAAGACCCCATCCACTATGTCACGCTAGAAAGGACAGATAAAAAACAGATAACAGGGAACAGATAGATACCCAAGACAAGCATGGAGCTAGTAAGACAGAAGGTAGGGTGGCACACATGGATAGAGCACTCAGGAGGACCCGAATTCAAATTCATACACTTCTCAGTTATATGACTCAGGGCATGTCATTTAACCTATCTGCCTCAGTTTCTTCCACTGCAAAATGAGGATAACAATAACACTTACCTTCCAGGGTTGTTGGGAGGATGAAATGAGATAATACTTGTAAAAACACAGCACAGTGCCCAGCACACAGTAAGTGCTTAATCATGTCATTAATGATTCAATGCCAATTTGGAAGGAGGTTTGCAGGGGAGTACCCCAGGGATCTGTGCTTGCTCCTTTGGTATTTAAAATAGGTTCATACACCTCATAGATTTAGTACTGGTCATCTAGTCTAACCTCCTTATTTTACAGAGGAAAAAACTGAGAACCAGAGAATTTAAGTGATTTTCCCAAGTTCAAAAGGTAGGAAGTGGTCAAGCCAAGGCCTGCAACCAGATTTTCTGACTTCATATCCAGAACTTTTTGTAACACAGATAAAGGCGTAGACGGCATGCTTATCAAATGTGCAGAAGATACAAACCTGGCAGGGACAGCTATCAAAACAGATGATGGTCAGGACTCAAAAAGACCTTGACAGTCTAAAACACTAGGCTAAATTGAATAGATGAAATACAGAAATGGGCATTTCACTGAGCTGGTGCAGGCCCTCATCACCTCTCACTTCTGGTTGGGCTCCTGTCTCCAGTGTTTCCTCACTCTACTCTATTCCCTATTCAGCTGCTGAAATGATCTTCTCAATCTCTCTCTCTCTTTCTCCCCCCGTCTCTCTCTGTCTCTCTCTCTCTCCCTCTCTCTCTCTCTCTCTCACACACACACACACACACACACACACACACACACACACACACACACACACACACTCTTCTTCTCAATAAACTCTAGTAGTTCCCTATTAAGGCAGCCAGGTGGTACATCGGATAGAGCACCAGGCTTGGAGTCAGGAAGACCTGAGTTCAAATCCAGCCTCAGATACTTACTTGCTGTGTGACCCTAGACAAGTCACTTACCCTGTTTGCCTCAGTTTCCTCATCTGGAAAGTGGAGATGATAAACATCACCTACCTCCCAGGGTTGTTGTGAGGATCAAATTAAATAATACTTTTAAACACCTGGCACATAGTGGCACCACATAAATGCTTATTTCCTTTTCTTTCCTTTCCCCAGTGTGACTCTGGGCAAGTCACCTCAACTCTGCAGGTCTCAGTTTCCTCAACTATCAAATGGGCTCACTAACACTTACTCCAACGGTCACAAGGCCTTCAGAAATCCGACCTCTGCACTCCCTACCCAGCCCAGCACCAGGGAGAACGCCTGGTCAGACTCTCAGCGTCCACCAACACGTGCGTGCATGACATCACTGACACTCAGCCAGAGAAAGGGACGAGCACCAAGTGTGACCACAGGGGCGGCGGCGTTACCTTTCGGGGGGAGCGCTGTCCGTGTTGCTGCTGTGCCGCCTCTGCATCTTTCTTAACACCTGAAACCAAAACATCCCATCAGGTCCCTGTGCTGAGAGCCCCCCCACTCCCTTTGGCCCTCCGTGGCCTCAACTGTAAGAGAGGGCCTTTAAAATTTATGATAAGATCATTACCTATAGCTCCGTTCTAAGGCCCCTCCAGCTCTAACATTCCCTTTTCTAAGGCTCCTCCCAACCCTGACATTCCCTGTTCTAAGGCTCTTCTTAGACCTGACATTCCCTGTTCTAAGGTCCCTCCTGGCTCTGACATCCCTTGTTCTAAGACCCCTCCCAGCTCTGACACTCTCTTTTCTAAAGCCCCTCCCAGCTCAGACATTCCCTGTTCCAAGGCCCCTCCCAACTCAGACATTCCATGTTCTAAGCACCCATCCACCCCCCCACCCCACCCTTCCTACACTCCTCTCTTAACATTGAAAGAAATCACAAATCCTGTCCTGAGATGCTCTGCACTCACTCCCCACAGCTGTGATGCAGTCCTGCACTATCTACATGGCAACCACTGTGAGATTGTCATAGCAACAGCACCAAGGCAACTCAGGCCCACACTTGGCAACCAACCCAGCCTTGAGGGACCACATGCTCACAAGGGCTGGCCCATTTCGACCACCTGTTTTCCTGACCTCCTTGACCCCAACCTTTCTCACTGTGGAACCAGGGGTCAAATTAGTTCTCAGGAAGAAACTAGCAGGGGAGGCAAAGGAACCAGTTTGGACTGCCAACATTGTGAGGATATGGCCCGACTCTCAGGGGTCAAGTCAAGGGCAGGATTAAAGATGCTTACTATTTCTGGGCAGTTACTGGGTTGCATATTTCTCTAGAGCAAGGCCCATGCCTGATTGAAACTTTGTATCTTCCACCAGTAGCTAGCTCAATGGTCTCTGTCCACTGTGCTTAATACATATTTTTTCAATTAAGTGAATGAATGCATGATTCCCCTACAGAATATATAGTCCATGAAATCGGGGATTATTTTTCATTTTTGTTTATTTTCTCTAGGGCCTACCTGGCACACAGTAGGTGCTAAATAAATGTTCAAGGAATAGAAATGAATTAAATAATTAATGGGAGATTGAAACACTAAGTGGGATATTATACAGATCTTTACTAACCTCCTATCAGTTGACAAGTGTTTAGTAAGCACCTAATGTATGCCGAGGGCAGCGTTAAACACTGTGGACCGATACAAAGACAAAAACAGCCTCTTCCTTCAGGGAGCTTATGTTCTGTCAGTGGAAACAACATTTACATATTTGAAATGGACATTTTGAATATTTTATATAGTATTTTAAAAATACAAAGCAATTTTAATACAAATTTTTAATACAAAAATACAAGGTTATTTTAGAGGGAGAGGAGAGGCTGTAGCATCTGGGGGGATTGGAAAGAAGTATGTGTACAACAAGGGTTATACCAGATGAACCCCAAGGTTGCTTGTAGATCTCAACATAAGATCCTAGGATTAGTAAGAGATTAAACAAGTTTCAGCTACTTATTGGGGGGGGCAGGAAACAGGAAAATGAAGATGTGTATTTTTTATGTTGTTCAGTGGTTTCAGTCCTGCCTGATTCTTTGTGATACCAGTTGGGGTTTTCTTGGCAAAAAACACTGCAGCAGTTTGCCATTTCCTTCTCTAGCTCATTTTACAGATGAGAAAACTGAGGCAAATAGGGTGAAGTGACTTGCCCAGGGTCACACACCTAACAGGTGTCTGAGGCTGGATTTGAATTCAGGTTTTCCTGACTCAAGGCCTGGTACTCTATCCACTATGCCACCTAACTGCCGTGACAAGCACAGTTTCTAGGAACACGGGGGTGATACTCCCCTGTCTTGTGCCCTAGGCAGATTTTCCCTAGAGACAGCTAGGAAGTAAAGTACATTGAGGCTGGTGACCTGCATGGACCTCCCTCATGTAAATCCGATTCATTTGCACGTCATGGCATCACCTCCCTAATGTAATGGTCCTCTTCAAGAAGGAAGGACAAAAAAACAACAGTAAGTACACTGGGGCAGCTAGGTGGCGCAGTAGATGGAGAACCAGCTATGGAGTCAGGAGGACCTGAGTTCAAATCGGACCTGAGATACTTAATACTTACTAGCTGTGTGACCCTGGGCAAGTCACTGAACCCCAACTGCCTCACTAAAAAATGAAGAAATAGGTAAAAATTTTAAAAACTGAATATTTAAGAAAAAAAAGTACACGAATGTTGGATTAGAATAAGGTTGTTGTGGGGTCGAATGAAATAATATTTATTATGTGCTCTGTAAACCTTAGAGCCCATATGAATGGTAACTATTATTGTTGTTATGATAACTGTTATTATTATAATTATAATGATGATGATGATGATTAATCTGTTCAGTCCTAGACATCACATTTTATTTTATTTTGCTTTTTATCTGGTGAGGCAAACGGGGTTAAGTGACTTGCCCAGGGTCACATAGATAGCAAGAGTCAAGTGTCTGAGGGTGGATTTGAACTCAGGTCCTCCTGACTCTGAGACCAGAGCTCTATCTACTGCGCCACCTAGCTGCCCCCCTAGACATGACATTTTAGGAAGGACACTGTGGAACTGGAGAGTGTCCAGGGAGGACAGTCAAGATGGTAGAGGACCCTGAGTCCACTTCAAATATGTAAAGTTTGAAGGAGTTAGAATATTTACCCTGGAAAAGAAGAGACTTGGGGTGGGGGAGAAAAGAGCTATTTTCAAGGCTATCCTGTGAAAGAGGGGTTTGCTTTGCTCTGCTTGCTCCAGAGAATGGATTCAATAACAATGGGTGGAAATTTCAACAAGGTAAAATGAGTCTGGCAGGGCCTTGCTCCAGAGAGAATAAATTCTTGCAGAAACGGCTGGCTATTAGACTGTCTTCTCTGTGAGGGCAGAAGCTGGCCTCTTCTGTATTCTCTGCACCACAGTAGGTACTCAGGAACTTTCTGTTGGACTGAATCATTCCCCAAGTCTTGTATACAGTAGATGTTTAGTCAATGTTCATAGACTTGAATCTCTCTACTCTTGCACCTTTGGGGTATCCCCATTTAGCTGCCCCCAGGTATTCACAGGGTCAAGGGAGAAATCAGAGGTCTTAGAAACTGGCTTCAGTGCCCAGCATCCCCACAGCTGCCAAACTGATACGGCACAATTTGAATCACGACACTCCCTGGCTCAAACAGCTCCATGGCTCCCTATTACCTGTAGAATCGAAAGAAAGCTCCTCTGCTTGGCCTAAAGCCCAGCTTCAGTTTGCTTTTCCAGACTTATTATGCATTAGGCTCCTTTTTGGATTCAGGTTCCAGCCAGAACGGACCACTGGCCGTGGCTTTGCCCAGGACATTTTGTGCTTTCCCCTGGCTGCTCCCATGCCAAGAATGCCCTCCCTCCTCCCCTGTCTCTCAGAGTCCTGAACGTCCTTTCAAGCTCAGATGAAACCTGACTCCCTACGTGAGGCCTTTCCAGCTGCTCATGCCTCCATCCTGAAATACTCTGTGGCTATTTTTTAAATTTATTTACATGGATATGTGTCATTTCCCTCAACAGAACATAGCTCTTTGGAGGCAGGATCTGTTTTCTGTTTTGATTTTGTATCCCCCCAGACCCTACCTCGGTGCCTGGCACATCATAGGTGATTAATAAGTCCTTGTTGATCGACTGATTAATTAAGTACGTGACAGCAAATTCTGCTTACACGCTCACTGCTGGTCTAATCAGCAGTATAATGCAGTGGTTGTGCATAGACAGTGTACAGGTCTCAAAGACACAAAAAGCCTGGTTCAAATCCCACGCCTGACATGTACATGTATGGCAAATTATTTCATCTCTCTGGGCCTCAGTTTCCTCATCTGTAAAATGAAAGGGCTGGGCTCAATAGTCTTCAAGGCCCCTTCTAGATCCACATCTATGACCCTATTATTTATTCCTTTATGTGAGCAAGTCATCTAACCTCTCTGAGACACAATTTCCCCATCTGTAAAATGGACACAAAAATAACTTTTCAAAAAAAGTTTTGTGTTGTAAAAAATTTTTTTTTACAAATATTTTTACCCTCACTTTGCAGATGAGTAAATTAAGTCTCAGAGAGCCTCAATGGTATTTGCAAGCCTCAAAGGAATAACGCAGATGAGGTGTGTTAAAACTTCAAAGCACTACCCCAAAAAAGTCAGTTATTATCATTATTCGTATGACCATAGCTCTAGAGCTGGAAGGGACTTCAGAATCATCTGGTCTGACCTCATTTTATTATAATTAATAACAATAATAACTAATAATATAGAAGTATACATAATACAGAATGTTATATCTTTATATATCAAATATAATATATATTCTTTAATGTATCAGAAATCTGTATTATATAATTATTAATAATAAAATGAGAGGTTGGACCAGATGGCTTTTGAAGAATCTTTATAACATGTATTATACATAACTGTTTTATAATATAGCCTATGTCCTATAATATACACTATATCATATAGCACAATAAACTACACTACATAATATATACTCCAATATTATATTATATACTATATGCAAAGTTTTTTGCAAGCCTTTAGTAAATGCTAGCTGTTGTTAATTATATATAATTATGATATATCATAATCCATTGCATATTATAATAACTATAACAATACATTACAATAATTATAGTGTTGTATATATTTGATTATAATGTCTTGTTGCTGTTCAGTTGTTTTCAGTCGTGTCTGACCCTTAGTGACTCCATTAGGGATTTTCTTGGCAAAGATCCTGGCGTGGTTTGCCATTTCCTTCTCCAGCTCATTTTACAGATGAGGAAACTGAGGCAAACAGGGTGAAATGACTTGCCCAGGGTCACACAGCTAGTAAGTGTCTGAGGCCGGATTTGAGTCCTCGCTGCTGCGCAGTAATTTACACTGTTGATCACCCTCCTCTCCAGGATACTCTCTTCTCTCTAGGTTTTCAGGCCACTCTTTCCTGGTCCTCCTCCCACTTATCTGACAGCTCCTTCTCTGTCTCCTTTGCTGGATTCTCATCCACATCATGCCTGCTAAATGTGGAGATCCCCCAAGGATCTATCCTGGGCCCTCTCCTCTTCTACCTTTAAACTACTTCACTTGGTGATCTCATCAGCTGCTGTGGCTTCAATTATCATCCTATGCAGATGCCTTTCACATCTACACATGCCCCTAACTTCGCTCCTAACATCCAGACACACATCTCCCATTGCCTATTGGATATCTTGAACAGCATGTCTTGTACATCAAAAGATATATGAACTGCATGTGGACATTCTAAATTCAACATGTCCAAAACTGAACTCTTTATCTTTCCCCAAACCCTTCTGTCTTCCTAACTCCTCTGTTACTGTCAAAGGTTCCATCATCCACTAGTCTCCCAGGCTCACTAGTCATCATTCTCACCTCCAGATTCTCTTTCGCCCCAACCCCCTCCAATGAGTTACCAAAGCCTTTTATTTCTGAGTCTCTCAGATACACTTCCTTCTCTCCACTGACACTGCCCCCACCCTGGTACAGGCCCTCATCACCTCCAATCTACATTACTGTAACATCCTGTTGGGTCTACCTGCCTCAAGTTTTTTCCCACTCCAGTTAATCCTCCACTCTGCTATTACACTGATTTTTTAAAACTTGCACATCTGACCATATTATTCCCCCATTCAATAAACTCCAGTGGTTCCTTATCTCCAGGATGAAATACAAAATCCTTTGCCTGTTTTTTTAAAGCCTTTAGTAATTGGGGCCTTTCCTACCTTTCCAGTATTCTTACACCTTACTCTGTGGCCCAATGACCACATCCCTCTTGCTACTCCTGACTTGGGGCATTTTCACTGGCTGCCCCCCACCCCCTCCTTCCTCATCTTTGCCTCCTGGCTTCCCTGGTTTCCTTCAGCTCCCAGCTACAATCCCACATTCTTCAAGAAGCCTTTCCTAGTCCTCCTAGATCTAAGGGTTTTCCCAGAGAGTATTATCCCTGAACCACCTCTTCTTCAGACAAACTGGTTTTCAGGCTGTCTCCCCTGGTAGGCTGGGGGCTTTAGCCTTTCTTTATATCCTCAGCCTGGCATGCAGTAGGCTTGCTAGCTTACTGACTGATTTGGAATCAGAGAAGCTGGGTTCAAATCCTGGCTCTTTTACTGACTAGCTTGCCCTTCCCATCTCTTAGCCTTAGTTTCCCCATCAGCAAAATGAAGGGATTGGATGGGAGGATTTCAGGGATCCCTTTCAGCTCCAAATCTATGATCTCACGACTCTGTGTCGGGTCGTGAGGGGTTATGTGAACACGACAGCTCGGCCATCAGGCCCCAGGTTTTCCTACGCTCCCCAGCCCCACATTTCCTGTTTTACAGCTGTTGCTCAAGCTGGTTGCAAAAGAGAAAATACCCAAGAACTACAGATCTCAGAGGCCATCTGCACCCTGCCCCCAATACCTGTAGAACCCTATGACATCCCCTATGGGGGCTTGTTCATTCAGCCTTCACCTGAAGACTTCCAATGACAGGGAAGTCACTACCTTCTGGGAAGCACCTTCAGCTTTTGGACAGCTCCCATTAGTAGGAAGTTTTCCCTTACAAGGCTAAATATATCTCCCTGAAACTTCCAGCCATCTTTCCCACACCAGGCTTGAGATACTTGAAGGCAGAGATCATGTTTCCTCCCCCGAGTTTTCTTTTTTTCCAGGCCAAACATCTCCAGATTCTTCAACTGCTCTCATGAATCCTACTGGAAGCAAAGGGCCAGCTAAGAGTTTTAGCTGGGCTTCCCCTGTGACTGTGGACAACTCATTTCATCTCTCTGAACCTCAGTTTCCTCATCTGTAAGAAGAGAATGCTCTTTCTGACTCACTGGATTGTTGTTAGGAAAGTGCTTTGTAGAATACGAAGTGCTCAGCTCTGACAACCCCTGTTCTAAGGCCCCTCCCAGCTCTGACATTCTTTGTTGTAAGGTCTCTTTTAGCTTGGACATTCTAGCTTATAAGGCCCGTCCCAACTCTGACATTCTAAGTTCTAAGGCCCCTCTCAGCTCTGATATCCCCTGTTCTAAGACCCCTCCCAACTCTGACATTCTAAGTTCTAAGGCCCCTACCAGATCTGACATATTCTGTTCTAAGGTGCTTCCCAGCTCTGATACCTCAGGTTCTAAGCTGTGATCCCACGTCTAAGAGTCTACGATTCTGTCACACACACACACACACACACACACACACACACACACACACACACACACCTCTCACCTGGTTCAGAGTTGAGAGCCACATGGACTTTAGAGCCCCATGATGGTGGGACCTGAAGTTGGCATTCAGGACCAGTGGGGTGTTCACCCCTGCAGACAAAGTCCCAGGAATCGTGACAGGGAGGACTGGTGGATCCCAGCAAGAGCAGACCTTCCCTTCCTCCTTTCCTTCTTCTCTGGGAGCACGCAATGGTCAGGCGAGTTTGCACGAGATGCTACAGAGCCCAAGAGAAAACACAAAGGCCTGTGAAAGCCCAGCCAGACCCCAGGCATTTTGCTGACAGTGATTCCCTGCTGAAATGGCTCATGTTCTCCCGGGCACCCAAGGGCTGACTCTGCTTTTCTCTCTTCCCCATGACCTTCTTAAGGGCATCTGTCAGGCCCAGGAGCCCCGAACAGTTCCTCCCCCTCTTCTTTATTCTCCTTGATCACATCCCCAGCCTATTGCAACGGTCTCCAAAATGCCCACTCCATCTCTAGACCTTCTTCCTCCAATCCATCCTGTCCAGCTTGCCAAACAACCTCTCCTGGGATCACATAACTTTTCTACTCAAATTTTTCCAGTGGTTCCCTATTAGATAAACTTCAAATTCCTTTGCCTGGCATTCAAGGCTTTCTATAGTCTGATTAGTAGCCTCCCCTACCCCACATATTCTCCAACTTTCTTTCAGACTCTCCCCTGATTCTAGTCTGCCACAATTATCTAATGCTTTCTCTTTTTTTCTAAGCCTTCACTCATGTGTTTCCCGAATACCCCTTCCATCTGCCCCTAATCTTCATTTGCTGAAATCCTACCCATCCATTCTACAAGACCCAACTCCAATGTCACCAGCTCCAAGTAGACTTCTCTGATCCTTTAGAGGATACAGTGGAAAGAATGGCAGGACTACAGTCAGGAAGACTTGAGTTCAAATCCGGCCTCAGATACTTATTAGCAGGGTGACCCTGGTCAAGTCACTTTACCTCTGTCTGCCTCAGTTTCTCATCTGTAAAATGGGGTTAATAATAGCACCTACCTCTCAGGGTTGTTTGAGAATCAAATAAGATAATATTTGCATAGTTCCTGGTTCACAGTAGGCACTACAGAAATATTAGCTATTATTATTTTTAGTCAGAAATTATCTGCTTTTCCCTCCAATTCTGCCTCCCACAGAACTTCTCTCAACACATTTTGCTGCATTTTGTACAAGAGTTATTTTTGCATATGTCATTTCCTCTCTTACCCTCACCACAAAAATCCACAAACCAGTAGGCAGGGATAATTTATCTACCCTGGGAGAGCAGACAAGCGGGCTCTTCCAGGCACACAGTAGGCATTTAATAAATTGTTGTTGTTGTAGGACTTTAAAAATTGGTACCATGGAAAGCATGTTAGGCCTGGGTTAGAATTGCAGCTTAGCCACTTCTTGCCTGTGTGACCTTGAACAAATCAGTTTACCTGGGCTTGGTTTTCCTTAAGTGCAAAATGACAGGATGGCTTTGATGGGCTGATAGGACCTTTCCAATTCTAAATCTGTGATATTTTGATTTTTAGTAAATTGAACAGCTCCCACACTCTGACCCCCCCCCCCAGTAAAAAGAATATTGGTAAGGAAAATTTAAAAAAAATTTTTTTAAACCAGTTCTATGATACTTCCTGGGCTCCTGTTTCCTCCTATTAAAATGGGGTGTGTGTGTGCACGTAGGTGCCTCTGAGGTCCCACCAGCTCTAAAACCATGCCTTTATTACAATTTCTGTGGTGTAGGGAGCTCCCCAGTGGAGAACTTCTTCTGTCAAGTTGACGCATATCATCCTCTGAGGCCCATGTTTTTGGAAGGAGGGTGCTTTGTTTCACGACCATATAGACTACATGCTGCCCGAATAGAACCTGCATCAACCATCTTGCAAACAAGTTCGTGACAAGGTGGGTGGGCGTGCGCAGGAGAGAATAAAGAAGCTCTCGGTGGGGAAACAACGCTTCCAAAACCAGCCACCCTTAAATCATCACCAGCAGAAGCGATTCGAGGCTGGCACCATCCCAAGCACTGATACATGCATAACGAGACTTACTAAATCTCGCCCTTCAGATCTAACCCAGCCCTAGATTCTCAACTCCCACACCTTCTTAAATGAAGAAAGTACTCTTCCATACAATCAATCAATTAGCATTTATTGAGCCCGTAAGGTACGCCGGGCACTGTGCTAAATGCTGGACAATAGGCTGGACGTCACCATTCCGTTAATACACCGCTTTACAAGCCTCTTTTAAACACCATTGCAGACCCTTTCCTAGATCACAGTTGCAGAAAACAAATAAATATCTCAATTTTTGTAGAGTGAAAAAAAATCTCATTTTGGAATTTTCTTTTTTTCTCCCATGTCATTTCCCCGCGTTTGAATCAAATCTATTTTTGCACCACCGCCCTCCCCCGTCCCGTGGAATCGCCCTGAGTACCCCAGAAAGGCGGAGCCGCGGCTTCCAGCCCAAGCAACGTTTTAATCCGTCCCCACGGGCCTTTCCATTACTGCACTTTAGGACACGCACGTATCAAGCATCTCTTGCCAGCGTTGCGGCGTGGGCGTGCAGCCAGGTTGCATTTTCTGCTGCAGGTGCCCAAGGATCTCTCTCCCCGCAATCCAGCCACGCACAGACCTCTGCAGACTCCCGGGGCGTGGTGGAGAGGGGGGCGGGGGTGGGGTGGGGGAAGGGCTGTAGCCGCATCCGAGAAAATAAAAAACCTGGGTTCTTTCTTTACCTGCAATCACAGCTGCATCATTCATGTCCTGCCAAGCCAATCAACTGGGCCGCAAGGCGTCCACGTGACTTCCGACTTCTTCCTCCCAACCTCTCCCCCGTCCATTCCTCCCCCGGGTTGGAGATTGGTTTGAGCCGTGGGCGCTAGGACCGCCTCAAAGCCTCCTCCTGCCTCCCGCAATCGAACCCCCGCCTTCCTTCGTCGCCTCAGCCAATAGGAAGGCTGAAACTCGATCGAACGGCGACCGCGACGCCCAATGGCAAGCGAGCTCCGTTGGAGCTCGGTTGCTGGGGCGGACGGGAGGGTGTGAGGTAGAAGGAGCGGCTCTGGCTCTGGCTTCGGGTTCGCTCTGGGCGCGCGCGGGCCCGGGCCGGGGGGCGGCGGAGCCCCGCAGCTCGTGCCGCTGCGAGTGCTTCGGTGCGTGCTCAGATCGCGGGTCCGGGCAGCAAGGGAGAGCTGAGCATTGCACAGCCCGAGCCGGGGGGTGGAGGAGAGGGCAAGGTTAGGGGCCAGCCGACCCCGGCCCCCCTCTCGCTCCCAGCGGGCCAGGAACCGCCCCCCCCCCGGCCGGCCGGGCTCGCAGGAGCACCCCAGCCTTGCCAACCGGTTCTGCCCGGACCCTCGCGTGTGGGAGGCAATGGGGCGGGGGCCCTGCGCTGGGCTGAGCTGAGCTGTCGCATTGGGGGGCGGGGCCCGGAGCCCCCCGCCCCACTCCGGGCTGCAGCCGGCCGTGATGGGCCCCGCAGCCCAACCCACCTCCCGGGCTGAGCCCCTTTAGCTCGGAGCCCCCCCTCCGCGAGCATAGGCCCTTGCACCCCCGGCCCCCGCGGGCTCGCCGCAGCCGGCAGCGGGGGCGGGGATGGTGAACTTGGCCTCTATGGTGTGGAGGAGGCTCCTAAGGAAGCGCTGGGTGCTCGGCTTGGTCTTCGGGCTGTCCCTCATCTACTTCCTCACCAGCACCTTCAAGCAGGTCAGTATCACCCCCTCCTTGTGGATTTCTTTTGTCCATTTCGGCTGTAAAATTCTTGGGAGGTAGGGGGAGGGGACCTGGGTTCAAGCCGCCTTCTGCCGCCTCCAGGCCAGCAGACGTGAGTCGGTGCTGGAAAAGATCTTAGAACATGAGAACGGGACCGCAGGGAGGGACCCTCAGAACCCAGAAGGACGCAGCAGGGAGGGACCCTCAGAACCCAGAAGGATGCAGCAGGGAGGGACCCTCAGAACCCTATGTCACCGCAGGAAAGGATGATAGGACCCTGGAGTGAGAGCTGGAAGGGACCCCAGCTCATCATGCCCTAATTTTACAGCTGTGGAAACTGAGGCCCGGAGAAATTTCAGTGACACGCTCAAGGTCACAAGGTAGCCAATGGTAAAATCCACTTGCCCTCCCTTTCAGAGCCAGAGCTGGAAAGGCTTAGGGACTCGCCCCAGAGGGTATGGATTTGCTCTAGACCAGTTAGGCAATTTTAGCTGTTTGACCTTGTACAAAGTCAGAATCGGATTTTCTGCGCCAGAGGGGATGTTAGGGAGAGATACCGTATCTCTCAGTTTCACAGACCTCCCCGAGTGCCTTGCCGGGAACTAGAACCCTGGAGTCGAATCAGCAATGCTCCACCCACTTTGCTGGGCCTGGTTGAAGTCCTTAAAATGAGGCTAGAGCTACCTGACTTAATTACCCCATTAGCATCGTTGGGATCTGAGAATGTGATAGAGAGAATCGAGTCTCGGGATCTTGGGGGATGGAGAGTAAAACCGATCCAGATGGATGAAATCGATGGAAGGGGACATTCCTGGCTGTATCAATAGCGAATCCGGGAGCCTAGTCTCGTGATTTTGTTTCTTTCTGCTCTGCGGTTTTCTCAGCAATCACAATTAGGTGCAGTGGGCCGGGTTCCAGTTATGTGGTTGTCTTGGCTGGGTGGTTGGGGGGCGGGGTACCAAATATATGAACAGGAAGAAAATGACCTTGAACGGGCAATAAGGAATGTTTCAACTTTTCCCCAACTTGGCTGTAATACTTGGCAGGAGCGTTTGGAAGAATGGAGAATAAGGAGGAGAAAACCGATCCTTGCCGCCTTTGTTTTCTTAATTGTTTTGACTGGTACTAGGAAACCAGGGTTCTTCCCCTCCCCCACCGTTTTTTTTTGTAAACAAGGGCAGAATGTTTTGTATGAATTGTGCCTGTGAAGTGTTGTTTTTTGTTTTTTCGAAAAACGAGCTAAACTTTAAATATTTAGCCGGACAAGGAAAGCGGGGTGGGGTAGAGTAGGTTACTGGCTCTGATTTCTAGTGTGCCGCAGTCAAATAGAAAAGGGATTATCTTTGTTCTGCCTGCTCCCTGAGGATAGAATGTGAAGCAGATGATGGAAAATGGAAAGATTTGATTTGGGAAGGAAAAAGAAAAGCCAGCTTTGTAAAGATGAGGCCTTCCAGATGGAGAGAGGGCTTCCTTGGGAGCAGTAGTGGGCAGATGCTGGAAGGGATGGCGTCTTGTTTAGAGGTCATTTAAAGGACGTTACTTGCCATATGCAAGATCTCCAGGATGCAAAGACAAACACTTCGTCTCTAGAAGGATTTATATTTTCCTGGGTATGGCATTCAGGAGATTCTCATTCAAGCCTAGATTGGACTGCCAGTTCTGTGAAATACATGCAGCTGGTTTTTAGTAGTTTAAATGCCACTATGTCAAGGGTTCATCAGCCAGCCGACATCCAGGACAGTGGTTTGATGGATGCAGTGAGACCTGAGTTCAAATCTCCTCTCTGGCTGGGTGACCCTGGACACCATCTTGATGCTCTAGGCCAGAGGTGTCCAACAGGGCTGCCTTGTGGCCAGCAGTATTCACCAGATGTAAATGCAATTGGGAAATATTTAACAACATATGTGAATATACAATAGGACATAGATAATGTGTGGTTTTCTTAGTCTACTGTGGCAGGGATCTTTATGTATGGGTTAGTGACCCTGATTCTATTTGACTTTGATACTACTCTAGGTAATTCTCTTTTTTTTCTAATTTTAACTTAATATTTAATTTTTTCCATAATTACATATAAAAACAATTTTTAACATTCATTTTAAAATTTTTTTTGAGTTCCAAATTCTCTGTTTCACTCTCCTGCCTTCTTATTGAGAATGCAAGCAATTTGATATAGGTTATACATGTACAGCCATGCAAAACATATTTCCATGTTAGTCATGTTGTGAAAGAAAAAGGATGCTTCGATATGCATCCAGACTCCATCAGTTTTTAATCTAGAGATGGATAGCATTTTTTATCATAAGTTCCAGGCAACTCTTAAGGACCATAAGTTACAGAGAAGGTGCCATCCCTCATTGGGAGAGGGAATTTCCACACCTGGGAGTTCCCTATTTTTGTGAAATCTTAGCTCTAGCCCCTATCTCTGATTTCTAGGAGATGCTACCATCTGGCCGCTGAAGAGAATGAGGAAGGATTTCATGTTGGAGGTGTCTTTGAAGGGGACTGTGTGACACAGTGGATAGAATGCTGGGCTTGGAGTGGGAGAGCCCAGTTCCAATCAGGCCTCAGACACTAACTGGGTGACCCTGGGCAAGTCACTTCACCCTTTCCAGCCTCAGTTTCCTAATTTGTAAAACTGGGATGAAGTATATAAAGCTACATAAGTGCTAGCTATCATTATCACTAGTTGTTTCACTTGAGTCATTTCAGTTGTATCTGACCCTTCGTGAGCCCATTTGGGGTTTTCTTGGCAAAGATACAGGAGTGGTCTGCCATTTCCTTCAGAAGCTCATTTTACAGATGAGGAAACTGAGGCCAACAGAGTTAGGTGAGTTGCCCAGGGTCACACAGCTAGGAAGCGTCTGAGGCCAGATTTGAACCCAGGTATTCCTGATTCTCAGGTCTGATGCTCTATCCACCGGGCCACCCAGCTTCCTCATTGAGCCCCCTCTGAGCCCTGCTTATATGCTGGTATCTTAAAGAAGGCTTTCTCAAGCACTGTGATACAGAGAAAAGAGCCTTGGTTCTGAAGGCAGAAGATATCTTCTGGGTTCAAATACTGCCCTGAGGCTTATCATCTGTATGACCTTGAGTAACCCCTCTGAAGAGCAGTTTCATCAGCTGTAAAATGGGCAGATGGGGTTTGATGACCTCTGAGGTCCTTTACAGCTCTTGTCAGGCCCCCGCCTTGCCCCCCCCCACCAAGAGGATTTTGTACATATTTTCTTTCTTGTATAGATGTATCTGTGAACATTTTGTATCTGTCTAGGATAATGTGAACTCCCATGAGAGGCAAAGGCTTTTTCCTGTTTGGTTTTTTCCTTGGTACATGGTAGGGGCTTAATAAATGTTAGCTATAGTGAATGGATTTTTGATCAGCTCTGGGTTGGCCTGGGTGCAGTCACCCTCCCCTCCCCCACCAATTCTGAGATTTGGGAATTTCCAGCTTCAAAAACCCATGAGGTCTTAGCTGCTTGCTTAAGATAGAAACTGGCATTTGACCAGTGCCTCAGTTTCTATCAAGTAGCCCCAGGAAATCGGTCATTGGATGAGGTGGAACGATGATTGTTCTCCTTTCTCTCTGTCTGTCTGTCTGTCTCTATATCTCTTTCTCTCTACCTGCAGAGTAGTTATAAATATTAACAGGGATTCTGTCATGCTTGGCTTCTTTCCAGCCTATGGCCTCAGTTCCTTCCTCTGTCAGCAGTTTGGGGAAGGTAGCTTGGGGCTGTGGGGCCTGTTTGGTTTGGGTCTGAGGTCAGGAGACTGTGGTCTGATTCGTCACTGTCAACATTTCTTGAAAATAATGTAAAAATTGTCTCAGCTCTTAATGAAAGGCCATGTCAAAAAAATGACATCACCTTCATTTTCAAATACAGACTTTCCCCCTCCTTTACCCAGTGATGAGCCATCTCTAAAGTGTGATTCCTGCATGAGCTTGGCTTTTTTTTTTAATATTTGCATAACTATTTCAATTTAAGTGGTTTCTTTTATAATCCTTTGTCTTTTATTTTATGCATTTAAATGCATAATTCTGAGAAGGGATCTATCTGTAGGCTTCCCCAGACCACCCATAGGGTCCAGAGTCCATGATATAAACAAGGTTAAAACTTCTGCCATATATTATGGCAAAGAATTAAAAAAGAAAATTCCTGGACCACTGCGGACATGGCCATTCAGTTTCCCTACCAATAAGACTTGTTTCCATTGTGCCTTGTGGCTCATAGAGCACTTTTCTCACAACAGCCCATATGAGGATGAATCTGTAATGGAACCATTACTGTCCTCATTTTGCTGGTGAGAAACTGAGCCTTAGAAAAATGAAATGACTAACATTGGTATGACTCTTTCAGGCAAAGAAAAGTGCATGTGTAAATATAGAATATATATATTAAGTTATTCTCCAGATTATATACGGTAGAGAAGAGGAAGAGAGAGAGAGAGCACCTTTGAACTCTGACATTCCCTGTTCTAGGGACCCTCCCAGCCCTGACATTCCCTGTTCTGAGGCCCCTCCCAGCCCTGACATCCCCTTTTCTGAGGCCCCCTCCCAGCTCAAACGTTCCCTATTCTAGGGACCCTCCCAGTCAGGCATTCCCTGTTTTGAGGCCCCTCCCAGCCCTGATATCCCTTGTTCTGAGGCTCAGACATTCCCTATTCTAGGGCCCCTCCCAGCTCTGATATACCCTGTTCTCAGGCCCCTCCCAGCTCTGACATCCCCTGTTTTGAGGCCCCTCCCAGCTCAGACATTCCCTATTCTAGGGCTCTGTCTCAGCTCTGACATCCCCTGTTCTAAGACCCCTCCCAGCTCTGACCTTACCTGTCCTAAAGCCCCTCCCAGCTATGACATTCCCTGTTCTAAGGACCCTCCCAGTCTGACATTCCCTGTTCTAAGGCCTCTCCCTCATCTATTATTAAATAGCCTCTGAGACTATTGGTTGGTGAATGGGTACCCATCTAAATATGTAAATGTTATTCTTCACTGGGGGCTCCCTACGCAGATGAAATCATGAGTCTGGTCAGAAAAGAAGAAAATTGGGGCAGCTAGGTGGTGCAGTGGATAGAGCACCTCAGGCCAGACACTTGACACTCACTAGGTGTGTGACCCTGGGCCAGTCACTTAACCCCAATTGCCTAAAATTAAAATAAGAAGAAGAAAATTAAATCTTTACAACAGCGAGGAAGATATTGTCCATTTTGCAGCAGCACAACAGCTAGTATTCGTACATCACTAAGGTTTGCAAAGCAATTCACAGTTATTCTCATTTGATCCTCACAATGACCCTGGGAGGTAGGTGCTGTTATGATCCCCATTTTACAGATGAGGAAACTGAGGCAAACAGGGTTAAGTGACTTCCCAGGGTCACACAGCTAGGAAGTGCCTGAGGCAGCATTTGTAGGATTGGGTTTTCCTGATTCCAGGTCCCTCTTTGCCACCTAGTCGCCTCTGATTAGCTCAGGCATGACTAGAACACTGAGCAGATGGGTTTTCTCCATGTTTCTATCTTTTTTTAAAAGGGTAAAGTGTTTTATCTTTCCCAGAGTGTTCATGACCCATAGGTGAGGTCCAGAAGTCATGCATTGCTCACCATCATTTCTCTCTGGTCCTTCTCATAGGAGGAGAGGGCGGTGAGAGACCGGAATCTCCTTCAGGTTCAAGACCGTGAACAGCCCATCCCGTGGAAAGTGCAGTTTAACCTGGGCAACAGCAGTCGTCCGAGCAACCAGTGTCGGAACTCCATTCAAGGGAAGCTTCTCATCACGGATGAGCTAGGTACGGCCCTGGCCCTCTCCAGGCATCAGCTGGCTGCTCACGTGCTGCCCTGCTCTGGACCTCATCGTGGGCGTTTGTAGAAAGAGGAAAGCGGACAAGATCTCAGTTTCCTCATCTGGGATTATCAGGGATCAATTATACTCATTATCATATATTATATATTATTAATTATACTCAGTAATTATATATTAATTAATTAATTACCAGGGATAATTATACTCACTACCTACCCTTTGGGGAAGGTAAGGTGATCAGCATTTTTAATTTAGTGCTTATTCTGTGCCAGGCATACTAAAAAAAGCATCAACGTGGTTCTTGCCCTTGGTAAGCTCCCAATCTAATGGAGAAGCCAACACGTAAAAAACACAAGACATACAGTATAAATGGGAGGCGATCTTTGAGGGAAGGGACTAGCACTGGGGGAAGGAGGAGAGATGAGGACAGACCAGAAAGGCCTCTTGCAGAGATGAGATTTGAACTGAGTCTTGGAAAAAAGCCAACGGGCGGAGATGGGGAGGAAGAAGGGGGCAGCCAGTGGCAATACCAGGAGTCAGGGAAATGGGGAATCTTGAATAAATAAATCATTTATTAAGCATTTACTGTGTGCAAAGCTCTGTGTTGAGTGCTGGGGCAAATTAAAAAATTAGTCCCTGCTCTCAAGGAACTCATATCCTAATAGGGGAAACCGTCAGTGGAAATGACATTAAATTAGATCTGCTTGGCCGCTGTGCCTGTGGGCTGCAGGACCTCTCCAACTGATCTGCAGCTGAAAATTCCCTTGTCCTGCACCCTGAGGACCACAGGACCTCTCCATCTGATTTGCAGCTGAAAATTCCTTTGTCCCGCACCCTGAGGACCACAGGAGCTCTCTGATTCATTAACAGCTGAAATACGGTTTAAGCTGCAAGTCAGATGGAGACGTCCCATGGTCCTTTGGGTACAGCAGCCAAGCAGATAAGAAAACAGCTCGAATTTAATGTCATTTCCACTAATAAAATCTCATCTGTTTCTGATGTCGAACCATTTGACAAAGCCAAGGACTCTGGTGTGAGGAACAGTGTGGAGGCAGGTGTCACCTAATAAAAGAGGCCTTGAAGGGGAGGAAGGCATGAGAAAACTGGAAAGGCAGGAAGGGGACCAGGTTGGGAAGAGATTTAAAGGCCAAACAGAGGAAAATGAATGTATGTGTGTGTGTGTGTGTGTGTGTGTGTACACATATATACACACACACATATACATATATATGTATATATATATGTATATGTATATATATACAAACATGCATGTACATATATATGTGCTAATGCACATCGGTATTTATTATATTATGTAATACATATTACACATTCATATATATATGCATATGCGTGTGTATACATGGGTGTTTTAATATGTATGTATTACATATAAATTTTAATATAGAAATATAGTATATTATATATAAATATAGCATGTATATGTGTATACACACACGCATATATACATATATATATAAATAATCCTGATGGTGGTAGGGAGCCTTTGAAGTTTATTGAGTAGGGAAGTGATATGGCCCTTGCTTTAAGAAGGTCACTTTAACAGCTGCATAGAGGATGGACTAGTTCGGAGACAGACAAGACAGGGAGACCCCCCAACAGGCTAGGTGATAAGGGCCCGTATTGGTGGTGGCATCGTCAGAGGAGATTTGGAGACACGGGAGAGGTGTTCCAAGGGTAGAAGCAGCAGGCATTAGCAGCAGATTGGCTATAGAAGGGTCTGAGTGAGGACAGAAGGATGATGTCCCAGTTGTGAGCCTCAGTGACCGAGAGGATGGATGGATGGTGGTGCCCAGTCATGGGGAAGTAAGACAGAGGGGCGGGTTGGGGGAAGGATAGTGAGTTCTGTTTTGAACGTGTTGAGTCAGAATTTGAAGTGAGATCATAGCATCAGGTTGGAGTCCTCAGCTGGAAGAGGAAATGGCTCAGACAAGGTCACACAGGGAGATGATTCCCTGGTCAGTCTGTAGCAGCCACATTGCCAGACCCCTCTGAAGTTCCCAAAATTCTTTTCTTTAATCTCATCTCTCGCTTAACTAGTGATGATAAATCGTGCTAACACGGCACAGTTAAAGAGCATGAGTCAGACCCCCGAGGCCTCTGAATTGGGTTTCACTGCAGGGTCACTGCCACCCGATGCATAACTTGTAAGTCTAATGGTCAGACCCACGTGATCTGCAGCTGGTCTAATCGGCTGTGTACATCTCAGCCAGAATGGCTTCTTGACGTGACTGGTCACTCCCCTTGCGGTCAGGGAAGCGTGCCTGCCGCGCCCACCTCGGGGAGCGTCCACAGAGCTCCAGGTTCATCCTGGGGTTTCTCTTTGATTCCCAAGGTTACGTCTGCGAAAGGAAGGACCTGCTTGTGAATGGCTGTTGTGACGTCAACGCCGCCAGCGCTAGGCGCTTCTGTTGTGACGGCTGCTTGTCCAATGGATGCTGTGGTGCCTATGAATACTGCGTCTCCTGCTGCCTGCAGCCCAGCAAGGTAGGTCACTGGGATCGTGAAGGGTGCTTAATAAGCATTCACTTGTTCTAGCTTCATCCCAGGGGCATCTTATACGCATTTTACAGATAAAAAAAGAGAGGTTTCAGAGATTTGGAGTGACTTAGCCCCTTCACACAGCTAGTATCAAGGGGAGAATTCAAGCTAGTCTTCCTGCTTCAAAGTCCAGACCTAGGTCTGTTAGGAATACCAGGGAAGGAGGCATAGGGATGTGATAGAGCCTAAGATTGGGAGTTAGGGTGAGTGGGTGTGTCTTCAAATGCCAACTACTCTTTGTTATCTGTGTGGCCTTGGACAAATTACTAATCCCTCCGGGCCTCAGTTTTCCTTTTCTATGCAATGAGGAAACTGGATGATTATTAAAGTCTTTTCCAGCAGTTGTAGACCACCAGGCCTGGGATCAGGTAATCTAGTTTAGTTTATCACCAGCTTTGTAACTTTGATTGTCTAAATCTGTGAGCCTTATGTAGCCAGTTAGATGCATGCTTTTAAAGAGGAATCTGGTGGTCCGTGCGCAGTGTATGAGTGCCTGTTCATCCACAGCCCCACCAACATGGAACATTACCTCTGACTTGTGAAGGGTGTATAGTTTGCGTTTCTCCTCATGAAGAAGGACTATTCTTCCTCTTACCCCTCCTTCCCCCTCCCTGTCCTTTATTTCATGACTACTATTTAGACTCCTGCTGGGAGCGTCTTTCAGAACCTGCTGTCAATGACAGGAAGTTTGTTCCTGTATAATCCAGCCCATGTTTGCAAGGAAAGAAGCTCATTCCAGCAGAGCATTGTGAGCATGTTGGCGTTTTTTTAGATAAGGCACATCTTTCTCTTATAGCGCTAGGGAGGAAAGCACTGCATTTGGAGTCAGAGGCCCTTGAGTTTGAATTCTGGCTCCGCCACATTCTATACCTATGTGACCTTGGGCAACTCACTTCCCGGGGCCTCGGTTTCCCCATCTGTACAATGAAGGAGTTATACTAGATGACCTCTCCGAGGTGCCTTTTGGTTCCCAAACTGTGATCCCCTGTTCCTTCCTGGGCCTAGGCTTCAGTTGATTTATTAGGATCTAATAGCTTGAACCTCCTCTGTTTCTTCAGCAATTACTCCTAGAACGGTTCCTCAACCAGGCCGCAGCAGCGTTCCAGAATCTCTTTATGGCTGTGGAAGATCACTTTGAGCTGTGTCTGGCCAAATGCAGGACTTCATCTCAGGTGAGGAGATAGAATCAGACAGGGCAAGAAGGAGAGGAAGGAGGGAAGACTTGGGGAAGACCCAGGCTCTTTGGGCTGGAGGTAGGGGTAAGAATGATCATTTAAGTGATAAGCAAGCATTTATAAAGCACCTGCTGTATGCCTTCACTCTTCTAGTTGCTGGAGATTCAGAGACAAAAATGAAAATGAACCTGCCCTAAAGAGGCTTACATTCTGTCAGGAAGACAATATGTACATAATGTATTCAAAATAGATAAAAAAATAATTAGAAGGCATTTTTTTAAGCTGTGACTCTTGAGGTCAACTCCATTCACTTTAACAAGCATTTATTAAGTGCCTACTGTGTACCCGGCAGTGTACTGGGCACCAGGTATGCAAAAACAGACAGTCTCTAACTTCAGAGAGCTTATTGAAGGGGGATTGTAATTGTCTTTAATTCTGCATTCTAAACTGACCTGTTTGCTATTCCTTAAGCTTATGAATAAGTCCCCATCTCAGAGACTTTGTATACGGGCTGCCCCCACCTGTGCCTCTTAGAAATGTTGGCTTCATTTGAGGCTCATCTCATGTACCCACATCAACCAGTAAAAAATTAGGAAAGTACAGAGTAGACAGAAGGTATTACCTAGGAGGAGGATGCGCTAGCTGCTGGGGGGACTGGGAAAGTTTAGCTATTGTTAGTTCTCTGATTGTTGGGGGAACTTTTTTCCTAGTGGAAGTCTTGACTTATTTTTCTTTTTTTAAATATCACCACCATCACTGAGGAGGCAGAAGGATCCTGCACAGCAAAGAGGGCCGTTTAAAAAAGAAAAAATCTCCTTTATGGATGCCATGGCCAAGCAGCTCATTGGCTAACATCCACCCTCCTGACTTCTGCATGCTTGTCCTCAATATCAGACATAGTCTATTGTCAGATGACACTTGGGATTCTTTGCAATTTGGTAGGACTGATCTGAGCTTGTATTCCACAGCTAGAGCCTTTGAGGAGCCCGGGTTACCTCCAGTCCTCAGGGAAATATGTAAGCAAAGGTCTCTTTGGAAAATCCTTCAGAAGGATTCCTTTATGAGGGGTTATAAGGGCTATTGTCAGCCCATTACAAGATGGAGAAGCAAAACGTGTTCAGGAAGGATTGAAGGAAAGGTTCCTCCTCCCTTATCATCAGGGGCACTTCCTCCCAAAAAGTAGGAATACCTCAAGTCCGGGGAGTATCCCAGTATTGCCTGGAAGGAGGCTTTCAGGCCTGGGAGAATTCTTTCTTTCCTGCCCTTCCTGCAATAAAATTAGTTAGCACTTGCAAATAACTGCCTGTTTAAGGTTAGAGGAATATTCTGTGAGTGGAGAAGAGAGTTCTTTTATTATAGTGGTTGTAAGTTCTTGGTGGGGGAGATGAGTAAGAGACAAGCAGATACCTTTATGGATGGTTGAATTCTTTTTTTTTTTTAACTTTTTTAAAAAATAAATTGTTATTTTTTTTTAATATTCTTTTTTAAAAAAATTTGAGTTCTGAATTCTCTCCTTACCTCCTGCTCCTTCTCCACCCAGTGAGAAGGCAAGCAATGTGATATCAATTATACATACGAAGTCATGCAAAACATTTCCATAGTAGCCATGTTGCAAAAAAAGAAAGGGAAAAAATGATGCTTCAGTCTGCATTCAGAGTTTATAGCTCTGTCTCTCTCTCTGGAGATAAAGAACATTTTCATCATGGGTCCTTTGGAATTGTCTTGGATCATTGTAACAATCAGAATAGCTAAGTCATTCACAGTTGATCATTGGACAGTATTGCTTTTGGTTTGTACAGTATTCTCCTGGTTCTGCACCCTTCACTTTGCATTAGTTCACATAAATCTTCCCAAGTTTTTCTCAAACTATATGGTTAAATTCTTGATAGAGGCACTGCTATGAAATTTTTTGTCTTTGCATCCCCAGCACTTAATTATAGTGCTTAGCACATACTAGGTGTTTAAGAAATGCTTGTTCAGGGGCAGCTAGGTGGTGCAGTGGATAGAGCACCAGCCTTGAAGTCAGGAGGACCTGAGTTCAAATCCGGCCTCAGACGAAACACTTGACATTTACTAGCTGTGTGACCCTGGGCAAGTCACTTAACCCCAATTGCCTTAAAGAAAAGAAAGAAATGCTTGTTCAGTCGGTTTGAAGCCAGAAAGACTTAGGTTCAAATCCTGCCTTTGATACATACTGGCTAGGTGACCCTGGACAAGTCACCTCCTCGTCTCATGCCCTTGACAACTGACATTTGTTGCAGAGAAGTTGCTGACTTGCATTTATAGAGGGTGTTTATTCACTGGGGAGTTCCCTTTTTTATGATATTATAATCAGCAGGATCACTCCCTGTTCCTCTCCCAACAAATAAATTCTTCTGTCTTTCAAGGCAGCTTAATGGTGCAGTGGATAGAGCTGTGGGCCTACAATCAGGAAGACCTCAGTTCAAATTGAACCTCGGACACTAATTAGCCCTGTGATCCTGGACAGGTCACTTAATTTTTGTCTGCCTCAGTTTCCTCATCTGTAAAAATGGGGTTAATAACAGCACTTACATTTCAGGGTTGTTGTGAGGTAACAGTTGTAAAGTGCTTAGCACAGTGACTGGGGACATAGTAAACATACATGTTAGCTATTATTGGCTATTTTTATTGTAATTAGTACTTATTATAATTAGTTCCAAGAACTCTCTCCACCACAGATGGCCTCTCAGCCTGGTACTGGCATTTAAGCCAGAGCTTTTGACCCTCCGGTGGGCACACTGTAATCTCCCCTTTCTTCTGTGGCTGGCTCCCACTTTGTGAAATCAATAGGCATGTTAGTTGATCAGCTTGCTTCTTCAACCTTAATCACCTCTTCAGCCTTTTTGATTTCTGAATTGTTCTTCTTTATTGTTTGTACTGAGATCTCTATCATTAGGCCATTGCTGGGTAAATGGCAGGTTTTATAAAAGCATTTGGAAGTTTCCTGGGTTACCATGTTCTTGAACAACTTTTTTCTTGGAATGGGCTTTTCAGGAAAGGACTACGTGTGGGGAGTTGAGAGTCTAAATAAACTCTGCCTAGTTGGAGAGATGGAAAAAGAAATACAAAAACTCACTGAAGAAAATAATTCCTTAAAAATTAGAATTAGCCAAGTAGAAGCTAATGACTCCACAAGACATCAAGAAACAATAAAGCAAAGTCAAAAGAAGGAAAAGAAAAATAGAAGAAAATGTGAAAAAACTGACCTGGAAAATAGATTGAAGAGAGATAATTAAAGAATTATTGAGCTACCTGAAAGCCGTGATCAAAAAAAGAGCCCAGACATCATATTTCTTTTTTTTTCCACTTAACGGTATTTTATTTTTTCTAGTTGCATGTAAAAATAGTTTTCAGAATTCACTTTTATAAGATTTTGAGTTCCAAATTTTTTTTTCCCTCCGCTCCCCTTCCCCCAAGACAGCAAGCAATCTGGTATAGGCTATACTTGTACAGTCATATTAAACATATTTCCACATTAGTCATGATGTAAAAGAAGAATCAGAACAAAAGGGAAAACCCACAAGGAAGAAAAAAAGAGAGAGAAGAATGTCTTTCGATCTGCATTCAGACTCCATAGTTCTTTCTCTAGATGTGGATAGCACTTTCCATCATGAGTGTTTTGGAATCTAGATGTCATAGTTGGAGAAATCAAGGAAAACTGCCCCTATATCCTAGAACCAGAGGGTAAAATAGAAATTGAAAAAAATCCACTGATCACCTTAAAGTGGTCCCAAAATGAAAACTCCCAGGAATAGTATTGCTAAAGAAAATACTGTAAGTAGCCAGAAAGAAATCATTGAAATATCATGAAAGCGTAGGCAGGATCACACAAGATTTAGGTGCAGAAGTAAAATTCTAGAAGGCAAAGCGAGCTGGGATTACAACAGAATCACCTGTCCAGCAAAACTGAGTGTAAATCCTTCAGGAGAAAAAAAATGGGCATTTAATGGAATAGAGGATTTTAATGGAAAAGACTAGAGCTGAATAGAAAAATTGACATTCAAATTAAGGGAAGCATACAAAGGTAAACATGAAAGAAAAATCAGAAGGGACTTAATATGGTTAAACTACTTACATTTCTATATGGGAATATGATACTTGTAACATCTAAGAACTTATATCATTATTAAGGGAGTTAGAAGGGGTAAACGTAGAGGGCGTGAGAGTGAGTTGACTATAATCCAGTGATCTCAAAAAAAAGGGTGAAAAAGAAAGGTACTAGAAGAAAATTATCTCACATAAAAGAGATGAGTTTTTACAGTGGAGGAGGGGATAGGGAGTGAGGGAAAATGCTTGAACCCTACTCATTGGAATTAGTTCAAAACACTCACTTGAAATCTTTTTTACCCAGCAGGGCAGTAAGAAAGAAAGGGTATAAGAGAAGGGAGAGGGTAGCAACAGAATGAAGGGTCAATTAAGGGAAGCAGTGGTCAGAAGGGAAAGACTTGAGAAAGAATAGGGTAAAAAAAAGAGAGAAGGATAAACAAGAAAAAATAAAATGGAGGAAATACACAGTAATCATAACTGTGAATGTGATGAACTCACCCATAAAACAGAAACAGCAGAATGGATTAGAAACCAGAACACAACAATATGTTGTTTGCAAGAAATACACTTGAAACAGAAAGACACACAGAGTTAAAATAAGGAACTGGAACAGAATATGTTATGCCTCAGCTGAAATAAAAAAGGCTGCAGGTAGCAACCGTGATATTGGACAAAGCAAAAGCAAAACCAGGCCTAATTAAAAGAGATAAACAGGATAGCTACATTTTGCTAAAAGGTAACAGACAATGAAATAATATCAGTACTAAACATACATGCACCAAATGGCAATGCATTCAGATTCTTAAAGGAAAAGTTAAATAATTTAAAGGAGGAAGTAGACAGTAAAACTGTACTAGTGAGGTACCTCAACTTTCCCCTCTCAGAACTAGATAAATCTAACCATAAAATACATAAGAAAAAAGTTAGGAAGATGAATAGAATTTTAGAAAATTTAGATATGGTAGACCTCTGGAAAAAAGTTGAATGAGAATACAAAGGAATATACCATTTTTCTCAGATGTACATGTCACCTTCAGAAAAATTGACTGTGTTTTATTAGGGCGTAA